>NC_090934.1:1396305922-1396615297 GCF_040938575.1 Ambystoma mexicanum | reverse complement strand
GCCAAAAAACTGTGTCAGTGAGCTCTGATTGTCCCAAAAACAGTTTCAGCCTGTAAGGGGTATTAACCCGCATTCTAGACCACTGAAATTCCCAAAAACATTTTTGTCAGAAAATATGCATCCAACACCCCTGAAAGTTCAGGAAATGTTGGCAGCCCAAAAAAGGCCTTAAAATGCATCTTAGGCCTGCAAAAAGTATAAAACTTTGGAGGGCTATAAAAGGGCTTTACAGGCATCCTAGACCTCCCAAAGTCCAGGAAAAGGTTGGTGGCCCAAAAACAGTGTCAGAGCTCTGGTTGTCACAAAAACATTTGTAGCCTGAAAGGGGCATTAACCCGCATCCTAGACCACTGAAATTCCCAAAAATATTTTTGGCACGAAATATGCATCCAACACCCCTGAAAGTTCAGGAAATGTTGCAGCCCAAAAAAGGCATTAAAATGCATCTTAGGCCTGCAAAAATATAGTAAACTTTGGAGGCCCAAAAAAGGGGTTTACAAGCATCCTTGACCCCCTAAAGTCCAAAAAATGTTGGTGGCTCAAAAACAGTGTCAGAGAGCTCTGAATGTCCCAAAAACATTTGCAGCCTGAAAGGGGCATTAACCCGCATCCTAGACCACTGAAATTCCCAAACATATTTTTGGCACAGAATATGCATCCAACACTCCGGAAAGATCAGAAAATGTTGGCAGCCCAAAAGATGCCTTAAAATGCATCTTAGGCCTGCAAAAATGTAGAAAACTTTGGAGGGCTAAAAAAGGGCTTTACAGGCATCCTAGACCCCCTAAAGTCCAGGAAAAGGTTGGTGGCCCAAAAACAGTGTCAGAGATCTCTGATTGTCCCAAAAACATCTGTAGCCTGAAAGGGGCATTATCCCGCATCCTAGACCACTGAAATTCCCAAAAATATTTTTGGCACGAAATATGCATCCAACACCCCTGAAAGTTCAGGAAATGTTGCAGCCCAAAAAAGGCATTAGAATGCATCTTAGGCCTGCACAAATGTAGAAAACTTTGGAGGCCCAAAAAAGGGCTTTACAGGCATCCGAGACCCCCTAAAGTCCAGAAAATGTTGGTGGCCAAAAAACTGTGTCAGCGAGCTCTGTTTGTCCCAAAAACAGTTTCAGCCTGTATGGGGTATTAACCCGCATTCTAGACCACTGCAATTCCCAAAAACATTTTTGTCAGAAAATATGCATCCAACACCCCTGAAAGTTCAGGAAATGTTGGCAGCCCAAAAAAGGCCTTAAAATGCAACTTAGGCCTGCAAAAATGTATAAAACTTTGGAGGGCTATAAAAGGGCTTTACAGGCATCCTAGACCCCCTAAAGTCCAGGAAAAGGTTGGTGGCCCAAAAACAGTGTCAGAGCTCTGATTGTCACAAAAACATTTGTAGCCTGAAAGGGGCATTAACCCGCATCCTAGACCACTGAAATTCCCAAAAATATTTTTGGCACGAAATATGCATCCAACACCCCTGAAAGTTCAGGAAATGTTGTAGCCCAAAAAAGGCATTAAAATGCATCTTAGGCCTGCAAAAATGTAGAAAACTTTGGAGGGCTATAAAAGGGCTTTACAGGCATCCTAGAACCCCTAAAGTCCTGGAAAAGGTTGGTGGCCCAAAAACAGTGTCAGCGAGCTCTGATTGTCCCAAAAATATTTGTAGCCTGAAGGGGGCATTAACCCGCATCCTAGACCACTGAAATTCCCAAAAATATTTTTGGCAGGAAATATGCATCCAACACCCCTAAAAGTTCAGGAAATGTTGCAGCCCAAAAAAGGCATTAAAATGCATCTTAGGCCTGCAAAAATGTAGAAAACATTGGAAGCCCAAAAAAGGGGTTTACAGGCATCCTAGACCCCCTAAAGTCCAAAAAATGTTGGTGGCCCAAAAACAGTGTCAGAGAGCTCTGAATGTCCCAAAAACATTTGCAGCCTGAAAGGGGCATTAACCCGTATTCTAGACCACTGAAATTCCCAAAAACATTTTTGTCACAAAATATGCATCCAACACCACTGAAAGTTCAGGAAATTTTGGCAGCCCAAAAAAGGCCTTAAAATGCAACTTAGGCCTGCAAAAATGTAGAAAAATTTGGAGGCCCAAAAAATGGCTTTACAGGCATCCTAGACCCCCTAAAGTCCAGAAAATGTTGGTGGCCAAAAAACTGTGTCAGTGAGCTCTGATTGTCCCAAAAACAGTTGCAGCCTGTAAGGGGCATTAACCCGCATTCTAGACCACTGAAATTCCCAAAAACATTTTTGTCAGAAAATATACATCCAACACCCCTGAAAGTTCAGGAAATGTTGGCAGCCCAAAAAAGGCCTTAAAATGCAACTTAGGCCTGCAAAAACGTATAAAACTTTGGAGGGCTATAAAAGGGCTTTACAGGCATCCTAGACCCCCTAAAGTCCAGGAAAAGGTTGGTGGCCCAAAAACAGTGTCAGAGCTCTGATTGTCACAAAAACATTTGTAGCCTGAAAGGGGCATTAACCCGCATCCTAGACCACTGAAATTCCCAAAAATATTTTTGGCAGGAAATATGCATCCAACACCCCTAAAAGTTCAGGAAATATTGCAGCCCAAAAAAGGCATTAAAATGCATCTTAGGCCTGCAAAAATGTAGAAAACTTTGGAGGGCTAAAAAAGGGCTTTACAGGCATCCTAGAACCCCTAAAGTCCAGGAAAAGGTTGGTGGCCCAAAAACAGTGTCAGCGAGCTCTGATTGTCCCAAAAATATTTGTAGCCTGAAAGGGGCATTAACCCGCATCCTAGACCACTGAAATTCCCAAAAATATTTTTGGCAGGAAATATGCATCCAACACCCCTAAAAGTTCAGGAAATGTTGCAGCCCAAAAAAGGCATTAAAATGCATCTTAGGCCTGCAAAAATGTAAAAATCTTTGGAGGCCCAAAAAAGGGCTTTACAGGGATCCTAGACCCCATAAAGTCCAGACAGTGTTGGTGGCCAAATACCTGTGTCAGTGAGCTCTGATTGTCCCAAAAACAGTTGCAGCCTGTAAGGGGAATTAACCCGCATTCTAGACCACTGAAATTCCCAAAAACATTTTTGTCACAAAATATGCATCCAACACCCCTGAAAGTTCCGGAAATGTTGGCAGCCCAAAAAGGCATTAAAATGCATCTTAGGCCTGCAAAACTTTTGAAAACTTTGGAGGCCCAAAAAAGGGCTTTACAGGCATCCTAGACCCCCTAAAGTCCAGGAAATGTTGGTGGCCCAAAAACAGTGTCAGAGAGCTCTGAATGCCCCAAAAACATTTGCAGCCTGAAAGGGGCATTAACCCGCATCCTAGACCACTGAAATTCCCAAAAATATTTTTGGCACGAAATATGCATACAACACCCCTGAAAGTTCAGGAAATGTTGCAGCCCAAAAAAGGCATTAAAATGCATCTTAGGCCTGCAAAAATATGGTAAACTTTGGAGGCCCAAAAAAGGGGTTTACAAGCATCCTAGACCCCCTAAAGTCCAAAAAATGTTGGTGGCTCAAAAACAGTGTCAGAGAGCTCTGAATGTCCCAAAAACATTTGCAGCCTGAAAGGGGCATTAACCCGCATCCTAGACCACTGAAATTCACAAACATATTTTTGGCACAGAATATGCATCCAACACTCCTGAAAGATCAGAAAATGTTGGCAGCCCAAAAAGATGCCTTAAAATGCATCTTAGGCCTGCAAAAATGTAGAAAACATTTGGAGGGCTAAAAAGGGCTTTACAGGCATCCTAGACCCCCTAAAGTCCAGGAAAAGGTTGGTGGCCCAAAAACAGTGTCAGAGATCTCTGATTGTCCCAAAAACATCTGTAGCCTGAAAGGGGCATTAACCCGCATCCTAGACCACTGAAATTCCCAAAAACATTTTTGTCAGAAAATATGCATCCAACACCCCTGAAAGTTCAGGAAATGTTGGCAGCCCAAAAAAGGCCTTAAAATGCATCTTAGGCCTGCAAAAAGTATAAAACTTTGGAGGGCTATAAAAGGGCTTTACAGGCATCCTAGACCTCCCAAAGTCCAGGAAAAGGTTGGTGGCCCAAAAACAGTGTCAGAGCTCTGGTTGTCACAAAAACATTTGTAGCCTGAAAGGGGCATTAACCCGCATCCTAGACCACTGAAATTCCCAAAAATATTTTTGGCACGAAATATGCATCCAACACCCCTGAAAGTTCAGGAAATGTTGCAGCCCAAAAAAGGCATTAAAATGCATCTTAGGCCTGCAAAAATATAGTAAACTTTGGAGGCCCAAAAAAGGGGTTTACAAGCATCCTTGACCCCCTAAAGTCCAAAAAATGTTGGTGGTTCAAAAACAGTGTCAGAGAGCTCTGAATGTCCCAAAAACATTTGCAGCCTGAAAGGGGCATTAACCCGCATCCTAGACCACTGAAATTCCCAAACATATTTTTGGCACAGAATATGCATCCAACACTCCGGAAAGATCAGAAAATGTTGGCAGCCCAAAAGATGCCTTAAAATGCATCTTAGGCCTGCAAAAATGTAGAAAACTTTGGAGGGCTAAAAAAGGGCTTTACAGGCATCCTAGACCCCCTAAAGTCCAGGAAAAGGTTGGTGGCCCAAAAACAGTGTCAGAGATCTCTGATTGTCCCAAAAACATCTGTAGCCTGAAAGGGGCATTATCCCGCATCCTAGACCACTGAAATTCCCAAAAATATTTTTGGCACGAAATATGCATCCAACACCCCTGAAAGTTCAGGAAATGTTGCAGCCCAAAAAAGGCATTAGAATGCATCTTAGGCCTGCACAAATGTAGAAAACTTTGGAGGCCCAAAAAAGGGCTTTACAGGCATCCGAGACCCCCTAAAGTCCAGAAAATGTTGGTGGCCAAAAAACTGTGTCAGCGAGCTCTGTTTGTCCCAAAAACAGTTTCAGCCTGTATGGGGTATTAACCCGCATTCTAGACCACTGCAATTCCCAAAAACATTTTTGTCAGAAAATATGCATCCAACACCCCTGAAAGTTCAGGAAATGTTGGCAGCCCAAAAAAGGCCTTAAAATGCAACTTAGGCCTGCAAAAATGTATAAAACTTTGGAGGGCTATAAAAGGGCTTTACAGGCATCCTAGACCCCCTAAAGTCCAGGAAAAGGTTGGTGGCCCAAAAACAGTGTCAGAGCTCTGATTGTCACAAAAACATTTGTAGCCTGAAAGGGGCATTAACCCGCATCCTAGACCACTGAAATTCCCAAAAATATTTTTGGCACGAAATATGCATCCAACACCCCTGAAAGTTCAGGAAATGTTGTAGCCCAAAAAAGGCATTAAAATGCATCTTAGGCCTGCAAAAATGTAGAAAACTTTGGAGGGCTATAAAAGGGCTTTACAGGCATCCTAGAACCCCTAAAGTCCAGGAAAAGGTTGGTGGCCCAAAAACAGTGTCAGCGAGCTCTGATTGTCCCAAAAATATTTGTAGCCTGAAGGGGGCATTAACCCGCATCCTAGACCACTGAAATTCCCAAAAATATTTTTGGCAGGAAATATGCATCCAACACCCCTAAAAGTTCAGGAAATGTTGCAGCCCAAAAAAGGCATTAAAATGCATCTTAGGCCTGCAAAAATGTAGAAAACATTGGAAGCCCAAAAAAGGGGTTTACAGGCATCCTAGACCCCCTAAAGTCCAAAAAATGTTGGTGGCCCAAAAACAGTGTCAGAGAGCTCTGAATGTCCCAAAAACATTTGCAGCCTGAAAGGGGCATTAACCCGCATCCTAGACCACTGAAATTCCCAAACATATTTTTGGCACAGAATATGCATCCAACACTCCTGAAAGATCAGAAAATGTTGGCAGCCCAAAAAGATGCCTTAAAATGCATCTTAGGCCTGCAAAAATGTAGAAAACATTTGGAGGGCTAAAAAAGGGCTTTACAGGCATCCTAGACCCCCTAAAGTCCAGGAAAAGGTTGGTGGCCCAAAAACAGTGTCAGAGATCTCTGATTGTCCCAAAAACATCTGTAGCCTGAAAGGGGCATTAACCCGCATC
Organism: Ambystoma mexicanum; assembly: GCF_040938575.1. Classification (NCBI taxonomy): domain Eukaryota; kingdom Metazoa; phylum Chordata; class Amphibia; order Caudata; family Ambystomatidae; genus Ambystoma; species Ambystoma mexicanum. Next base: position 1,396,609,292 of record NC_090934.1, on the reverse strand, counting down.
CTAGACCACTGAAATTCCCAAAAATATTTTTGGCACGAAATATGCATCCAACACCCCTGAAAGTTCAGGAAATGTTGCAGCCCAAAAAAGGCATTAGAATGCATTTTAGGCCTGCAAAAATGTAGAAAACTTTGGAGGCCCAAAAAAGGGCTTTACAGGCATCCTAGACCCCCTAAAGTCCAGAAAATGTTGGTGGCCAAAAAACTGTGTCAGTGAGCTCTGATTGTCCCAAAAACAGTTTCAGCCTGTAAGGGGTATTAACCCGCATTCTAGACCACTGAAATTCCCAAAAACATTTTTGTCAGAAAATATGCATCCAACACCCCTGAAAGTTCAGGAAATGTTGGCAGCCCAAAAAAGGCCTTAAAATGCATCTTAGGCCTGCAAAAAGTATAAAACTTTGGAGGGCTATAAAAGGGCTTTACAGGCATCCTAGACCTCCCAAAGTCCAGGAAAAGGTTGGTGGCCCAAAAACAGTGTCAGAGCTCTGGTTGTCACAAAAACATTTGTAGCCTGAAAGGGGCATTAACCCGCATCCTAGACCACTGAAATTCCCAAAAATATTTTTGGCACGAAATATGCATCCAACACCCCTGAAAGTTCAGGAAATGTTGCAGCCCAAAAAAGGCATTAAAATGCATCTTAGGCCTGCAAAAATATAGTAAACTTTGGAGGCCCAAAAAAGGGGTTTACAAGCATCCTTGACCCCCTAAAGTCCAAAAAATGTTGGTGGCTCAAAAACAGTGTCAGAGAGCTCTGAATGTCCCAAAAACATTTGCAGCCTGAAAGGGGCATTAACCCGCATCCTAGACCACTGAAATTCCCAAACATATTTTTGGCACAGAATATGCATCCAACACTCCGGAAAGATCAGAAAATGTTGGCAGCCCAAAAGATGCCTTAAAATGCATCTTAGGCCTGCAAAAATGTAGAAAACTTTGGAGGGCTAAAAAAGGGCTTTACAGGCATCCTAGACCCCCTAAAGTCCAGGAAAAGGTTGGTGGCCCAAAAACAGTGTCAGAGATCTCTGATTGTCCCAAAAACATCTGTAGCCTGAAAGGGGCATTATCCCGCATCCTAGACCACTGAAATTCCCAAAAATATTTTTGGCACGAAATATGCATCCAACACCCCTGAAAGTTCAGGAAATGTTGCAGCCCAAAAAAGGCATTAGAATGCATCTTAGGCCTGCACAAATGTAGAAAACTTTGGAGGCCCAAAAAAGGGCTTTACAGGCATCCGAGACCCCCTAAAGTCCAGAAAATGTTGGTGGCCAAAAAACTGTGTCAGCGAGCTCTGTTTGTCCCAAAAACAGTTTCAGCCTGTATGGGGTATTAACCCGCATTCTAGACCACTGCAATTCCCAAAAACATTTTTGTCAGAAAATATGCATCCAACACCCCTGAAAGTTCAGGAAATGTTGGCAGCCCAAAAAAGGCCTTAAAATGCAACTTAGGCCTGCAAAAATGTATAAAACTTTGGAGGGCTATAAAAGGGCTTTACAGGCATCCTAGACCCCCTAAAGTCCAGGAAAAGGTTGGTGGCCCAAAAACAGTGTCAGAGCTCTGATTGTCACAAAAACATTTGTAGCCTGAAAGGGGCATTAACCCGCATCCTAGACCACTGAAATTCCCAAAAATATTTTTGGCACGAAATATGCATCCAACACCCCTGAAAGTTCAGGAAATGTTGTAGCCCAAAAAAGGCATTAAAATGCATCTTAGGCCTGCAAAAATGTAGAAAACTTTGGAGGGCTATAAAAGGGCTTTACAGGCATCCTAGAACCCCTAAAGTCCAGGAAAAGGTTGGTGGCCCAAAAACAGTGTCAGCGAGCTCTGATTGTCCCAAAAATATTTGTAGCCTGAAGGGGGCATTAACCCGCATCCTAGACCACTGAAATTCCCAAAAATATTTTTGGCAGGAAATATGCATCCAACACCCCTAAAAGTTCAGGAAATGTTGCAGCCCAAAAAAGGCATTAAAATGCATCTTAGGCCTGCAAAAATGTAGAAAACATTGGAAGCCCAAAAAAGGGGTTTACAGGCATCCTAGACCCCCTAAAGTCCAAAAAATGTTGGTGGCCCAAAAACAGTGTCAGAGAGCTCTGAATGTCCCAAAAACATTTGCAGCCTGAAAGGGGCATTAACCCGTATTCTAGACCACTGAAATTCCCAAAAACATTTTTGTCACAAAATATGCATCCAACACCACTGAAAGTTCAGGAAATGTTGGCAGCCCAAAAAAGGCCTTAAAATGCAACTTAGGCCTGCAAAAATGTAGAAAAATTTGGAGGCCCAAAAAATGGCTTTACAGGCATCCTAGACCCCCTAAAGTCCAGAAAATGTTGGTGGCCAAAAAACTGTGTCAGTGAGCTCTGATTGTCCCAAAAACAGTTGCAGCCTGTAAGGGGCATTAACCCGCATTCTAGACCACTGAAATTCCCAAAAACATTTTTGTCAGAAAATATGCATCCAACACCCCTGAAAGTTCAGGAAATGTTGGCAGCCCAAAAAAGGCCTTAAAATGCAACTTAGGCCTGCAAAAACGTATAAAACTTTGGAGGGCTATAAAAGGGCTTTACAGGCATCCTAGACCCCCTAAAGTCCAGGAAAAGGTTGGTGGCCCAAAAACAGTGTCAGAGCTCTGATTGTCACAAAAACATTTGTAGCCTGAAAGGGGCATTAACCCGCATCCTAGACCACTGAAATTCCCAAAAATATTTTTGGCAGGAAATATGCATCCAACACCCCTAAAAGTTCAGGAAATATTGCAGCCCAAAAAAGGCATTAAAATGCATCTTAGGCCTGCAAAAATGTAGAAAACTTTGGAGGGCTAAAAAAGGGCTTTACAGGCATCCTAGAACCCCTAAAGTCCAGGAAAAGGTTGGTGGCCCAAAAACAGTGTCAGCGAGCTCTGATTGTCCCAAAAATATTTGTAGCCTGAAAGGGGCATTAACCCGCATCCTAGACCACTGAAATTCCCAAAAATATTTTTGGCAGGAAATATGCATCCAACACCCCTAAAAGTTCAGGAAATGTTGCAGCCCAAAAAAGGCATTAAAATGCATCTTAGGCCTGCAAAAATGTAAAAATCTTTGGAGGCCCAAAAAAGGGCTTTACAGGGATCCTAGACCCCATAAAGTCCAGACAGTGTTGGTGGCCAAATACCTGTGTCAGTGAGCTCTGATTGTCCCAAAAACAGTTGCAGCCTGTAAGGGGAATTAACCCGCATTCTAGACCACTGAAATTCCCAAAAACATTTTTGTCACAAAATATGCATCCAACACCCCTGAAAGTTCCGGAAATGTTGGCAGCCCAAAAAGGCATTAAAATGCATCTTAGGCCTGCAAAACTTTTGAAAACTTTGGAGGCCCAAAAAAGGGCTTTACAGGCATCCTAGACCCCCTAAAGTCCAGGAAATGTTGGTGGCCCAAAAACAGTGTCAGAGAGCTCTGAATGCCCCAAAAACATTTGCAGCCTGAAAGGGGCATTAACCCGCATCCTAGACCACTGAAATTCCCAAAAATATTTTTGGCACGAAATATGCATACAACACCCCTGAAAGTTCAGGAAATGTTGCAGCCCAAAAAAGGCATTAAAATGCATCTTAGGCCTGCAAAAATATGGTAAACTTTGGAGGCCCAAAAAAGGGGTTTACAAGCATCCTAGACCCCCTAAAGTCCAAAAAATGTTGGTGGCTCAAAAACAGTGTCAGAGAGCTCTGAATGTCCCAAAAACATTTGCAGCCTGAAAGGGGCATTAACCCGCATCCTAGACCACTGAAATTCACAAACATATTTTTGGCACAGAATATGCATCCAACACTCCTGAAAGATCAGAAAATGTTGGCAGCCCAAAAAGATGCCTTAAAATGCATCTTAGGCCTGCAAAAATGTAGAAAACATTTGGAGGGCTAAAAAGGGCTTTACAGGCATCCTAGACCCCCTAAAGTCCAGGAAAAGGTTGGTGGCCCAAAAACAGTGTCAGAGATCTCTGATTGTCCCAAAAACATCTGTAGCCTGAAAGGGGCATTAACCCGCATCCTAGACCACTGAAATTCCCAAAAATATTTTTGGCACGAAATATGCATCCAACACCCCTGAAAGTTCAGGAAATGTTGCAGCCCAAAAAAGGCATTAGAATGCATTTTAGGCCTGCAAAAATGTAGAAAACTTTGGAGGCCCAAAAAAGGGCTTTACAGGCATCCTAGACCCCCTAAAGTCCAGAAAATGTTGGTGGCCAAAAAACTGTGTCAGTGAGCTCTGATTGTCCCAAAAACAGTTTCAGCCTGTAAGGGGTATTAACCCGCATTCTAGACCACTGAAATTCCCAAAAACATTTTTGTCAGAAAATATGCATCCAACACCCCTGAAAGTTCAGGAAATGTTGGCAGCCCAAAAAAGGCCTTAAAATGCAACTTAGGCCTGCAAAAAGTATAAAACTTTGGAGGGCTATAAAAGGGCTTTACAGGCATCCTAGACCTCCCAAAGTCCAGGAAAAGGTTGGTGGCCCAAAAACAGTGTCAGAGCTCTGGTTGTCACAAAAACATTTGTAGCCTGAAAGGGGCATTAACCCGCATCCTAGACCACTGAAATTCCCAAAAATATTTTTGGCACGAAATATGCATCCAACCCCGCTGAAAGTTCAGGAAATGTTGCAGCCCAAAAAAGGCATTAAAATGCATCTTAGGCCTGCAAACATGTAGAAAACTTTGGAGGGCTAAAAAAGGGCCTTACAGGCATCCTAGAACCCCTAAAGTCCAGGAAAAGGTTGGTGGCCCAAAAACAGTGTCAGCGAGCTCTGATTGTCCCAAAAATATTTGTAGCCTGAAAGGGGCATTAACCCGCATCCTAGACCACTGAAATTCCCAAAAATATTTTTGGCAGGAAATATGCATCCAACACCCCTGAAAGTTCCGGAAATGTTGGCAGCCCAAAAAAGGCATTAAAATGCATCTTAGGCCTGCAAAAATGTAGAAAACTTTGGAGGCCCAAAAAAGGGCTTTACAGGCATCCTAGACCCCCTAAAGTCCAGGAAATGTTGGTGGCCCAAAAACAGTGTCAGAGAGCTCTGAATGTCCCAAAAACATTTGCAGCCTGAAAGGGGCATTAACCCGCATCCTAGACCACTGAAATTCCCAAAAATATTTTTGGCACGAAATATGCATACAATACCCCTGAAAGTTCAGGAAATGTTGCAGCCCAAAAAAGGCATTAAAATGCATCTTAGGCCTGCAAAAATATAGTAAACTTTGGAGGGCTATAAAAGGGCTTTACAGGCATCCTAGACCCCCTAAAGTCCAGGAAAAGGTTGGTGGCCCAAAAACAGTGTCAGAGCTCTGATTGTCACAAAAACATTTGTAGCCTGAAAGGGGCATTAACCCGCATCCTAGACCACTGAAATTCCCAAAAATATTTTTGGCAGGAAATATGCATCCAACACCCCTAAAAGTTCAGGAAATATTGCAGCCCAAAAAAGGCATTAAAATGCATCTTAGGCCTGCAAAAATGTAGAAAACTTTGGAGGGCTAAAAAAGGGCTTTACAGGCATCCTAGAACCCCTAAAGTCCAGGAAAAGGTTGGTGGCCCAAAAACAGTGTCAGCGAGCTCTGATTGTCCCAAAAATATTTGTAGCCTGAAAGGGGCATTAACCCGCATCCTAGACCACTGAAATTCCCAAAAATATTTTTGGCAGGAAATATGCATCCAACACCCCTAAAAGTTCAGGAAATGTTGCAGCCCAAAAAAGGCATTAAAATGCATCTTAGGCCTGCAAAAATGTAAAAATCTTTGGAGGCCCAAAAAAGGGCTTTACAGGGATCCTAGACCCCATAAAGTCCAGACAGTGTTGGTGGCCAAATACCTGTGTCAGTGAGCTCTGATTGTCCCAAAAACAGTTGCAGCCTGTAAGGGGAATTAACCCGCATTCTAGACCACTGAAATTCCCAAAAACATTTTTGTCACAAAATATGCATCCAACACCCCTGAAAGTTCAGGAAATGTTGCAGCCCAAAAAAGGCATTAAAATGCATCTTAGGCCTGCAAAAATATGGTAAACTTTGGAGGCCCAAAAAAGGGGTTTACAAGCATCCTAGACCCCCTAAAGTCCAAAAAATGTTGGTGGCTCAAAAACAGTGTCAGAGAGCTCTGAATGTCCCAAAAACATTTGCAGCCTGAAAGGGGCATTAACCCGCATCCTAGACCACTGAAATTCACAAACATATTTTTGGCACAGAATATGCATCCAACACTCCTGAAAGATCAGAAAATGTTGGCAGCCCAAAAAGATGCCTTAAAATGCATCTTAGGCCTGCAAAAATGTAGAAAACATTTGGAGGGCTAAAAAAGGGCTTTACAGGCATCCTAGACCCCCTAAAGTCCAGGAAAAGGTTGGTGGCCCAAAAACAGTGTCAGAGATCTCTGATTGTCCCAAAAACATCTGTAGCCTGAAAGGGGCATTAACCCGCATCCTAGACCACTGAAATTCCCAAAAATATTTTTGGCACGAAATATGCATCCAACACCCCTGAAAGTTCAGGAAATGTTGCAGCCCAAAAAAGGCATTAGAATGCATTTTAGGCCTGCAAAAATGTAGAAAACTTTGGAGGCCCAAAAAAGGGCTTTACAGGCATCCTAGACCCCCTAAAGTCCAGAAAATGTTGGTGGCCAAAAAACTGTGTCAGTGAGCTCTGATTGTCCCAAAAACAGTTTCAGCCTGTAAGGGGTATTAACCCGCATTCTAGACCACTGAAATTCCCAAAAACATTTTTGTCAGAAAATATGCATCCAACACCCCTGAAAGTTCAGGAAATGTTGGCAGCCCAAAAAAGGCCTTAAAATGCAACTTAGGCCTGCAAAAAGTATAAAACTTTGGAGGGCTATAAAAGGGCTTTACAGGCATCCTAGACCTCCCAAAGTCCAGGAAAAGGTTGGTGGCCCAAAAACAGTGTCAGAGCTCTGGTTGTCACAAAAACATTTGTAGCCTGAAAGGGGCATTAACCCGCATCCTAGACCACTGAAATTCCCAAAAATATTTTTGGCACGAAATATGCATCCAACCCCGCTGAAAGTTCAGGAAATGTTGCAGCCCAAAAAAGGCATTAAAATGCATCTTAGGCCTGCAAACATGTAGAAAACTTTGGAGGGCTAAAAAAGGGCCTTACAGGCATCCTAGAACCCCTAAAGTCCAGGAAAAGGTTGGTGGCCCAAAAACAGTGTCAGCGAGCTCTGATTGTCCCAAAAATATTTGTAGCCTGAAAGGGGCATTAACCCGCATCCTAGACCACTGAAATTCCCAAAAATATTTTTGGCAGGAAATATGCATCCAACACCCCTGAAAGTTCCGGAAATGTTGGCAGCCCAAAAAAGGCATTAAAATGCATCTTAGGCCTGCAAAAATGTAGAAAACTTTGGAGGCCCAAAAAAGGGCTTTACAGGCATCCTAGACCCCCTAAAGTCCAGGAAATGTTGGTGGCCCAAAAACAGTGTCAGAGAGCTCTGAATGTCCCAAAAACATTTGCAGCCTGAAAGGGGCATTAACCCGCATCCTAGACCACTGAAATTCCCAAAAATATTTTTGGCACGAAATATGCATACAATACCCCTGAAAGTTCAGGAAATGTTGCAGCCCAAAAAAGGCATTAAAATGCATCTTAGGCCTGCAAAAATATAGTAAACTTTGGAGGCCCAAAAAAGGGGTTTACAAGCATCCTTGACCCCCTAAAGTCCAAAAAATGTTGGTGGCTCAAAAACAGTGTCAGAGAGCTCTGAATGTCCCAAAAACATTTGCAGCCTGAAAGGGGCATTAACCCGCATCCTAGACCACTGAAATTCCCAAACATATTTTTGGCACAGAATATGCATCCAACACTCCGGAAAGATCAGAAAATGTTGGCAGCCCAAAAGATGCCTTAAAATGCATCTTAGGCCTGCAAAAATGTAGAAAACTTTGGAGGGCTAAAAAAGGGCTTTACAGGCATCCTAGACCCCCTAAAGTCCAGGAAAAGGTTGGTGGCCCAAAAACAGTGTCAGAGATCTCTGATTGTCCCAAAAACATCTGTAGCCTGAAAGGGGCATTAACCCGCATCCTAGACCACTGAAATTCCCAAAAATATTTTTGGCACGAAATATGCATCCAACACCCCTGAAAGTTCAGGAAATGTTGCAGCCCAAAAAAGGCATTAGAATGCATCTTAGGCCTGCACAAATGTAGAAAACTTTGGAGGCCCAAAAAAGGGCTTTACAGGCATCCGAGACCCCCTAAAGTCCAGAAAATGTTGGTGGCCAAAAAACTGTGTCAGTGAGCTCTGTTTGTCCCAAAAACAGTTTCAGCCTGTATGGGGTATTAACCCGCATTCTAGACCACTGCAATTCCCAAAAACATTTTTGTCAGAAAATATGCATCCAACACCCCTGAAAGTTCAGGAAATGTTGGCAGCCCAAAAAAGGCCTTAAAATGCAACTTAGGCCTGCAAAAATGTATAAAACTTTGGAGGGCTATAAAAGGGCTTTACAGGCATCCTAGACCCCCTAAAGTCCAGGAAAAGGTTGGTGGCCCAAAAACAGTGTCAGAGCTCTGATTGTCACAAAAACATTTGTAGCCTGAAAGGGGCATTAACCCACATCCTAGACCACTGAAATTCCCAAAAATATTTTTGGCACGAAATATGCATCCAACACCCCTGAAAGTTCAGGAAATGTTGTAGCCCAAAAAAGGCATTAAAATGCATCTTAGGCCTGCAAAAATGTAGAAAACTTTGGAGGGCTATAAAAGGGCTTTACAGGCATCCTAGAACCCCTAAAGTCCAGGAAAAGGTTGGTGGCCCAAAAACAGTGTCAGCGAGCTCTGATTGTCCCAAAAATATTTGTAGCCTGAAAGGGGCATTAACCCGCATCCTAGACCACTGAAATTCCCAATAATATTTTTGGCAGGAAATATGCATCCAACACCCCTAAAAGTTCAGGAAATGTTGGTGGCCCAAAAACAGTGCCAGAGAGCTCTGAATGTCCCAAAAACATTTGCAGCCTGAAAGGTTAACCCGCATCCTAGACCACTGAAATTCCCAAACATATGTTTGGCACAGAATATGCATCCAACACCCCTGAAAGTTCCAGAAATGTTGGCAGCCCAAAAAAGGCATTAAAATGCATTTTAGGCCTGCAAAAATATAGAAAACTTTGGAGGCCCAAAAAAGGGGTTTAGAGGCATCCTAGACCCCCTAAAGTCCAGAAAATGTTGGTGGCCAAATACCTCTGTCAGTGAGCTCTGATTGTCCCAAAAACAGTTGCAGCCTGTAAAGGGAATTAACCCGCATTCGAGACCACTGAAATTCTCAAAAACATTTTTGTAACAAAATATGCATCCAACACCCCTGAAAGTTCCGGAAATGTTGGCAGCCCAAAAAAGGCATTAGAATGCATCTTAGGCCTGCAAAAATGTAGAAAACTTTGGAGGCCCAAAAAAGGGCTTTACAGGCATCCTAGACCCCCTAAAGTCCAGAAAATGTTGGTGGCCAAAAAACTGTGTCAGTGAGCTCTGATTGTCCCAAAAACAGTTGCAGCCTGTAAGGGGCATTAACCCGCATTCTAGACCACTGAAATTCCCAAAAACATTTTTGTCAGAAAATATGCATCCAACACCCCTGAAAGTTCAGGAAATGTTGGCAGCCCAAAAAAGGCCTTAAAATGCAACTTAGGCCTGCAAAAATGTATAAAACTTTGGAGGGCTATAAAAGGGCTTTACAGGCATCCTAGACCCCCTAAAGTCCAGGAAAAGGTTGGTGGCCCAAAAACAGTGTCAGAGAGCTCTGATTGTCCCAAAACCATTTGTAGCCTGAAAGGGGCATTAACCCGCATCCTAGACCACTGAAATTCCCAAAAATATTTTTGGCACAAAATATGCATCCAACACCCCTGAAAGTTCAGGAAATGTTGCAGCCCAAAAAAGGCATTCAAATGCATCTTAGGCCTGCAAAAATATAGAAAACTTTGGAGGCCCAAAAAAGGGGTTTACAAGCATCCTAGACCCCCTAAAGTCCAAAAAATGTTGGTGGCCCAAAAACAGTGCCAGAGAGCTCTGAATGTCCCAAAAACATTTGCAGCCTGAAAGGTTAACCAGCATCCTAGACCACTGAAATTCCCAAACATATTTTTGGCACAGAATATGCATCCAACACCCCTGAAAGTTCAGGAAATGTTGGCAGCCCAAAAAAGGCCTTAAAATGCAACTTAGGCCTGCAAAAATGTATAAAACTTTGGAGGCCCAAAAAAGGGGTTTACAAGCATTCTAGACCTCCTAAAGTCCAAAAAATGTTGGTGGCCCTAAAACAGTGTCAGAGAGCTCTGAATGTCCCAAAAACATTTGCAGCCTGAAAGGGGCATTAACCCGCATCCTAGACCACTGAAATTCCCCAAAAAATTTTTGGCACGAAATATGCATCCAACACCCCTGAAAGATCAGAAAATGTTGGCAGCCCAAAAAATGCCTTAAAATGCATCTTAGGCCTGCAAAAATGTAGAAAACTTTGGAGGCACAAAAAAGGGGTTTACAGCAATCCTAGACCCCCTAAAGTCCAAAAAATGTTGGTGGCCCTAAAACAGTGTCAGAGAGCTCTGAATGTCCCAAAAACATTTGCAGCCTGAAAGGGGCATTAACCCGCATCCTAGACCACTGAAATTCCCAAAAATATTTTTGGCACGAAATATGCATCCAACACCCCTGAAAGTTCAGGAAATGTTGCAGCCCAAAAAAGGCATTAAAATGCATCTTAGGCCTGCAAAAATGTAGAAAACTTTGGAGGGCTAAAAAGGGCTTTACAGGCATCCTAGACTCCCTAAAGTCCAGGAAAAGGTTGGTGGCGCAAAAACAGTGTCAGAGAGCTCTGATTGTCCCAAAAACATTTGAAGCCTGAAAGGGTCATTAACCCGCATCCTAGACCACTGAAATTCCCAAAAATATTTTTGTCACAAAATATGCATCCAACACCCCTGAAAGTTCCGGAAATGTTGGCAGCCCAAAATAGGAATTAAATTGCATCTTAGGTCTGCAAAAATGTAGAAAACTTTTATAGGCCCAAAAAAAGTGTTTACAGGCATCCTAGACCCCCTAAAGTCCAGAAAGTGTTGGTGTCCAAATACCTGTGTCAGTGAGCTCTGATAGTCCCAAAAACAGTTGCAGCCTGTAAGGCGCTTTAACCCGCATTCTAGACCACTGTAATTCCCAAAAACATTTTTGTCACAAAATATGCATCCAACACCCCTGAAAGTTCCGGAAATGTTGGCAGCCCAAAAAGGCATTAAAATGCATCTTAGGCCTGCAAAAATGTAGAAAACTTTGGAGGCCCAAAAAAGGGCTTTACAGGCATCCTAGACCCCCTAAAGTCCAGAAAATGTTGGTGGCCAAATACCTGTGTCAGTGAGCTCTGATAGTCCCAAAAACAGTTGCAGCCTGTAAGGGGCATTAACCTGCATTCTAGACCATTGAAATTCCTAAAAACATTTTTGTCAGAAAATATGCATCCAACACCCCTGAAAGTTCAGGAAATGTTGGCAGCCCAAAAAAGGCCTTAAAATGCAACTTAGGCCTGCAAAAATGTATAAAACTTTGGAGGGCTATAAAAGGGCTTTACAGGCATCCTAGACCCCCTAAAGTCCAGGAAAAGGTTGGTGGCCCAAAAACAGTGTCAGAGAGCTCTGATTGTCCCAAAAACATTTGAAGCCTGAAAGGGGCATTAACCCGCATCCTAGACCACTGAAATTCCCAAAAATAGTTTTGGCACGAAATATGCATCCAACACCCCTGGAAGTTCAGGTAATGTTGCAGCCCAAAAAGGCATTGAAATGCATCTTAGGCCTTTAAAAATGTAGAAAACTTTGGAGGCCCAAAAAAGGGCTTTACAGGCATCCTATACCCCCTAAAGTCCAAAAAATGTTGGTGGCCCAAAAACAGTGCCAGAGAGCTCTGAATGTCCCAAAAACATTTGCAGCCTGAAAGGTTAACCCGCATCCTAGACCACTGAAATCCCCAAACATATGTTTGGCACAGAATATGCATCCAACACCCCTGAAAGTTCCAGAAATGTTGGCAGCCCAAAAAAGGCATTAGAATGCATTTTAGGCCTGCAAAAATGTTAAAAACTTTGGAGGCCCAAAAAAGGGGTTTACAGGCATCCTAGTCCCCCCAAAGTCTGGAAAATGTTGGTGGCCAAATACCTGTGTCAGTGAGCTCTGATTGTCCCAAAAACAGTTGCAGCCTGTTAGGGTCATTAACCCGCATTCTAGACTACTGAAATTCCCAAAAACATTTTTGTCACAAAATATGCATCCAACACCCCTGAAAGTTCCGGAAATGTTGGCAGCCCAAAATAGGAATTAAATTGCATCTTAGGTCTGCAAAAATGTAGAAAACTTTTATAGGCCCAAAAAAAGTGTTTACAGGCATCCTAGACCCCCTAAAGTCCAGAAAGTGTTGGTGTCCAAATACCTGTGTCAGTGAGCTCTGATAGTCCCAAAAACAGTTGCAGCCTGTAAGGCGCTTTAACCCGCATTCTAGACCACTGTAATTCCCAAAAACATTTTTGTCACAAAATATGCATCCAACACCCCTGAAAGTTCCGGAAATGTTGGCAGCCCAAAAAGGCATTAAAATGCATCTTAGGCCTGCAAAAATGTAGAAAACTTTGGAGGCCCAAAAAAGGGCTTTACAGGCATCCTAGACCCCCTAAAGTCCAGAAAATGTTGGTGGCCAAAAAACGGTGTCAGTGAGCTCTGATTGTCCCAAAAACAGTTGCAGCCTGTAAGGGGCATTAACCCGCATTCTAGACCATTGAAATTCCTAAAAACATTTTTGTCAGAAAATATGCATCCAACACCCCTGAAAGTTCAGGAAATGTTGGCAGCCCAAAAAAGGCCTTAAAATGCAACTTAGGCCTGCAAAAATGTATAAAACTTTGGAGGGCTATAAAAGGGCTTTACAGGCATCCTAGACCCCTAAAGTCCAGGAAAAGGTTGGTGGCCCAAAAACAGTGTCAGAGAGCTCTGATTGTCCCAAAAACATTTGAAGCCTGAAAGGGGCATTAACCCGCATCCTAGACCACTGAAATTCCCAAAAATAGTTTTGGCACGAAATATGCATCCAACACCCCTGGAAGTTCAGGTAATGTTGCAGCCCAAAAAGGCATTGAAATGCATCTTAGGCCTTTAAAAATGTAGAAAACTTTGGAGGCCCAAAAAAGGGCTTTGCAGGCATCCTATACCCCCTAAAGTCCAAAAAATGTTGGTGGCCCAAAAACAGTGCCAGAGAGCTCTGAATGTCCCAAAAACATTTGCAGCCTGAAAGGTTAACCCGCATCCTAGACCACTGAAATTCCCAAACATATGTTTGGCACAGAATATGCATCCAACACCCCTGAAAGTTCCAGAAATGTTGGCAGCCCAAAAAAGGCATTAAAATGCATTTTAGGCCTGCAAAAATATAGAAAACTTTGGAGGCCCAAAAAAGGGGTTTAGAGGCATCCTAGACCCCCTAAAGTCCAGAAAATGTTGGTGGCCAAATACCTCTGTCAGTGAGCTCTGATTGTCCCAAAAACAGTTGCAGCCTGTAAAGGGAATTAACCCGCATTCGAGACCACTGAAATTCCCAAAAACATTTTTGTCACAAAATATGCATCCAACACCCCTGAAAGTTCCGGAAATGTTGGCAGCCCAAAAAAGGCATTAGAATGCATCTTAGGCCTGCAAAAATGTAGAAAACTTTGGAGGCCCAAAAAAGGGCTTTACAGGCATCCTAGACCCCCTAAAGTCCAGAAAATGTTGGTGGCCAAAAAACTGTGTCAGTGAGCTCTGATTGTCCCAAAAACAGTTGCAGCCTGTAAGGGGCATTAACCCGCATTCTAGACCACTGAAATTCCCAAAAACATTTTTGTCAGAAAATATGCATCCAACACCCCTGAAAGTTCAGGAAATGTTGGCAGCCCAAAAAAGGCCTTAAAATGCAACTTAGGCCTGCAAAAATGTATAAAACTTTGGAGGGCTATAAAAGGGCTTTACAGGCATCCTAGACCCCCTAAAGTCCAGGAAAAGGTTGGTGGCCCAAAAACAGTGTCAGAGAGCTCTGATTGTCCCAAAACCATTTGTAGCCTGAAAGGGGCATTAACCCGCATCCTAGACCACTGAAATTCCCAAAAATATTTTTGGCACAAAATATGCATCCAACTCCCCTGAAAGTTCAGGAAATGTTGCAGCCCAAAAAAGGCATTCAAATGCATCTTAGGCCTGCAAAAATATAGAAAACTTTGGAGGCCCAAAAAAGGGGTTTACAAGCATCCTAGACCCCCTAAAGTCCAAAAAATGTTGGTGGCCCAAAAACAGTGCCAGAGAGCTCTGAATGTCCCAAAAACATTTGCAGCCTGAAAGGTTAACCAGCATCCTAGACCACTGAAATTCCCAAACATATTTTTGGCACAGAATATGCATCCAACACCCCTGAAAGTTCAGGAAATGTTGGCAGCCCAAAAAAGGCCTTAAAATGCAACTTAGGCCTGCAAAAATGTATAAAACTTTGGAGGCCCAAAAAAGGGGTTTACAAGCATTCTAGACCTCCTAAAGTCCAGGAAAAGGTTGGTGGCCCAAAAACAGTGCCAGAGAGCTCTGAATGTCCCAAAAACATTTGCAGCCTGAAAGGTTAACCAGCATCCTAGACCACTGAAATTCCCAAACATATTTTTGGCACAGAATATGCATCCAACACCCCTGAAAGTTCAGGAAATGTTGGCAGCCCAAAAAAGGCATTCAAATGCATCTTAGGCCTGCAAAAATATAGAAAACTTTGGAGGCCCAAAAAAGGGGTTTACAAGCATTCTAGACCTCCTAAAGTCCAAAAAATGTTGGTGGCCCTAAAACAGTGTCAGAGAGCTCTGAATGTCCCAAAAACATTTGCAGCCTGAAAGGGGCATTAACCCGCATCCTAGACCACTGAAATTCCCCAAAAAATTTTTGGCACGAAATATGCATCCAACACCCCTGAAAGATCAGAAAATGTTGGCAGCCCAAAAAATGCCTTAAAATGCATCTTAGGCCTGCAAAAATGTAGAAAACTTTGGAGGCACAAAAAAGGGGTTTACAGCAATCCTAGACCCCCTAAAGTCCAAAAAATGTTGGTGGCCCTAAAACAGTGTCAGAGAGCTCTGAATGTCCCAAAAACATTTGCAGCCTGAAAGGGGCATTAACCCGCATCCTAGACCACTGAAATTCCCAAAAATATTTTTGGCACGAAATATGCATCCAACACCCCTGAAAGTTCAGGAAATGTTGCAGCCCAAAAAAGGCATTAAAATGCATCTTAGGCCTGCAAAAATGTAGAAAACTTTGGAGGGCTAAAAAGGGCTTTACAGGCATCCTAGACTCCCTAAAGTCCAGGAAAAGGTTGGTGGCGCAAAAACAGTGTCAGAGAGCTCTGATTGTCCCAAAAACATTTGAAGCCTGAAAGGGTCATTAACCCGCATCCTAGACCACTGAAATTCCCAAAAATATTTTTGTCACAAAATATGCATCCAACACCCCTGAAAGTTCCGGAAATGTTGGCAGCCCAAAATAGGAATTAAATTGCATCTTAGGTCTGCAAAAATGTAGAAAACTTTTATAGGCCCAAAAAAAGTGTTTACAGGCATCCTAGACCCCCTAAAGTCCAGAAAGTGTTGGTGTCCAAATACCTGTGTCAGTGAGCTCTGATAGTCCCAAAAACAGTTGCAGCCTGTAAGGCGCTTTAACCCGCATTCTAGACCACTGTAATTCCCAAAAACATTTTTGTCACAAAATATGCATCCAACACCCCTGAAAGTTCCGGAAATGTTGGCAGCCCAAAAAGGCATTAAAATGCATCTTAGGCCTGCAAAAATGTAGAAAACTTTGGAGGCCCAAAAAAGGGCTTTACAGGCATCCTAGACCCCCTAAAGTCCAGAAAATGTTGGTGGCCAAAAAACGGTGTCAGTGAGCTCTGATTGTCCCAAAAACAGTTGCAGCCTGTAAGGGGCATTAACCCGCATTCTAGACCATTGAAATTCCTAAAAAAATTTTGTCAGAAAATATGCATCCAACACCCCTGAAAGTTCAGGAAATGTTGGCAGCCCAAAAAAGGCCTTAAAATGCAACTTAGGCCTGCAAAAATGTATAAAACTTTGGAGGGCTATAAAAGGGCTTTACAGGCATCCTAGACCTCCCTAAGTCCAGGAAAAGGTTGGTGGCTCAAAAACAGTGTCAGAGCTCTGGTTGTCACAAAAACATTTGTAGCCTGAAAGGGGCATTAACCCGCATCCTAGACCACTGAAATTCCCAAAAATATTTTTGGCACGAAATATGCATCCAACACCCCTGAAAGTTCAGGAAATGTTGCAGCCCAAAAAAGGCATTAAAATGCATCTTAGGCCTGCAAACATGTAGAAAACTTTGGAGGGCTAAAAAAGGGCCTTACAGGCATCCTAGAACCCCTAAAGTCCAGGAAAAGGTTGGTGGCCCAAAAACAGTGTCAGCGAGCTCTGATTGTCCCAAAAATATTTGTAGCCTGAAAGGGGCATTAACCCGCATCCTAGACCACTGAAATTCCCAAAAATATTTTTGGCAGGAAATATGCATCCAACACCCCTAAAAGATCAGGAAATGTTGCAGCCCAAAAAAGGCATTAAAATGCATCTTAGGCCTGCAAAAATGTAGAAAACATTGGAGGCCCAAAAAAGGGGTTTACAGGCATCCTAGACCCTCTAAAGTCCAAAAAATGTTGGTGGCCCAAAAACAGTGTCAGAGAGCTCTGAATGTCCCAAAAACATTTGCAGCCTGAAAGGGGCATTAACCCGTATTCTAGACCACTGAAATTCCCAAAAACATTTTTGTCACAAAATATGCATCCAACACCCCTGAAAGTTCAGGAAATGTTGCAGCCCAAAAAAGGCATTAAAATGCATCTCAGGCCTGCAAAGATGTAGAAAACTTTGGAGGCCCAAAAAAGGGGTTTACAGGCATCCTAGACCCCCTAAAGTCCAGAAACTGTTGGTGGCCAAATACCTGTGTCATTGAGCTCTGATTGTCCAAAAAATAGTTGCAGCCTGTAAAGGGAATTAACCCGCATTCGAGACCACTGAAATTCCCCAAAACATTTTTGTCACAAAATATGCATCCAACACCCCTTAAAGTTCCGGAAATGTTGGCAGCCCAAAAAAGGCATTAGAATGCATCTTAGGCCTGCAAAAATGGAGAAAACTTTGGAGGCCCAAAAAAGGGCTTTACAGGCATCCTAGACCCCATAAAGTCCAGAAAATGTTGGTGGCCAAAAAACTGTGTCAGTGAGCTCTGATTGTCCCAAAAACAGTTGCAGCCTGAAAGGGGCATGAACCCGCACCCTAGACCACTGAAATTACCAAACATATTTTTGGCACAGAATATGCATTCAACACCCATGAAAGATCAGAAAATGTTGGCAGCCCAAAAAATGCCTTAAAATGCATCTTAGGCCTGCAAAAATGTAGAAAACTTTGGAGGACCAAAAAAGGGCTTTACAGGCATCCTAGACCCCCTAAGTCCAGGAAAAGGTTGGTGGCCCAAAAACAGTGTCAGAAAGCTCTGATTGTCCCAAAAACACTTGTAGCCTGAAAGGGGCATTAACCCGCATCCTAGACCACTGAAATTCCCAAAAATATTTTTGGCACGAAATATGCATCCAACACCCCTGAAAGATCAGGAAATGTTGCAGCCCAAAAAAGGCATTAAAATGCATCTTAGGCCTGTAAAAATGTCAAAAACTTTGGAGGCCCAAAAAAGGGGTTTACAGGCATCCTAGACCCCCTAAAGTCCAGAAAATGTTGGTGGCCAAATACTTGTGTCAGTGAGCTCTGATTGTCCCAAAAACAGTTGCAGCCTGTAAGGGGAATTAACCCGCATTCTAGACCACTGAAATTCCCAAAAACATTTTTGTCACAAAATATGCATCCAACACCCCTGAAAGTTCCGGAAATGTTGGCAGCTCAAAAAAGGCCTTAAAATGCAATTTAATCCTGCAAAAATGTATGACAATTTGGAGGGCTAAAAAAGGGCTTTACAGGCATCCTAGACCCCCTAAAGTCCAGGAAAAGGTTGGTGGCCCAAAAACAGTGTCAGAGAGCTCTGATTGTCCCAAAAACATTTGCAGCCTGAAAGGGGCATTAAACTGCATCTTAGACCACTGAAATTCCCACAAATATTTTTGGCACAGAAAATACATCCTACACCCCTGAAAGATCAGAAAATGTTGGCAGCCCAAAAGATGCCTTAAAATGCATCTTAGGCCTGCAAAAATGTAGAAAACTTTGGAGGGCTAAAAAAGGGCTTTAGAGGCATCCTAGACCCCCTAAAGTCCAGGAAAAGGTTGGTTTCCCAAAAACAGTGTCAGAGATCTCTGATTGTCCCAAAAACATCTGTAGCCTGAAAGGGGCATTAACCCGCATCCTAGACCACTGAAATTCCCAAAAATATTTTTGGCACGAAATATGCATCCAACACCCCTGAAAGTTCAGGAAATGTTGCAGCCCAAAAAAGGCATTAGAATGCATCTTAGGCCTGCAAAAATGTAGAAAACTTTGGAGGCCCAAAAAAGGGCTTTACAGGCATCCTAGACCCCCTAAAGTCCAGAAAATGTTGGTGGCCAAAAAACTGTGTCAGTGAGCTCTGATTGTCCCAAAAACAGTTTCAGCCTGTAAGGGGCATTAACCCGCATTCTAGACCATTGAAATTCCTAAAAACATTTTTGTCAGAAAATATGCATCCAACACCCCTGAAAGTTCAGGAAATGTTGGCAGCCCAAAAAAGGCCTTAAAATGCAACTTAGGCCTGCAAAAAGTATAAAACTTTGGAGGGCTATAAAAGGGCTTTACAGGCATCCTAGACCTCCCAAAGTCCAGGAAAAGGTTGGTGGCCCAAAAACAGTGTCAGAGCTCTGGTTGTCACAAAAACATTTGTAGCCTGAAAGGGGCATTAACCCGCATCCTAGACCACTGAAATTCCCAAAAATATTTTTGGCACGAAATATGCATCCAACACCCCTGAAAGTTCAGGAAATGTTGCAGCCCAAAAAAGGCATTAAAATGCATCTTAGGCCTGCAAACATGTAGAAAACTTTGGAGGGCTAAAAAAGGGCCTTACAGGCATCCTAGAACCCCTAAAGTCCAGGAAAAGGTTGGTGGCCCAAAAACAGTGTCAGCGAGCTCTGATTGTCCCAAAAATATTTGTAGCCTGAAAGGGGCATTAACCCGCATCCTAGACCACTGAAATTCCCAAAAATATTTTTGGCAGGAAATATGCATCCAACACCCCTAAAAGTTCAGGAAATGTTGCAGCCCAAAAAAGGCATTAAAATGCATCTTAGGCCTGCAAAAATGTAGAAAACATTGGAGGCCCAAAAAAGGGGTTTACAGGCATCCTAGACCCTCTAAAGTCCAAAAAATGTTGGTGGCCCAAAAACAGTGTCAGAGAGCTCTGAATGTCCCAAAAACATTTGCAGCCTGAAAGGGGCATTAACCCGTATTCTAGACCACTGAAATTCCCAAAAACATTTTTGTCACAAAATATGCATCCAACACCCCTGAAAGTTCAGGAAATGTTGGCAGCCCAAAAAAGGCCTTAAAATGCAACTTAGGCCTGCAAAAATGTTGAAAACTTTGGAGGCCCAAAAAAGGGCTTTACAGGCATCCTAGACCCCCTAAAGTCCAGGAAATGTTGGTGGCCCAAAAACAATGTCAGAGAGCTCTGAATGTCCCAAAAACATTTGCAGCCTGAAAGGGGCATTAACCCGCATCCTAGACCACTGAAATTCCCAAAAATGTTTTTGGCACAAAATATGCATCCAACACCCCTGAAAGTTCAGGAAATGTTGCAGCCCAAAAAAGGCATTAAAATGCATGTTAGGCCTGCAAAAATGTAGAAAACTTTGGAGGCCCAAAAAAGGGGTTTACAGGCATCCTAGACCCCCTAAAGTCCAGAAACTGTTGGTGGCCAAATACCTGTGTCATTGAGCTCTGATTGTCCCAAAAATAGTTGCAGCCTGTAAAGGGAATTAACCCGCATTCGAGACCACTGAAATTCCCCAAAACATTTTTGTCACAAAATATGCATCCAACACCCCTGAAAGTTCCGGAAATGTTGGCTGCCCAAAAAAGGCATTACAATGCATCTTAGGCCTGCAAAAATGGAGAAAACTTTGGAGGCCCAAAAAAGGGCTTTACAGGCATCCTAGACCCCATAAAGTCCAGAAAATGTTGGTGGCCAAAAAACTGTGTCAGTGAGCTCTGATTGTCCCAAAAACAGTTGCAGCCTGAAAGGGGCATGAACCCGCACCCTAGACCACTGAAATTACCAAACATATTTTTGGCACAGAATATGCATCCAACACCCCTGAAAGATCAGAAAATGTTGGCAGCCCAAAAAATGCCTTAAAATGCATCTTAGGCCTGCAAAAATGTAGAAAACTTTGGAGGACCAAAAAAGGGCTTTACAGGCATCCTAGACCCCCTAAGTCCAGGAAAAGGTTGGTGGACCAAAAACAGTGTCAGAAAGCTCTGATTGTCCCAAAAACACTTGTAGCCTGAAAGGGGCATTAACCCGCATCCTAGACCACTGAAATTCCCAAAAATATTTTTGGCACGAAATATGCATTCAACACCCCTGAAAGTTCTGGAAATGTTGGCAGCTCAAAAAAGGCATTAAAATGCATCTCAGGCCTGCAAAAATGTAGAAAACTTTGGAGGACCAAAAAAGGGCTTTACAGGCATCCTAGACCCCCTAAAGTCCAGGAAAAGGTTGGTGGCCCAAAAACAGTGTCAGCGAGCTCTGATTGTCCCAAAAACATTTGTAACCTGAAAGGGGCATTAACCCGCATCCTAGACCACTGAAATTCCCAAACATAGTTTTGGCACGAAATATGCATCCAACACCCCTGAAAGTTCAGGAAATGTTGCAGCCCAAAAAAGGCATTAAAATGCATCTTAGGCCTGCAAAAATATCGAAAACTTTGGAGGCCCAACAAAGGGCTTTACAGGCATCCTAGACCCCCTAAAGTCCAAAAAATGTTGGTGGCCCAAAAACAGTGTCAGAGAGCTCTGAATGTCCCAAAAACATTTGCAGCCTGAAAGGGGCATTAACCCCCATCCTAGACCACTGAAATTCCCAATCATATTTTTGGCACAGAATATGCATCCAACACCCCTGAAAGATCAGAAAATGTTGGCAGCCCAAAAAATGCCTTAAAATGCATCTCAGGCCTGCAAAAATGTAGAACACTTTGGAGGACCAAAAAAGGGCTTTACAGGCATCCTAGACCCCCTAAAGTCCAAAAAATGTTGGTGGCCCTAAAACAGTGTCAGAGAGCTCTGAATGTCCCAAAAACATTTGCAGCCTGAAAGGGGCATTAACCCGCATCCTAGACCACTGAAATTCCCAAAGATATTTTTGGCACGAAATATGCATCCAACACCCCTGAAAGTTCAGGAAATGTTGCAGCCCAAAAAAGGCATTAAAATGCATCTTAGGCCTGCAAAAATGTAGAAAACTTTGGAGGGCTAAAAAGGGCTTTACAGGCATCCTAGACTCCCTAAAGTCCAGGAAAAGGTTGGTGGCGCAAAAACAGTGTCAGAGAGCTCTGATTGTCCCAAAAACATTTGAAGCCTGAAAGGGTCATTAACCCGCATCCTAGACCACTGAAATTCCCAAAAATATTTTTGTCACAAAATATGCATCCAACAGCCCTGAAAGTTCCGGAAATGTTGGCAGCCCAAAATAGGAATTAAATTGCATCTTAGGTCTGCAAAAATGTAGAAAACTTTTATAGGCCCAAAAAAAGTGTTTACAGGCATCCTAGACCCCCTAAAGTCCAGAAAGTGTTGGTGTCCAAATACCTGTGTCAGTGAGCTCTGATAGTCCCAAAAACAGTTGCAGCCTGTAAGGCGCTTTAACCCGCATTCTAGACCACTGTAATTCCCAAAAACATTTTTGTCACAAAATATGCATCCAACACCCCTGAAAGTTCCGGAAATGTTGGCAGCCCAAAAAGGCATTAAAATGCATCTTAGGCCTGCAAAAATGTAGAAAACTTTGGAGGCCCAAAAAAGGGCTTTACATGCATCCTAGACCCCCTAAAGTCCAGAAAATGTTGGTGGCCAAAAAACGGTGTCAGTGAGCTCTGATTGTCCCAAAAACAGTTGCAGCCTGTAAGGGGCATTAACCCGCATTCTAGACCATTGAAATTCCTAAAAACATTTTTGTCAGAAAATATGCATCCAACACCCCTGAAAGTTCAGGAAATGTTGGCAGCCCAAAAAAGGCCTTAAAATGCAACTTAGGCCTGCAAAAATGTATAAAACTTTGGAGGGCTATAAAAGGGCTTTACAGGCATCCTAGACCTCCCAAAGTCCAGGAAAAGGTTGGTGGCCCAAAAACAGTGTCAGAGCTCTGGTTGTCACAAAAACATTTGTAGCCTGAAAGGGGCATTAACCCGCATCCTAGACCACTGAAATTCCCAAAAATATTTTTGGCACGAAATATGCATCCAACACCCCTGAAAGTTCAGGAAATGTTGCAGCCCAAAAAAGGCATTAAAATGCATCTTAGGCCTGCAAACATGTAGAAAACTTTGGAGGGCTAAAAAAGGGCCTTACAGGCATCCTAGAACCCCTAAAGTCCAGGAAAAGGTTGGTGGCCCAAAAACAGTGTCATCGAGCTCTGATTGTCCCAAAAATATTTGTAGCCTGAAAGGGGCATTAACCCGCATCCTAGACCACTGAAATTCCCAAAAATATTTTTGGCAGGAAATATGCATCCAACACCCCTAAAAGATCAGGAAAAGTTGCAGCCCAAAAAAGGCATTAAAATGCATCTTAGGCCTGCAAAAATGTAGAAAACATTGGAGGCCCAAAAAAGGGGTTTACAGGCATCCTAGACCCTCTAAAGTCCAAAAAATGTTGGTGGCCCAAAAACAGTGTCAGAGAGCTCTGAATGTCCCAAAAACATTTGCAGCCTGAAAGGGGCATTAACCCGTATTCTAGACCACTGAAATTCCCAAAAACATTTTTGTCACAAAATATGCATCCAACACCCCTGAAAGTTCAGGAAATGTTGCAGCCCAAAAAAGGCATTAAAATGCATCTCAGGCCTGCAAAGATGTAGAAAACTTTGGAGGCCCAAAAAAGGGGTTTACAGGCATCCTAGACCCCCTAAAGTCCAGAAACTGTTGGTGGCCAAATACCTGTGTCATTGAGCTCTGATTGTCCAAAAAATAGTTGCAGCCTGTAAAGGGAATTAACCCGCATTCGAGACCACTGAAATTCCCCAAAACATTTTTGTCACAAAATATGCATCCAACACCCCTTAAAGTTCCGGAAATGTTGGCAGCCCAAAAAAGGCATTAGAATGCATCTTAGGCCTGCAAAAATGTATAAAACTTTGGAGGGCTATAAAAGGGCTTTACAGGCATCCTAGACCCCCTAAAGTCCAGGAAAAGGTTGGTGGCCCAAAAACAGTGTCAGAGAGCTCTGATTGTCCCAAAACCATTTGTAGCCTGAAAGGGGCATTAACCCGCATCCTAGACCACTGAAATTCCCAAAAATATTTTTGGCACAAAATATGCATCCAACACCCCTGAAAGTTCAGGAAATGTTGCAGCCCAAAAAAGGCATTCAAATGCATCTTAGGCCTGCAAAAATATAGAAAACTTTGGAGGCCCAAAAAAGGGGTTTACAAGCATCCTAGACCCCCTAAAGTCCAAAAAATGTTGGTGGCCCAAAAACAGTGCCAGAGAGCTCTGAATGTCCCAAAAACATTTGCAGCCTGAAAGGTTAACCAGCATCCTAGACCACTGAAATTCCCAAACATATTTTTGGCACAGAATATGCATCCAACACCCCTGAAAGTTCAGGAAATGTTGGCAGCCCAAAAAAGGCCTTAAAATGCAACTTAGGCCTGCAAAAATGTATAAAACTTTGGAGGCCCAAAAAAGGGGTTTACAAGCATTCTAGACCTCCTAAAGTCCAGGAAAAGGTTGGTGGCCCAAAAACAGTGCCAGAGAGCTCTGAATGTCCCAAAAACATTTGCAGCCTGAAAGGTTAACCAGCATCCTAGACCACTGAAATTCCCAAACATATTTTTGGCACAGAATATGCATCCAACACCCCTGAAAGTTCAGGAAATGTTGGCAGCCCAAAAAAGGCATTCAAATGCATCTTAGGCCTGCAAAAATATAGAAAACTTTGGAGGCCCAAAAAAGGGGTTTACAAGCATTCTAGACCTCCTAAAGTCCAAAAAATGTTGGTGGCCCTAAAACAGTGTCAGAGAGCTCTGAATGTCCCAAAAACATTTGCAGCCTGAAAGGGGCATTAACCCGCATCCTAGACCACTAAAATTCCCCAAAAAATTTTTGGCACGAAATATGCATCCAACACCCCTGAAAGATCAGAAAATGTTGGCAGCCCAAAAAATGCCTTAAAATGCATCTTAGGCCTGCAAAAATGTAGAAAACTTTGGAGGCACAAAAAAGGGGTTTACAGCAATCCTAGACCCCCTAAAGTCCAAAAAATGTTGGTGGCCCTAAAACAGTGTCAGAGAGCTCTGAATGTCCCAAAAACATTTGCAGCCTGAAAGGGGCATTAACCCGCATCCTAGACCACTGAAATTCCCAAAAATATTTTTGGCACGAAATATGCATCCAACACCCCTGAAAGTTCAGGAAATGTTGCAGCCCAAAAAAGGCATTAAAATGCATCTTAGGCCTGCAAAAATGTAGAAAACTTTGGAGGGCTAAAAAGGGCTTTACAGGCATCCTAGACTCCCTGAAGTCCAGGAAAAGGTTGGTGGCGCAAAAACAGTGTCAGAGAGCTCTGATTGTCCCAAAAACATTTGAAGCCTGAAAGGGTCATTAACCCGCATCCTAGACCACTGAAATTCCCAAAAATATTTTTGTCACAAAATATGCATCCAACACCCCTGAAAGTTCCGGAAATGTTGGCAGCCCAAAATAGGAATTAAATTGCATCTTAGGTCTGCAAAAATGTAGAAAACTTTTATAGGCCCAAAAAAAGTGTTTACAGGCATCCTAGACCCCCTAAAGTCCAGAAAGTGTTGGTGTCCAAATACCTGTGTCAGTGAGCTCTGATAGTCCCAAAAACAGTTGCAGCCTGTAAGGCGCTTTAACCCGCATTCTAGACCACTGTAATTCCCAAAAACATTTTTGTCACAAAATATGCATCCAACACCCCTGAAAGTTCCGGAAATGTTGGCAGCCCAAAAAGGCATTAAAATGCATCTTAGGCCTGCAAAAATGTATAAAACTTTGGAGGGCTATAAAAGGGCTTTACAGGCATCCTAGACCCCCTAAAGTCCAGAAAATGTTGGTGGCCAAAAAACGGTGTCAGTGAGCTCTGATTGTCCCAAAAACAGTTGCAGCCTGTAAGGGGCATTAACCCGCATTCTAGACCATTGAAATTCCTAAAAACATTTTTGTCAGAAAATATGCATCCAACACCCCTGAAAGTTCAGGAAATGTTGGCAGCCCAAAAAAGGCCTTAAAATGCAACTTAGGCCTGCAAAAATGTATAAAACTTTGGAGGGCTATAAAAGGGCTTTACAGGCATCCTAGACCTCCCAAAGTCCAGGAAAAGGTTGGTGGCCCAAAAACAGTGTCAGAGCTCTGGTTGTCACAAAAACATTTGTAGCCTGAAAGGGGCATTAACCCGCATCCTAGACCACTGAAATTCCCAAAAATATTTTTGGCACGAAATATGCATCCAACACCCCTGAAAGTTCAGGAAATGTTGCAGCCCAAAAAAGGCATTAAAATGCATCTTAGGCCTGCAAACATGTAGAAAACTTTGGAGGGCTAAAAAAGGGCCTTACAGGCATCCTAGAACCCCTAAAGTCCAGGAAAAGGTTGGTGGCCCAAAAACAGTGTCAGAGAGCTCTGATTGTCCCAAAAATATTTGTAGCCTGAAAGGGGCATTAACCCGCATCCTAGACCACTGAAATTCCCAAAAATATTTTTGGCAGGAAATATGCATCCAACACCCCTAAAAGATCAGGAAATGTTGCAGCCCAAAAAAGGCATTAAAATGCAACTTAAGCCTGCAAAAATGTAGAAATCTTTGGAGGCCCAAAAAAGGTGTTTACAGGCATCCTAGACCCCCTAAAGTCCAGAAAGTGTTGGTGGCCAAATACCTGTGTCAGTGAGCTCTGATTGTCCCAAAAATATTTGTAGCCTGAAAGGGGCATTAACCCGCATCCTAGACCACTGAAATTCCCAAAAATATTTTTGGCAGGAAATATGCATCCAACACCCCTAAAAGATCAGGAAATGTTGCAGCCCAAAAAAGGCATTAAAATGCAACTTAAGCCTGCAAAAATGTAGAAATCTTTGGAGGCCCAAAAAAGGTGTTTACAGGCATCCTAGACCCCCTAAAGTCCAGAAAGTGTTGGTGGCCAAATACCTGTGTCAGTGAGCTCTGATTGTCCCAAAAACAGTTGCAGCCTGTAAGGGGAATTAACCCGCATTCTAGACCACTGAAATTCCCAAAAACATTTTTGTCACAAAATATGCATCCAACACCCCTGAAAGTTCCGGAAATGTTGGCAGCCCAAAAAGGCATTAAAATGCATCTTAGGCCTGCAAAAATGTTGAAAACTTTGGAGGCCCAAAAAAGGGCTTTACAGGCATCCTAGACCCCCTAAAGTCCAGGAAATGTTGGTGGCCCAAAAACAGTGTCAGAGAGCTCTGAATGTCCCAAAAACATTTGCAGCCTGAAAGGGGCATTAACCCGCATCCTAGACCACTGAAATTCCCAAAAATGTTTTGGCACGAAATATGCATCCAACACCCCTGAAAGTTCAGGAAATGTTGCAGCCCAAAAAAGGCATTAAAATGCATCTCAGGCCTGCAAAGATGTAGAAAACTTTGGAGGCCCAAAAAAGGGGTTTACAGGCATCCTAGACCCCCTAAAGTCCAGAAACTGTTGGTGGCCAAATACCTGTGTCATTGAGCTCTGATTGTCCAAAAAATAGTTGCAGCCTGTAAAGGGAATTAACCCGCATTTGAGACCACTGAAATTCCCCAAAACATTTTTGTCACAAAATATGCATCCAACACCCCTTAAAGTTCCGGAAATGTTGGCAGCCCAAAAAAGGCATTAGAATGCATCTTAGGCCTGCAAAAATGGAGAAAACTTTGGAGGCCCAAAAAAGGGCTTTACAGGCATCCTAGACCCCATAAATTCCAGAAAATGTTGGTGGCCAAAAAACTGTGTCAGTGAGCTCTGATTGTCCCAAAAACAGTTGCAGCCCGAAAGGGGCATGAACCCGCACCCTAGACCACTGAAATTACCAAACATATTTTTGGCACAGAATATGCATCCAACACCCATGAAAGATCAGAAAATGTTGGCAGCCCAAAAAATGCCTTAAAATGCATCTTAGGCCTGCAAAAATGTAGAAAACTTTGGAGGACCAAAAAAGGGCTTTACAGGCATCCTAGACCCCCTAAGTCCAGGAAAAGGTTGGTGGCCCAAAAACAGTGTCAGAAAGCTCTGATTGTCCCAAAAACACTTGTAGCCTGAAAGGGGCATTAACCCGCATCCTAGACCACTGAAATTCCCAAAAATATTTTTGGCACGAAATATGCATCCAACACCCCTGAAAGATCAGGAAATGTTGCAGCCCAAAAAAGGCATTAAAATGCATCTTAGGCCTGTAAAAATGTCAAAAACTTTGGAGGCCCAAAAAAGGGGTTTACAGGCATCCTAGACCCCCTAAAGTCCAGAAAATGTTGGTGGCCAAATACCTGTGTCAGTGAGCTCTGATTGTCCCAAAAACAGTTGCAGCCTGTAAGGAGAATTAACCCGCATTCTAGACCACTGAAATTCCCAAAAACATTTTTGTCACAAAATATGCATCCAACACCCCTGAAAGTTCCGGAAATGTTGGCAGCTCAAAAAAGGCCTTAAAATGCAATTTAATCCTGCAAAAATGTATGACAATTTGGAGGGCTAAAAAAGGGCTTTACAGGCATCCTAGACCCCCTAAAGTCCAGGAAAAGGTTGGTGGCCCAAAAACAGTGTCAGAGAGCTCTGATTGTCCTAAAAACATTTGCAGCCTGAAAGGGGCATTAAACTGCATCTTAGACCACTGAAATTCCCACAAATATTTTTGGCACAGAAAATACATCCTACACCCCTGAAAGATCAGAAAATGTTGGCAGCCCAAAAGATGCCTTAAAATGCATCTTAGGCCTGCAAAAATGTAGAAAACTTTGGAGGGCTAAAAAAGGGCTTTAGAGGCATCCTAGACCCCCTAAAGTCCAGGAAAAGGTTGGTTTCCCAAAAACAGTGTCAGAGATCTCTGATTGTCCCAAAAACATCTGTAGCCTGAAAGGGGCATTAACCCGCATCCTAGACCACTGAAATTCCCAAAAATATTTTTGGCACGAAATATGCATCCAACACCCCTGAAAGTTCAGGAAATGTTGCAGCCCAAAAAAGGCATTAGAATGCATCTTAGGCCTGCAAAAATGTAGAAAACTTTGGAGGCCCAAAAAAGGGCTTTACAGGCATCCTAGACCCCCTAAAGTCCAGAAAATGTTGGTGGCCAAAAAACTGTGTCAGTGAGCTCTGATTGTCCCAAAAACAGTTGCAGCCTGTAAGGGGCATTAACCCGTATTCTAGACCACTGAAATTCCCAAAAACATTTTTGTCAGAAAATATGCATCCAACACCCCTGAAAGTTCAGGAAATGTTGGCAGCCCAAAAAAGGCCTTAAAATGCAACTTAGGCCTGCAAAAATGTATAAAACTTTGGAGGGCTATAAAAGGGCTTTACAGGCATCCTAGACCCCCTAAAGTCCAGGAAAAGGTTGGTGGCCCAAAAACAGTGTCAGAGAGCTCTGATTGTCCCAAAACCATTTGTAGCCTGAAAGGGGCATTAACCCGCATCCTAGACCACTGAAATTCCCAAAAATATTTTTGGCACAAAATATGCATCCAACACCCCTGAAAGTTCAGGAAATGTTGCAGCCCAAAAAAGGCATTCAAATGCATCTTAGGCCTGCAAAAATATAGAAAACTTTGGAGGCCCAAAAAAGGGGTTTACAAGCATCCTAGACCCCCTAAAGTCCAAAAAATGTTGGTGGCCCAAAAACAGTGCCAGAGAGCTCTGAATGTCCCAAAAACATTTGCAGCCTGAAAGGTTAACCAGCATCCTAGACCACTGAAATTCCCAAACATATTTTTTGCACAGAATATGCATCCAACACCCCTGAAAGTTCAGGAAATGTTGGCAGCCCAAAAAAGGCCTTAAAATGCAACTTAGGCCTGCAAAAATGTATAAAACTTTGGAGGCCCAAAAAAGGGGTTTACAAGCATTCTAGACCTCCTAAAGTCCAGGAAAAGGTTGGTGGCCCAAAAACAGTGCCAGAGAGCTCTGAATGTCCCAAAAACATTTGCAGCCTGAAAGGTTAACCAGCATCCTAGACCACTGAAATTCCCAAACATATTTTTGGCACAGAATATGCATCTAACACCCCTGAAAGTTCAGGAAATGTTGGCAGCCCAAAAAAGGCATTCAAATGCATCTTAGGCCTGCAAAAATATAGAAAACTTTGGAGGCCCAAAAAAGGGGTTTACAAGCATTCTAGACCTCCTAAAGTCCAAAAAATGTTGGTGGCCCTAAAACAGTGTCAGAGAGCTCTGAATGTCCCAAAAACATTTGCAGCCTGAAAGGGGCATTAACCCGCATCCTAGACCACTGAAATTCCCCAAAAAACTTTTGGCACGAAATATGCATCCAACACCCCTGAAAGATCAGAAAATGTTGGCAGCCCAAAAAATGCCTTAAAATGCATCTTAGGCCTGCAAAAATGTAGAAAACTTTGGAGGCACAAAAAAGGGGTTTACAGCAATCCTAGACCCCCTAAAGTCCAAAAAATGTTGGTGGCCCTAAAACAGTGTCAGAGAGCTCTGAATGTCCCAAAAACATTTGCAGCCTGAAAGGGGCATTAACCCGCATCCTAGACCACTGAAATTCCCAAAAATATTTTTGGCACGAAATATGCATCCAACACCCCTGAAAGTTCAGGAAATGTTGCAGCCCAAAAAAGGCATTAAAATGCATCTTAGGCCTGCAAAAATGTAGAAAACTTTGGAGGGCTAAAAAGGGCTTTACAGGCATCCTAGACTCCCTAAAGTCCAGGAAAAGGTTGGTGGCGCAAAAACAGTGTCAGAGAGCTCTGATTGTCCCAAAAACATTTGAAGCCTGAAAGGGTCATTAACCCGCATCCTAGACCACTGAAATTCCCAAAAATATTTTTGTCACAAAATATGCATCCAACACCCCTGAAAGTTCCGGAAATGTTGGCAGCCCAAAATAGGAATTAAATTGCATCTTAGGTCTGCAAAAATGTAGAAAACTTTTATAGGCCCAAAAAAAGTGTTTACAGGCATCCTAGACCCCCTAAAGTCCAGAAAGTGTTGGTGTCCAAATACCTGTGTCAGTGAGCTCTGATAGTCCCAAAAACAGTTGCAGCCTGTAAGGCGCTTTAACCCGCATTCTAGACCACTGTAATTCCCAAAAACATTTTTGTCACAAAATATGCATCCAACACCCCTGAAAGTTCCGGAAATGTTGGCAGCCCAAAAAGGCATTAAAATGCATCTTAGGCCTGCAAAAATGTAGAAAACTTTGGAGGCCCAAAAAAGGGCTTTACAGGCATCCTAGACCCCCTAAAGTCCAGAAAATGTTGGTGGCCAAATACCTGTGTCAGTGAGCTCTGATAGTCCCAAAAACAGTTGCAGCCTGTAAGGGGCATTAACCCGCATTCTAGACCATTGAAATTCCTAAAAACATTTTTGTCAGAAAATATGCATCCAACACCCCTGAAAGTTCAGGAAATGTTGGCAGCCCAAAAAAGGCCTTAAAATGCAACTTAGGCCTGCAAAAATGTATAAAACTTTGGAGGGCTATAAAAGGGCTTTACAGGCATCCTAGACCCCCTAAAGTCCAGGAAAAGGTTGGTGGCCCAAAAACAGTGTCAGAGAGCTCTGATTGTCCCAAAAACATTTGAAGCCTGAAAGGGGCATTAACCCGCATCCTAGACCACTGAAATTCCCAAAAATAGTTTTGGCACGAAATATGCATCCAACACCCCTGGAAGTTCAGGTAATGTTGCAGCCCAAAAAGGCATTGAAATGCATCTTAGGCCTTTAAAAATGTAGAAAACTTTGGAGGCCCAAAAAAGGGCTTTACAGGCATCCTATACCCCCTAAAGTCCAAAAAATGTTGGTGGCCCAAAAACAGTGCCAGAGAGCTCTGAATGTCCCAAAAACATTTGCAGCCTGAAAGGTTAACCCGCATCCTAGACCACTGAAATCCCCAAACATATGTTTGGCACAGAATATGCATCCAACACCCCTGAAAGTTCCAGAAATGTTGGCAGCCCAAAAAAGGCATTAGAATGCATTTTAGGCCTGCAAAAATGTTAAAAACTTTGGAGGCCCAAAAAAGGGGTTTACAGGCATCCTAGTCCCCCCAAAGTCTGGAAAATGTTGGTGGCCAAATACCTGTGTCAGTGAGCTCTGATTGTCCCAAAAACAGTTGCAGCCTGTTAGGGTCATTAACCCGCATTCTAGACTACTGAAATTCCCAAAAACATTTTTGTCACAAAATATGCATCCAACACCCCTGAAAGTTCCGGAAATGTTGGCAGCCCAAAATAGGAATTAAATTGCATCTTAGGTCTGCAAAAATGTAGAAAACTTTTATAGGCCCAAAAAAAGTGTTTACAGGCATCCTAGACCCCCTAAAGTCCAGAAAGTGTTGGTGTCCAAATACCTGTGTCAGTGAGCTCTGATAGTCCCAAAAACAGTTGCAGCCTGTAAGGCGCTTTAACCCGCATTCTAGACCACTGTAATTCCCAAAAACATTTTTGTCACAAAATATGCATCCAACACCCCTGAAAGTTCCGGAAATGTTGGCAGCCCAAAAAGGCATCAAAATGCATCTTAGGCCTGCAAAAATGTAGAAAACTTTGGAGGCCCAAAAAAGGGCTTTACAGGCATCCTAGACCCCCTAAAGTCCAGAAAATGTTGGTGGCCAAAAAACGGTGTCAGTGAGCTCTGATTGTCCCAAAAACAGTTGCAGCCTGTAAGGGGCATTAACCCGCATTCTAGACCATTGAAATTCCTAAAAACATTTTTGTCAGAAAATATGCATCCAACACCCCTGAAAGTTCAGGAAATGTTGGCAGCCCAAAAAAGGCCTTAAAATGCAACTTAGGCCTGCAAAAATGTATAAAACTTTGGAGGGCTATAAAAGGGCTTTACAGGCATCCTAGACCCCTAAAGTCCAGGAAAAGGTTGGTGGCCCAAAAACAGTGTCAGAGAGCTCTGATTGTCCCAAAAACATTTGAAGCCTGAAAGGGGCATTAACCCGCATCCTAGACCACTGAAATTCCCAAAAATAGTTTTGGCACGAAATATGCATCCAACACCCCTGGAAGTTCAGGTAATGTTGCAGCCCAAAAAGGCATTGAAATGCATCTTAGGCCTTTAAAAATGTAGAAAACTTTGGAGGCCCAAAAAAGGGCTTTGCAGGCATCCTATACCCCCTAAAGTCCAAAAAATGTTGGTGGCCCAAAAACAGTGCCAGAGAGCTCTGAATGTCCCAAAAACATTTGCAGCCTGAAAGGTTAACCCGCATCCTAGACCACTGAAATTCCCAAACATATGTTTGGCACAGAATATGCATCCAACACCCCTGAAAGTTCCAGAAATGTTGGCAGCCCAAAAAAGGCATTAAAATGCATTTTAGGCCTGCAAAAATATAGAAAACTTTGGAGGCCCAAAAAAGGGGTTTAGAGGCATCCTAGACCCCCTAAAGTCCAGAAAATGTTGGTGGCCAAATACCTCTGTCAGTGAGCTCTGATTGTCCCAAAAACAGTTGCAGCCTGTAAAGGGAATTAACCCGCATTCGAGACCACTGAAATTCCCAAAAACATTTTTGTCACAAAATATGCATCCAACACCCCTGAAAGTTCCGGAAATGTTGGCAGCCCAAAAAAGGCATTAGAATGCATCTTAGGCCTGCAAAAATGTAGAAAACTTTGGAGGCCCAAAAAAGGGCTTTACAGGCATCCTAGACCCCCTAAAGTCCAGAAAATGTTGGTGGCCAAAAAACTGTGTCAGTGAGCTCTGATTGTCCCAAAAACAGTTGCAGCCTGTAAGGGGCATTAACCCGCATTCTAGACCACTGAAATTCCCAAAAACATTTTTGTCAGAAAATATGCATCCAACACCCCTGAAAGTTCAGGAAATGTTGGCAGCCCAAAAAAGGCCTTAAAATGCAACTTAGGCCTGCAAAAATGTATAAAACTTTGGAGGGCTATAAAAGGGCTTTACAGGCATCCTAGACCCCCTAAAGTCCAGAAAATGTTGGTGGCCCAAAAACAGTGTCAGAGAGCTCTGATTGTCCCAAAACCATTTGTAGCCTGAAAGGGGCATTAACCCGCATCCTAGACCACTGAAATTCCCAAAAATATTTTTGGCACAAAATATGCATCCAACTCCCCTGAAAGTTCAGGAAATGTTGCAGCCCAAAAAAGGCATTCAAATGCATCTTAGGCCTGCAAAAATATAGAAAACTTTGGAGGCCCAAAAAAGGGGTTTACAAGCATCCTAGACCCCCTAAAGTCCAAAAAATGTTGGTGGCCCAAAAACAGTGCCAGAGAGCTCTGAATGTCCCAAAAACATTTGCAGCCTGAAAGGTTAACCAGCATCCTAGACCACTGAAATTCCCAAACATATTTTTGGCACAGAATATGCATCCAACACCCCTGAAAGTTCAGGAAATGTTGGCAGCCCAAAAAAGGCCTTAAAATGCAACTTAGGCCTGCAAAAATGTATAAAACTTTGGAGGCCCAAAAAAGGGGTTTACAAGCATTCTAGACCTCCTAAAGTCCAGGAAAAGGTTGGTGGCCCAAAAACAGTGCCAGAGAGCTCTGAATGTCCCAAAAACATTTGCAGCCTGAAAGGTTAACCAGCATCCTAGACCACTGAAATTCCCAAACATATTTTTGGCACAGAATATGCATCCAACACCCCTGAAAGTTCAGGAAATGTTGGCAGCCCAAAAAAGGCATTCAAATGCATCTTAGGCCTGCAAAAATATAGAAAACTTTGGAGGCCCAAAAAAGGGGTTTACAAGCATTCTAGACCTCCTAAAGTCCAAAAAATGTTGGTGGCCCTAAAACAGTGTCAGAGAGCTCTGAATGTCCCAAAAACATTTGCAGCCTGAAAGGGGCATTAACCCGCATCCTAGACCACTGAAATTCCCCAAAAAATTTTTGGCACGAAATATGCATCCAACACCCCTGAAAGATCAGAAAATGTTGGCAGCCCAAAAAATGCCTTAAAATGCATCTTAGGCCTGCAAAAATGTAGAAAACTTTGGAGGCACAAAAAAGGGGTTTACAGCAATCCTAGACCCCCTAAAGTCCAAAAAATGTTGGTGGCCCTAAAACAGTGTCAGAGAGCTCTGAATGTCCCAAAAACATTTGCAGCCTGAAAGGGGCATTAACCCGCATCCTAGACCACTGAAATTCCCAAAAATATTTTTGGCACGAAATATGCATCCAACACCCCTGAAAGTTCAGGAAATGTTGCAGCCCAAAAAAGGCATTAAAATGCATCTTAGGCCTGCAAAAATGTAGAAAACTTTGGAGGGCTAAAAAGGGCTTTACAGGCATCCTAGACTCCCTAAAGTCCAGGAAAAGGTTGGTGGCGCAAAAACAGTGTCAGAGAGCTCTGATTGTCCCAAAAACATTTGAAGCCTGAAAGGGTCATTAACCCGCATCCTAGACCACTGAAATTCCCAAAAATATTTTTGTCACAAAATATGCATCCAACACCCCTGAAAGTTCCGGAAATGTTGGCAGCCCAAAATAGGAATTAAATTGCATCTTAGGTCTGCAAAAATGTAGAAAACTTTTATAGGCCCAAAAAAAGTGTTTACAGGCATCCTAGACCCCCTAAAGTCCAGAAAGTGTTGGTGTCCAAATACCTGTGTCAGTGAGCTCTGATAGTCCCAAAAACAGTTGCAGCCTGTAAGGCGCTTTAACCCGCATTCTAGACCACTGTAATTCCCAAAAACATTTTTGTCACAAAATATGCATCCAACACCCCTGAAAGTTCCGGAAATGTTGGCAGCCCAAAAAGGCATTAAAATGCATCTTAGGCCTGCAAAAATGTAGAAAACTTTGGAGGCCCAAAAAAGGGCTTTACAGGCATCCTAGACCCCCTAAAGTCCAGAAAATGTTGGTGGCCAAAAAACGGTGTCAGTGAGCTCTGATTGTCCCAAAAACAGTTGCAGCCTGTAAGGGGCATTAACCCGCATTCTAGACCATTGAAATTCCTAAAAACATTTTTGTCAGAAAATATGCATCCAACACCCCTGAAAGTTCAGGAAATGTTGGCAGCCCAAAAAAGGCCTTAAAATGCAACTTAGGCCTGCAAAAATGTATAAAACTTTGGAGGGCTATAAAAGGGCTTTACAGGCATCCTAGACCTCCCAAAGTCCAGGAAAAGGTTGGTGGCCCAAAAACAGTGTCAGAGCTCTGGTTGTCACAAAAACATTTGTAGCCTGAAAGGGGCATTAACCCGCATCCTAGACCACTGAAATTCCCAAAAATATTTTTGGCACGAAATATGCATCCAACACCCCTGAAAGTTCAGGAAATGTTGCAGCCCAAAAAAGGCATTAAAATGCATCTTAGGCCTGCAAAAATGTAGAAAACATTGGAGGCCTAAAAAAGGGCCTTACAGGCATCCTAGAACCCCTAAAGTCCAGGAAAAGGTTTGTGGCCCAAAAACAGTGTCAGCGAGCTCTGATTGTCCCAAAAATATTTGTAGCCTGAAAGGGGCATTAACCCGTATTCTAGACCACTGAAATTCCCAAAAACATTTTTGTCACAAAATATGCATCCAACACCCCTGAAAGTTCAGGAAATGTTGCAGCCCAAAAAAGGCATTAAAATGCATCTCAGGCCTGCAAAGATGTAGAAAACTTTGGAGGCCCAAAAAAGGGGTTTACAGGCATCCTAGACCCCCTAAAGTCCAGAAACTGTTGGTGGCCAAATACCTGTGTCATTGAGCTCTGATTGTCCAAAAAATAGTTGCAGCCTGTAAAGGGAATTAACCCGCATTCGAGACCACTGAAATTCCCCAAAACATTTTTGTCACAAAATATGCATCCAACACCCCTTAAAGTTCCGGAAATGTTGGCAGCCCAAAAAAGGCATTAGAATGCATCTTAGGCCTGCAAAAATGTAGAAAACTTTGGAGGACCAAAAAAGGGCTTTACAGGCATCCTAGACCCCCTAAGTCCAGGAAAAGGTTGGTGGCCCAAAAACAGTGTCAGAAAGCTCTGATTGTCCCAAAAACACTTGTAGCCTGAAAGGGGCATTAACCCGCATCCTAGACCACTGAAATTCCCAAAAATATTTTTGGCACGAAATATGCATCCAACACCCCTGAAAGATCAGGAAATGTTGCAGCCCAAAAAAGGCATTAAAATGCATCTTAGGCCTGTAAAAATGTCAAAAACTTTGGAGGCCCAAAAAAGGGGTTTACAGGCATCCTAGACCCCCTAAAGTCCAGAAAATGTTGGTGGCCAAATACTTGTGTCAGTGAGCTCTGATTGTCCCAAAAACAGTTGCAGCCTGTAAGGGGAATTAACCCGCATTCTAGACCACTGAAATTCCCAAAAACATTTTTGTCACAAAATATGCATCCAACACCCCTGAAAGTTCCGGAAATGTTGGCAGCTCAAAAAAGGCCTTAAAATGCAATTTAATCCTGCAAAAATGTATGACAATTTGGAGGGCTAAAAAAGGGCTTTACAGGCATCCTAGACCCCCTAAAGTCCAGGAAAAGGTTGGTGGCCCAAAAACAGTGTCAGAGAGCTCTGATTGTCCCAAAAACATTTGCAGCCTGAAAGGGGCATTAAACTGCATCTTAGACCACTGAAATTCCCACAAATATTTTTGGCACAGAAAATACATCCTACACCCCTGAAAGATCAGAAAATGTTGGCAGCCCAAAAGATGCCTTAAAATGCATCTTAGGCCTGCAAAAATGTAGAAAACTTTGGAGGGCTAAAAAAGGGCTTTAGAGGCATCCTAGACCCCCTAAAGTCCAGGAAAAGGTTGGTTTCCCAAAAACAGTGTCAGAGATCTCTGATTGTCCCAAAAACATCTGTAGCCTGAAAGGGGCATTAACCCGCATCCTAGACCACTGAAATTCCCAAAAATATTTTTGGCACGAAATATGCATCCAACACCCCTGAAAGTTCAGGAAATGTTGCAGCCCAAAAAAGGCATTAGAATGCATCTTAGGCCTGCAAAAATGTAGAAAACTTTGGAGGCCCAAAAAAGGGCTTTACAGGCATCCTAGACCCCCTAAAGTCCAGAAAATGTTGGTGGCCAAAAAACTGTGTCAGTGAGCTCTGATTGTCCCAAAAACAGTTTCAGCCTGTAAGGGGTATTAACCCGCATTCTAGACCACTGAAATTCCCAAAAACATTTTTGTCAGAAAATATGCATCCAACACCCCTGAAAGTTCAGGAAATGTTGGCAGCCCAAAAAAGGCCTTAAAATGCAACTTAGGCCTGCAAAAATGTAGAAAACTTTGGAGGGCTAAAAAGGGCTTTACAGGCATCCTAGACTCCCTAAAGTCCAGGAAAAGGTTGGTGGCGCAAAAACAGTGTCAGAGAGCTCTGATTGTCCCAAAAACATTTGAAGCCTGAAAGGGTCATTAACCCGCATCCTAGACCACTGAAATTCCCAAAAATATTTTTGTCACAAAATATGCATCCAACACCCCTGAAAGTTCCGGAAATGTTGGCAGCCCAAAATAGGAATTAAATTGCATCTTAGGTCTGCAAAAATGTAGAAAACTTTTATAGGCCCAAAAAAAGTGTTTACAGGCATCCTAGACCCCCTAAAGTCCAGAAAGTGTTGGTGTCCAAATATCTGTGTCAGTGAGCTCTGATAGTCCCAAAAACAGTTGCAGCCTGTAAGGCGCTTTAACCCGCATTCTAGACCACTGTAATTCCCAAAAACATTTTTGTCACAAAATATGCATCCAACACCCCTGAAAGTTCCGGAAATGTTGGCAGCCCAAAAAGGCATTAAAATGCATCTTAGGCCTGCAAAAATGTAGAAAACTTTGGAGGCCCAAAAAAGGGCTTTACAGGCATCCTAGACCCCCTAAAGTCCAGAAAATGTTGGTGGCCAAAAAACGGTGTCAGTGAGCTCTGATTGTCCCAAAAACAGTTGCAGCCTGTAAGGGGCATTAACCCGCATTCTAGACCATTGAAATTCCTAAAAACATTTTTGTCAGAAAATATGCATCCAACACCCCTGAAAGTTCAGGAAATGTTGGCAGCCCAAAAAAGGCCTTAAAATGCAACTTAGGCCTGCAAAAATGTATAAAACTTTGGAGGGCTATAAAAGGGCTTTACAGGCATCCTAGACCTCCCAAAGTCCAGGAAAAGGTTGGTGGCCCAAAAACAGTGTCAGAGCTCTGGTTGTCACAAAAACATTTGTAGCCTGAAAGGGGCATTAACCCGCATCCTAGACCACTGAAATTCCCAAAAATATTTTTGGCACGAAATATGCATCCAACACCCCTGAAAGTTCAGGAAATGTTGCAGCCCAAAAAAGGCATTAAAATGCATCTTAGGCCTGCAAAAATGTAGAAAACATTGGAGGCCTAAAAAAGGGCCTTACAGGCATCCTAGAACCCCTAAAGTCCAGGAAAAGGTTTGTGGCCCAAAAACAGTGTCAGCGAGCTCTGATTGTCCCAAAAATATTTGTAGCCTGAAAGGGGCATTAACCCGTATTCTAGACCACTGAAATTCCCAAAAACATTTTTGTCACAAAATATGCATCCAACACCCCTGAAAGTTCAGGAAATGTTGCAGCCCAAAAAAGGCATTAAAATGCATCTCAGGCCTGCAAAGATGTAGAAAACTTTGGAGGCCCAAAAAAGGGGTTTACAGGCATCCTAGACCCCCTAAAGTCCAGAAACTGTTGGTGGCCAAATACCTGTGTCATTGAGCTCTGATTGTCCAAAAAATAGTTGCAGCCTGTAAAGGGAATTAACCCGCATTCGAGACCACTGAAATTCCCCAAAACATTTTTGTCACAAAATATGCATCCAACACCCCTTAAAGTTCCGGAAATGTTGGCAGCCCAAAAAAGGCATTAGAATGCATCTTAGGCCTGCAAAAATGGAGAAAACTTTGGAGGCCCAAAAAAGGGCTTTACAGGCATCCTAGACCCCATAAAGTCCAGAAAATGTTGGTGGCCAAAAAACTGTGTCAGTGAGCTCTGATTGTCCCAAAAACAGTTGCAGCCTGAAAGGGGCATGAACCCGCACCCTAGACCACTGAAATTACCAAACATATTTTTGGCACAGAATATGCATCCAACACCCATGAAAGATCAGAAAATGTTGGCAGCCCAAAAAATGCCTTAAAATGCATCTTAGGCCTGCAAAAATGTAGAAAACTTTGGAGGACCAAAAAAGGGCTTTACAGGCATCCTAGACCCCCTAAGTCCAGGAAAAGGTTGGTGGCCCAAAAACAGTGTCAGAAAGCTCTGATTGTCCCAAAAACACTTGTAGCCTGAAAGGGGCATTAACCCGCATCCTAGACCACTGAAATTCCCAAAAATATTTTTGGCACGAAATATGCATCCAACACCCCTGAAAGATCAGGAAATGTTGCAGCCCAAAAAAGGCATTAAAATGCATCTTAGGCCTGTAAAAATGTCAAAAACTTTGGAGGCCCAAAAAAGGGGTTTACAGGCATCCTAGACCCCCTAAAGTCCAGAAAATGTTGGTGGCCAAATACTTGTGTCAGTGAGCTCTGATTGTCCCAAAAACAGTTGCAGCCTGTAAGGGGAATTAACCCGCATTCTAGACCACTGAAATTCCCAAAAACATTTTTGTCACAAAATATGCATCCAACACCCCTGAAAGTTCCGGAAATGTTGGCAGCTCAAAAAAGGCCTTAAAATGCAATTTAATCCTGCAAAAATGTATGACAATTTGGAGGGCTAAAAAAGGGCTTTACAGGCATCCTAGACCCCCTAAAGTCCAGGAAAAGGTTGGTGGCCCAAAAACAGTGTCAGAGAGCTCTGATTGTCCCAAAAACATTTGCAGCCTGAAAGGGGCATTAAACTGCATCTTAGACCACTGAAATTCCCACAAATATTTTTGGCACAGAAAATACATCCTACACCCCTGAAAGATCAGAAAATGTTGGCAGCCCAAAAGATGCCTTAAAATGCATCTTAGGCCTGCAAAAATGTAGAAAACTTTGGAGGGCTAAAAAAGGGCTTTAGAGGCATCCTAGACCCCCTAAAGTCCAGGAAAAGGTTGGTTTCCCAAAAACAGTGTCAGAGATCTCTGATTGTCCCAAAAACATCTGTAGCCTGAAAGGGGCATTAACCCGCATCCTAGAACACTGAAATTCCCAAAAATATTTTTGGCACGAAATATGCATCCAACACCCCTGAAAGTTCAGGAAATGTTGCAGCCCAAAAAAGGCATTAGAATGCATCTTAGGCCTGCAAAAATGTAGAAAACTTTGGAGGCCCAAAAAAGGGCTTTACAGGCATCCTAGACCCCCTAAAGTCCAGAAAATGTTGGTGGCCAAAAAACTGTGTCAGTGAGCTCTGATTGTCCCAAAAACAGTTTCAGCCTGTAAGGGGTATTAACCCGCATTCTAGACCACTGAAATTCCCAAAAACATTTTTGTCAGAAAATATGCATCCAACACCCCTGAAAGTTCAGGAAATGTTGGCAGCCCAAAAAAGGCCTTAAAATGCAACTTAGGCCTGCAAAAAGTATAAAACTTTGGAGGGCTATAAAAGGGCTTTACAGGCATCCTAGACCTCCCAAAGTCCAGGAAAAGGTTGGTGGCCCAAAAACAGTGTCAGAGCTCTGGTTGTCACAAAAACATTTGTAGCCTGAAAGGGGCATTAACCCGCATCCTAGACCACTGAAATTCCCAAAAATATTTTTGGCACGAAATATGCATCCAACACCCCTGAAAGTTCAGGAAATGTTGCAGCCCAAAAAAGGCATTAAAATGCATCTTAGGCCTGCAAACATGTAGAAAACTTTGGAGGGCTAAAAAAGGGCCTTACAGGCATCCTAGAACCCCTAAAGTCCAGGAAAAGGTTGGTGGCCCAAAAACAGTGTCAGCGAGCTCTGATTGTCCCAAAAATATTTGTAGCCTGAAAGGGGCATTAACCCGCATCCTAGACCACTGAAATTCCCAAAAATATTTTTGGCAGGAAATATGCATCCAACACCCCTAAAAGTTCAGGAAATGTTGCAGCCCAAAAAAGGCATTAAAATG
Organism: Ambystoma mexicanum; assembly: GCF_040938575.1. Lineage (NCBI taxonomy): Eukaryota > Metazoa > Chordata > Amphibia > Caudata > Ambystomatidae > Ambystoma > Ambystoma mexicanum. The sequence continues at coordinate 1,396,567,832 of NC_090934.1, read as the reverse complement.
CATCTTAGGCCTGCAAAAATGTAGAAAACATTGGAGGCCCAAAAAAGGGGTTTACAGGCATCCTAGACCCTCTAAAGTCCAAAAAATGTTGGTGGCCCAAAAACAGTGTCAGAGAGCTCTGAATGTCCCAAAAACATTTGCAGCCTGAAAGGGGCATTAACCCGTATTCTAGACCACTGAAATTCCCAAAAACATTTTTGTCACAAAATATGCATCCAACACCCCTGAAAGTTCAGGAAATGTTGGCAGCCCAAAAAAGGCCTTAAAATGCAACTTAGGCCTGCAAAAATGTTGAAAACTTTGGAGGCCCAAAAAAGGGCTTTACAGGCATCCTAGACCCCCTAAAGTCCAGGAAATGTTGGTGGCCCAAAAACAATGTCAGAGAGCTCTGAATGTCCCAAAAACATTTGCAGCCTGAAAGGGGCATTAACCCGCATCCTAGACCACTGAAATTCCCAAAAATGTTTTTGGCACAAAATATGCATCCAACACCCCTGAAAGTTCAGGAAATGTTGCAGCCCAAAAAAGGCATTAAAATGCATCTTAGGCCTGCAAAAATGTAGAAAACTTTGGAGGCCCAAAAAAGGGGTTTACAGGCATCCTAGACCCCCTAAAGTCCAGAAACTGTTGGTGGCCAAATACCTGTGTCATTGAGCTCTGATTGTCCCAAACATAGTTGCAGCCTGTAAAGGGAATTAACCCGCATTCGAGACCACTGAAATTCCCCAAAACATTTTTGTCACAAAATATGCATCCAACACCCCTGAAAGTTCCGGAAATGTTGGCTGCCCAAAAAAGGCATTAGAATGCATCTTAGGCCTGCAAAAATGGAGAAAACTTTGGAGGCCCAAAAAAGGGCTTTACAGGCATTCTAGACCCCATAAAGTCCAGAAAATGTTGGTGGCCAAAAAACTGTGTCAGTGAGCTCTGATTGTCCCAAAAACAGTTGCAGCCTGAAAGGGGCATGAACCCGCACCCTAGACCACTGAAATTACCAAACATATTTTTGGCACAGAATATGCATCCAACACCCCTGAAAGATCAGAAAATGTTGGCAGCCCAAAAAATGCCTTAAAATGCATCTTAGGCCTGCAAAAATGTAGAAAACTTTGGAGGACCAAAAAAGGGCTTTACAGGCATCCTAGACCCCCTAAGTCCAGGAAAAGGTTGGTGGACCAAAAACAGTGTCAGAAAGCTCTGATTGTCCCAAAAACACTTGTAGCCTGAAAGGGGCATTAACCCGCATCCTAGACCACTGAAATTCCCAAAAATATTTTTGGCACGAAATATGCATTCAACACCCCTGAAAGTTCTGGAAATGTTGGCAGCTCAAAAAAGGCATTAAAATGCATCTCAGGCCTGCAAAAATGTAGAAAACTTTGGAGGACCAAAAAAGGGCTTTACAGGCATCCTAGACCCCCTAAAGTCCAGGAAAAGGTTGGTGGCCCAAAAACAGTGTCAGCGAGCTCTGATTGTCCCAAAAACATTTGTAACCTGAAAGGGGCATTAACCCGCATCCTAGACCACTGAAATTCCCAAACATAGTTTTGGCACGAAATATGCATCCAACACCCCTGAAAGTTCAGGAAATGTTGCAGCCCAAAAAAGGCATTAAAATGCATCTTAGGCCTGCAAAAATATCGAAAACTTTGGAGGCCCAACAAAGGGCTTTACAGGCATCCTAGACCCCCTAAAGTCCAAAAAATGTTGGTGGCCCAAAAACAGTGTCAGAGAGCTCTGAATGTCCCAAAAACATTTGCAGCCTGAAAGGGGCATTAACCCCCATCCTAGACCACTGAAATTCCCAATCATATTTTTGGCACAGAATATGCATCCAACACCCCTGAAAGATCAGAAAATGTTGGCAGCCCAAAAAATGCCTTAAAATGCATCTCAGGCCTGCAAAAATGTAGAACACTTTGGAGGACCAAAAAAGGGCTTTACAGGCATCCTAGACCCCCTAAAGTCCAAAAAATGTTGGTGGCCCTAAAACAGTGTCAGAGAGCTCTGAATGTCCCAAAAACATTTGCAGCCTGAAAGGGGCATTAACCCGCATCCTAGACCACTGAAATTCCCAAAAATATTTTTGGCACGAAATATGCATCCAACACCCCTGAAAGTTCAGGAAATGTTGCAGCCCAAAAAAGGCATTAAAATGCATCTTAGGCCTGCAAAAACGTAGAAAACTTTGGAGGGCTAAAAAGGGCTTTACAGGCATCCTAGACTCCCTAAAGTCCAGGAAAAGGTTGGTGGCGCAAAAACAGTGTCAGAGAGCTCTGATTGTCCCAAAAACATTTGAAGCCTGAAAGGGTCATTAACCCGCATCCTAGACCACTGAAATTCCCAAAAATATTTTTGTCACAAAATATGCATCCAACAGCCCTGAAAGTTCCGGAAATGTTGGCAGCCCAAAATAGGAATTAAATTGCAACTTAGGTCTGCAAAAATGTAGAAAACTTTTATAGGCCCAAAAAAAAGTGTTTACAGGCATCCTAGACCCCCTAAAGTCCAGAAAGTGTTGGTGTCCAAATACCTGTGTCAGTGAGCTCTGATAGTCCCAAAAACAGTTGCAGCCTGTAAGGCGCTTTAACCCGCATTCTAGACCACTGTAATTCCCAAAAACATTTTTGTCACAAAATATGCATCCAACACCCCTGAAAGTTCCGGAAATGTTGGCAGCCCAAAAAGGCATTAAAATGCATCTTAGGCCTGCAAAAATGTAGAAAACTTTGGAGGCCCAAAAAAGGGCTTTACATGCATCCTAGACCCCCTAAAGTCCAGAAAATGTTGGTGGCCAAAAAACGGTGTCAGTGAGCTCTGATTGTCCCAAAAACAGTTGCAGCCTGTAAGGGGCATTAACCCGCATTCTAGACCATTGAAATTCCTAAAAACATTTTTGTCAGAAAATATGCATCCAACACCCCTGAAAGTTCAGGAAATGTTGGCAGCCCAAAAAAGGCCTTAAAATGCAACTTAGGCCTGCAAAAATGTATAAAACTTTGGAGGGCTATAAAAGGGCTTTACAGGCATCCTAGACCTCCCAAAGTCCAGGAAAAGGTTGGTGGCCCAAAAACAGTGTCAGAGCTCTGGTTGTCACAAAAACATTTGTAGCCTGAAAGGGGCATTAACCCGCATCCTAGACCACTGAAATTCCCAAAAATATTTTTGGCACGAAATATGCATCCAACACCCCTGAAAGTTCAGGAAATGTTGCAGCCCAAAAAAGGCATTAAAATGCATCTTAGGCCTGCAAACATGTAGAAAACTTTGGAGGGCTAAAAAAGGGCCTTACAGGCATCCTAGAACCCCTAAAGTCCAGGAAAAGGTTGGTGGCCCAAAAACAGTGTCAGCGAGCTCTGATTGTCCCAAAAATATTTGTAGCCTGAAAGGGGCATTAACCCGCATCCTAGACCACTGAAATTCCCAAAAATATTTTTGGCAGGAAATATGCATCCAACACCCCTAAAAGATCAGGAAAAGTTGCAGCCCAAAAAAGGCATTAAAATGCATCTTAGGCCTGCAAAAATGTAGAAAACATTGGAGGCCCAAAAAAGGGGTTTACAGGCATCCTAGACCCTCTAAAGTCCAAAAAATGTTGGTGGCCCAAAAACAGTGTCAGAGAGCTCTGAATGTCCCAAAAACATTTGCAGCCTGAAAGGGGCATTAACCCGTATTCTAGACCACTGAAATTCCCAAAAACATTTTTGTCACAAAATATGCATCCAACACCCCTGAAAGTTCAGGAAATGTTGCAGCCCAAAAAAGGCATTAAAATGCATCTCAGGCCTGCAAAGATGTAGAAAACTTTGGAGGCCCAAAAAAGGGGTTTACAGGCATCCTAGACCCCCTAAAGTCCAGAAACGGTTGGTGGCCAAATACCTGTGTCATTGAGCTCTGATTGTCCAAAAAATAGTTGCAGCCTGTAAAGGGAATTAACCCGCATTCGAGACCACTGAAATTCCCCAAAACATTTTTGTCACAAAATATGCATCCAACACCCCTTAAAGTTCCGGAAATGTTGGCAGCCCAAAAAAGGCATTAGAATGCATCTTAGGCCTGCAAAAATGTATAAAACTTTGGAGGGCTATAAAAGGGCTTTACAGGCATCCTAGACCCCCTAAAGTCCAGGAAAAGGTTGGTGGCCCAAAAACAGTGTCAGAGAGCTCTGATTGTCCCAAAACCATTTGTAGCCTGAAAGGGGCATTAACCCGCATCCTAGACCACTGAAATTCCCAAAAATATTTTTGGCACAAAATATGCATCCAACACCCCTGAAAGTTCAGGAAATGTTGCAGCCCAAAAAAGGCATTCAAATGCATCTTAGGCCTGCAAAAATATAGAAAACTTTGGAGGCCCAAAAAAGGGGTTTACAAGCATCCTAGACCCCCTAAAGTCCAAAAAATGTTGGTGGCCCAAAAACAGTGCCAGAGAGCTCTGAACGTCCCAAAAACATTTGCAGCCTGAAAGGTTAACCAGCATCCTAGACCACTGAAATTCCCAAACATATTTTTGGCACAGAATATGCATCCAACACCCCTGAAAGTTCAGGAAATGTTGGCAGCCCAAAAAAGGCCTTAAAATGCAACTTAGGCCTGCAAAAATGTATAAAACTTTGGAGGCCCAAAAAAGGGGTTTACAAGCATCCTAGACCCCCTAAAGTCCAAAAAATGTTGGTGGCCCAAAAACAGTGCCAGAGAGCTCTGAACGTCCCAGAAACATTTGCAGCCTGAAAGGTTAACCAGCATCCTAGACCACTGAAATTCCCAAACATATTTTTGGCACAGAATATGCATCCAACACCCCTGAAAGTTCAGGAAATGTTGGCAGCCCAAAAAAGGCCTTAAAATGCAACTTAGGCCTGCAAAAATGTATAAAACTTTGGAGGCCCAAAAAAGGGGTTTACAAGCATTCTAGACCTCCTAAAGTCCAGGAAAAGGTTGGTGGCCCAAAAACAGTGCCAGAGAGCTCTGAATGTCCCAAAAACATTTGCAGCCTGAAAGGTTAACCAGCATCCTAGACCACTGAAATTCCCAAACATATTTTTGGCACAGAATATGCATCCAACACCCCTGAAAGTTCAGGAAATGTTGGCAGCCCAAAAAAGGCATTCAAATGCATCTTAGGCCTGCAAAAATATAGAAAACTTTGGAGGCCCAAAAAAGGGGTTTACAAGCATTCTAGACCTCCTAAAGTCCAAAAAATGTTGGTGGCCCTAAAACAGTGTCAGAGAGCTCTGAATGTCCCAAAAACATTTGCAGCCTGAAAGGGGCATTAACCCGCATCCTAGACCACTAAAATTCCCCAAAAAATTTTTGGCACGAAATATGCATCCAACACCCCTGAAAGATCAGAAAATGTTGGCAGCCCAAAAAATGCCTTAAAATGCATCTTAGGCCTGCAAAAATGTAGAAAACTTTGGAGGCACAAAAAAGGGGTTTACAGCAATCCTAGACCCCCTAAAGTCCAAAAAATGTTGGTGGCCCTAAAACAGTGTCAGAGAGCTCTGAATGTCCCAAAAACATTTGCAGCCTGAAAGGGGCATTAACCCGCATCCTAGACCACTGAAATTCCCAAAAATATTTTTGGCACGAAATATGCATCCAACACCCCTGAAAGTTCAGGAAATGTTGCAGCCCAAAAAAGGCATTAAAATGCATCTTAGGCCTGCAAAAATGTAGAAAACTTTGGAGGGCTAAAAAGGGCTTTACAGGCATCCTAGACTCCCTAAAGTCCAGGAAAAGGTTGGTGGCGCAAAAACAGTGTCAGAGAGCTCTGATTGTCCCAAAAACATTTGAAGCCTGAAAGGGTCATTAACCCGCATCCTAGACCACTGAAATTCCCAAAAATATTTTTGTCACAAAATATGCATCCAACACCCCTGAAAGTTCCGGAAATGTTGGCAGCCCAAAATAGGAATTAAATTGCATCTTAGGTCTGCAAAAATGTAGAAAACTTTTATAGGCCCAAAAAAAGTGTTTACAGGCATCCTAGACCCCCTAAAGTCCAGAAAGTGTTGGTGTCCAAATACCTGTGTCAGTGAGCTCTGATAGTCCCAAAAACAGTTGCAGCCTGTAAGGCGCTTTAACCCGCATTCTAGACCACTGTAATTCCCAAAAACATTTTTGTCACAAAATATGCATCCAACACCCCTGAAAGTTCCGGAAATGTTGGCAGCCCAAAAAGGCATTAAAATGCATCTTAGGCCTGCAAAAATGTATAAAACTTTGGAGGGCTATAAAAGGGCTTTACAGGCATCCTAGACCCCCTAAAGTCCAGAAAATGTTGGTGGCCAAAAAACGGTGTCAGTGAGCTCTGATTGTCCCAAAAACAGTTGCAGCCTGTAAGGGGCATTAACCCGCATTCTAGACCATTGAAATTCCTAAAAACATTTTTGTCAGAAAATATGCATCCAACACCCCTGAAAGTTCAGGAAATGTTGGCAGCCCAAAAAAGGCCTTAAAATGCAACTTAGGCCTGCAAAAATGTAGAAAACTTTGGAGGCACAAAAAAGGGGTTTACAGCAATCCTAGACCCCCTAAAGTCCAAAAAATGTTGGTGGCCCTAAAACAGTGTCAGAGAGCTCTGAATGTCCCAAAAACATTTGCAGCCTGAAAGGGGCATTAACCCGCATCCTAGACCACTGAAATTCCCAAAAATATTTTTGGCACGAAATATGCATCCAACACCCCTGAAAGTTCAGGAAATGTTGCAGCCCAAAAAAGGCATTAAAATGCATCTTAGGCCTGCAAAAATGTAGAAAACTTTGGAGGGCTAAAAAGGGCTTTACAGGCATCCTAGACTCCCTAAAGTCCAGGAAAAGGTTGGTGGCGCAAAAACAGTGTCAGAGAGCTCTGATTGTCCCAAAAACATTTGAAGCCTGAAAGGGTCATTAACCCGCATCCTAGACCACTGAAATTCCCAAAAATATTTTTGTCACAAAATATGCATCCAACACCCCTGAAAGTTCCGGAAATGTTGGCAGCCCAAAATAGGAATTAAATTGCATCTTAGGTCTGCAAAAATGTAGAAAACTTTTATAGGCCCAAAAAAAGTGTTTACAGGCATCCTAGACCCCCTAAAGTCCAGAAAGTGTTGGTGTCCAAATACCTGTGTCAGTGAGCTCTGATAGTCCCAAAAACAGTTGCAGCCTGTAAGGCGCTTTAACCCGCATTCTAGACCACTGTAATTCCCAAAAACATTTTTGTCACAAAATATGCATCCAACACCCCTGAAAGTTCCGGAAATGTTGGCAGCCCAAAAAGGCATTAAAATGCATCTTAGGCCTGCAAAAATGTATAAAACTTTGGAGGGCTATAAAAGGGCTTTACAGGCATCCTAGACCCCCTAAAGTCCAGAAAATGTTGGTGGCCAAAAAACGGTGTCAGTGAGCTCTGATTGTCCCAAAAACAGTTGCAGCCTGTAAGGGGCATTAACCCGCATTCTAGACCATTGAAATTCCTAAAAACATTTTTGTCAGAAAATATGCATCCAACACCCCTGAAAGTTCAGGAAATGTTGGCAGCCCAAAAAAGGCCTTAAAATGCAACTTAGGCCTGCAAAAATGTATAAAACTTTGGAGGGCTATAAAAGGGCTTTACAGGCATCCTAGACCTCCCAAAGTCCAGGAAAAGGTTGGTGGCCCAAAAACAGTGTCAGAGCTCTGGTTGTCACAAAAACATTTGTAGCCTGAAAGGGGCATTAACCCGCATCCTAGACCACTGAAATTCCCAAAAATATTTTTGGCACGAAATATGCATCCAACACCCCTGAAAGTTCAGGAAATGTTGCAGCCCAAAAAAGGCATTAAAATGCATCTTAGGCCTGCAAACATGTAGAAAACTTTGGAGGGCTAAAAAAGGGCCTTACAGGCATCCTAGAACCCCTAAAGTCCAGGAAAAGGTTGGTGGCCCAAAAACAGTGTCAGAGAGCTCTGATTGTCCCAAAAATATTTGTAGCCTGAAAGGGGCATTAACCCGCATCCTAGACCACTGAAATTCCCAAAAATATTTTTGGCAGGAAATATGCATCCAACACCCCTAAAAGATCAGGAAATGTTGCAGCCCAAAAAAGGCATTAAAATGCAACTTAAGCCTGCAAAAATGTAGAAATCTTTGGAGGCCCAAAAAAGGTGTTTACAGGCATCCTAGACCCCCTAAAGTCCAGAAAGTGTTGGTGGCCAAATACCTGTGTCAGTGAGCTCTGATTGTCCCAAAAATATTTGTAGCCTGAAAGGGGCATTAACCCGCATCCTAGACCACTGAAATTCCCAAAAATATTTTTGGCAGGAAATATGCATCCAACACCCCTAAAAGATCAGGAAATGTTGCAGCCCAAAAAAGGCATTAAAATGCAACTTAAGCCTGCAAAAATGTAGAAATCTTTGGAGGCCCAAAAAAGGTGTTTACAGGCATCCTAGACCCCCTAAAGTCCAGAAAGTGTTGGTGGCCAAATACCTGTGTCAGTGAGCTCTGATTGTCCCAAAAACAGTTGCAGCCTGTAAGGGGAATTAACCCGCATTCTAGACCACTGAAATTCCCAAAAACATTTTTGTCACAAAATATGCATCCAACACCCCTGAAAGTTCCGGAAATGTTGGCAGCCCAAAAAGGCATTAAAATGCATCTTAGGCCTGCAAAAATGTTGAAAACTTTGGAGGCCCAAAAAAGGGCTTTACAGGCATCCTAGACCCCCTAAAGTCCAGGAAATGTTGGTGGCCCAAAAACAGTGTCAGAGAGCTCTGAATGTCCCAAAAACATTTGCAGCCTGAAAGGGGCATTAACCCGCATCCTAGACCACTGAAATTCCCAAAAATGTTTTGGCACGAAATATGCATCCAACACCCCTGAAAGTTCAGGAAATGTTGCAGCCCAAAAAAGGCATTAAAATGCATCTCAGGCCTGCAAAGATGTAGAAAACTTTGGAGGCCCAAAAAAGGGGTTTACAGGCATCCTAGACCCCCTAAAGTCCAGAAACTGTTGGTGGCCAAATACCTGTGTCATTGAGCTCTGATTGTCCAAAAAATAGTTGCAGCCTGTAAAGGGAATTAACCCGCATTCGAGACCACTGAAATTCCCCAAAACATTTTTGTCACAAAATATGCATCCAACACCCCTTAAAGTTCCGGAAATGTTGGCAGCCCAAAAAAGGCATTAGAATGCATCTTAGGCCTGCAAAAATGGAGAAAACTTTGGAGGCCCAAAAAAGGGCTTTACAGGCATCCTAGACCCCATAAAGTCCAGAAAATGTTGGTGGCCAAAAAACTGTGTCAGTGAGCTCTGATTGTCCCAAAAACAGTTGCAGCCCGAAAGGGGCATGAACCCGCACCCTAGACCACTGAAATTACCAAACATATTTTTGGCACAGAATATGCATCCAACACCCATGAAAGATCAGAAAATGTTGGCAGCCCAAAAAATGCCTTAAAATGCATCTTAGGCCTGCAAAAATGTAGAAAACTTTGGAGGACCAAAAAAGGGCTTTACAGGCATCCTAGACCCCCTAAGTCCAGGAAAAGGTTGGTGGCCCAAAAACAGTGTCAGAAAGCTCTGATTGTCCCAAAAACACTTGTAGCCTGAAAGGGGCATTAACCCGCATCCTAGACCACTGAAATTCCCAAAAATATTTTTGGCACGAAATATGCATCCAACACCCCTGAAAGATCAGGAAAAGTTGCAGCCCAAAAAAGGCATTAAAATGCATCTTAGGCCTGTAAAAATGTCAAAAACTTTGGAGGCCCAAAAAAGGGGTTTACAGGCATCCTAGACCCCCTAAAGTCCAGAAAATGTTGGTGGCCAAATACCTGTGTCAGTGAGCTCTGATTGTCCCAAAAACAGTTGCAGCCTGTAAGGAGAATTAACCCGCATTCTAGACCACTGAAATTCCCAAAAACATTTTTGTCACAAAATATGCATCCAACACCCCTGAAAGTTCCGGAAATGTTGGCAGCTCAAAAAAGGCCTTAAAATGCAATTTAATCCTGCAAAAATGTATGACAATTTGGAGGGCTAAAAAAGGGCTTTACAGGCATCCTAGACCCCCTAAAGTCCAGGAAAAGGTTGGTGGCCCAAAAACAGTGTCAGAGAGCTCTGATTGTCCCAAAAACATTTGCAGCCTGAAAGGGGCATTAAACTGCATCTTAGACCACTGAAATTCCCACAAATATTTTTGGCACAGAAAATACATCCTACACCCCTGAAAGATCAGAAAATGTTGGCAGCCCAAAATATGCCTTAAAATGCATCTTAGGCCTGCAAAAATGTAGAAAACTTTGGAGGGCTAAAAAAGGGCTTTAGAGGCATCCTAGACCCCCTAAAGTCCAGGAAAAGGTGGGTTTCCCAAAAACAGTGTCAGAGATCTCTGATTGTCCCAAAAACATCTGTAGCCTGAAAGGGGCATTAACCCGCATCCTAGACCACTGAAATTCCCAAAAATATTTTTGGCACGAAATATGCATCCAACACCCCTGAAAGTTCAGGAAATGTTGCAGCCCAAAAAAGGCATTAGAATGCATCTTAGGCCTGCAAAAATGTAGAAAACTTTGGAGGCCCAAAAAAGGGCTTTACAGGCATCCTAGACCCCCTAAAGTCCAGAAAATGTTGGTGGCCAAAAAACTGTGTCAGTGAGCTCTGATTGTCCCAAAAACAGTTTCAGCCTGTAAGGGGTATTAACCCGCATTCTAGACCACTGAAATTCCCAAAAACATTTTTGTCAGAAAATATGCATACAACACCCCTGAAAGTTCAGGAAATGTTGGCAGCCCAAAAAAGGCCTTAAAATGCAACTTAGGCCTGCAAAAAGTATAAAACTTTGGAGGGCTATAAAAGGGCTTTACAGGCATCCTAGACCTCCCAAAGTCCAGGGAAAAGGTTGGTGGCCCAAAAACAGTGTCAGAGCTCTGGTTGTCACAAAAACATTTGTAGCCTGAAAGGGGCATTAACCCGCATCCTAGACCACTGAAATTCCCAAAAATATTTTTGGCACGAAATATGCATCCAACACCCCTGAAAGTTCAGGAAATGTTGCAGCCCAAAAAAGGCATTAAAATGCATCTTAGGCCTGCAAACATGTAGAAAACTTTGGAGGGCTAAAAAACGGCCTTACAGGCATCCTAGAACCCCTAAAGTCCAGGAAAAGTTTGGTGGCCCAAAAACAGTGTCAGCGAGCTCTGATTGTCCCAAAAATATTTGTAGCCTGAAAGGGGCATTAACCCGCATCCTAGACCACTGAAATTCCGAAAAATATTTTTGGCAGGAAATATGCATCCAACACCCCTAAAAGTTCAGGAAATGTTGCAGCCCAAAAAAGGCATTAAAATGCATCTTAGGCCTGCAAAAATGTAGAAAACATTGGAGGCCCAAAAAAGGGGTTTACAGGCATCCTAGACCCTCTAAAGTCCAAAAAATGTTGGTGGCCCAAAAACAGTGTCAGAGAGCTCTGAATGTCCCAAAAACATTTGCAGCCTGAAAGGGGCATTAACCCGTATTCTAGACCACTGAAATTCCCAAAAACATTTTTGTCACAAAATATGCATCCAACACCCCTGAAAGTTCAGGAAATGTTGGCAGCCCAAAAAAGGCCTTAAAATGCAACTTAGGCCTGCAAAAATGTTGAAAACTTTGGAGGCCCAAAAAAGGGCTTTACAGGCATCCTAGACCCCCGAAAGTCCAGGAAATGTTGGTGGCCCAAAAACAGTGTCAGAGAGCTCTGAATGTCCCAAAAACATTTGCAGCCTGAAAGGGGCATTAACCCGCATCCTAGACCACTGAAATTCCCAAAAATGTTTTTGGCACAAAATATGCATCCAACACCCCTGAAAGTTCAGGAAATGTTGCAGCCCAAAAAAGGCATTAAAATGCATCTTAGGCCTGCAAAAATGTTGAAAACTTTGGAGGCCCAAAAAAGGGGTTTACAGGCATCCTAGACCCCCTAAAGTCCAGAAACTGTTGGTGGCCAAATACCTGTGTCATTGAGCTCTGATTGTCCCAAAAATAGTTGCAGCCTGTAAAGGGAATTAACCCGCATTCGAGACCACTGAAATTCCCCAAAACATTTTTGTCACAAAATATGCATCCAACACCCCTGAAAGTTCCGGAAATGTTGGCTGCCCAAAAAAGGCATTAGAATGCATCTTAGGCCTGCAAAAATGGAGAAAACTTTGGAGGCCCAAAAAAGGGCTTTACAGGCATCCTAGACCCCATAAAGTCCAGAAAATGTTGGTGGCCAAAAAACTGTGTCAGTGAGCTCTGATTGTCCCAAAAACAGTTGCAGCCTGAAAGGGGCATGAACCCGCACCCTAGACCACTGAAATTACCAAACATATTTTTGGCACAGAATATGCATCCAACACCCCTGAAAGATCAGAAAATGTTGGCAGCCCAAAAAATGCCTTAAAATGCATCTTAGGCCTGCAAAAATGTAGAAAACTTTGGAGGACCAAAAAAGGGCTTTACAGGCATCCTAGACCCCCTAAGTCCAGGAAAAGGTTGGTGGACCAAAAACAGTGTCAGAAAGCTCTGATTGTCCCAAAAACACTTGTAGCCTGAAAGGGGCATTAACCCGCATCCTAGACCACTGAAATTCCCAAAAATATTTTTGGCACGAAATATTCATCCAACACCCCTGAAAGATCAGGAAATGTTGCAGCCCAAAAAAGGCATTAAAATGCATCTTAGGCCTGTAAAAATGTCAAAAACTTTGGAGGCCCAAAAAAGGGGTTTACAGGCATCCTAGACCCCCTAAAGTCCAGAAAATGTTGGTGGCCAAATACCTGTGTCAGTGAGCTCTGATTGTCCCAAAAACAGTTGCAGTCTGTAAGGGGAATTAACTCGCATTCTAGACCACCGAAATTCCCAAAAACATTTTTGTCACAAAATATGCATCCAACACCCCTGAAAGTTCCGGAAATGTTGGCAGCTCAAAAAAGGCCTTAAAATGCAATTTAATCCTGCAAAAATGTATGACAATTTGGAGGGCTAAAAAAGGGCTTTACAGGCATCCTAGACCCCCTAAAGTCCAGGAAAAGGTTGGTGGCCCAAAAACAGTGTCAGAGAGCTCTGATTGTCCCAAAAACATTTGCAGCCTGAAAGGGGCATTAAACTGCATCTTAGACCACTGAAATTCCCAGAAATATTTTTGGCACAGAAAATACATCCTATACCCCTGAAAGTTCAGAAAAGTTTAGCTGCCCAAAAAAGGACTTAAAAGGCGTCTTAGGCCTGCAAAAATGTAGAAAACTTTGGAGGCCCAAAAAAGGGCTTTACAGGCATCCTAGACCCCCTAAAGTCCAGAAAATGTTGGTCACCAAAAAACGGTGTCAGAGAGCTCTAATTGTCCCAAAAACATTTCCAGCCTGAAAGTGGCATTAACTCGCATCCTAGACCACTGAAATTCCCAAACATATTTTTGGCACAGAATATGCATCTAACACCCCTGAAAGATCAGAAAATGTTGGCAGCCCAGAAAATGCCTTAAAATGCATCTTAGGCCTGCAAAAATGTAGAAAACTTTGGAGGACCAAAAAAGGGCTTTATAGGCATCCTAGACCCCCTAAAGTCCAGGAAAAGGTTGGTGGCCCAAAAACAGTGTCAGCGAGCTCTGATTGTCCCAAAAACATTTGTAGCCTGAAAGGGGCATTAACCCACATCCTAGACCACTGAAATTCCCAAAAATATTTTTGGCACGCAATATGCATCCAACACCCCTGAAAGTTCAGGAAATGTTGCAGCCCAAAAAAAGCATTAAAATGCATCTTAGGCCTGCAAAAATATAGAAAACTTTGGAGGCCCAAAAGAGGGGTTTACAGGCATCCTAGACCCCCTAAAGTCCAGAAAATGTTGGTGGCCAAAAAACTGTGTCAGTGAGCTCTGATTGTCCCAAAAACAGTTGCAACCTGTAAGTGGCATTAACCCGCATCCTAGACCACTGAAATTCCCAAAAATATTTTTGCCACAAAATATGCATCCAACACCCCTGAAAGTTCAGGAAATGTTGCAGCCCAAAAAAGGCATTAAAATGCATCTTAGGCCTGCAAAAATGTAGAAAACTTTGGAGGCCCAAAAAAGGGGTTTACAAGCATCCTAGAACCCCTAAAGTCCAAAAAATGTTGGTAGCCCTAAAACAGTGTCAGAGAGCTCTGAATGTCCCAAAAACATTTGCAGCCTGAAAGGGGCATTAACCCGCATCCTAGACCACTGAAATTCCCAAAAATATTTTTGGCACGAAATATGCATCCAACACCCCTGAAAGTTCAGGAAATGTTGCAGCCCAAAAAAGGCATTAAAATGCATCTTAGGCCTGCAAAAATGTAGAAAACTTTGGAGGGCTAAAAAGGGCTTTACAGGCATCCTAGACTCCCTAAAGTCCAGGAAAAGGTTGGTGGCGCAAAAACAGTGTCAGAGAGCTCTGATTGTCCCAAAAACATTTGAAGCCTGAAAGGGTCATTAACCCGCATCCTAGACCACTGAAATTCCCAAAAATATTTTTGTCACAAAATATGCATCCAACACCCCTGAAAGTTCCGGAAATGTTGGCAGCCCAAAATAGGAATTAAATTGCATCTTAGGTCTGCAAAAATGTAGAAAACTTTTATAGGCCCAAAAAAAGTGTTTACAGGCATCCTAGACCCCCTAAAGTCCAGAAAGTGTTGGTGTCCAAATACCTGTGTCAGTGAGCTCTGATAGTCCCAAAAACAGTTGCAGCCTGTAAGGCGCTTTAACCCGCATTCTAGACCACTGTAATTCCCAAAAACATTTTTGTCACAAAATATGCATCCAACACCCCTGAAAGTTCCGGAAATGTTGGCAGCCCAAAAAGGCATTAAAATGCATTTTAGGCCTGCAAAAATGTAGAAAACTTTGGAGGCCCAAAAAAGGGCTTTACAGGCATCCTAGACCCCCTAAAGTCCAGAAAATGTTGGTGGCCAAAAAACGGTGTCAGTGAGCTCTGATTGTCCCAAAAACAGTTGCAGCCTGTAAGGGGCATTAACCCGCATTCTAGACCATTGAAATTCCTAAAAACATTTTTGTCAGAAAATATGCATCCAACACCCCTGAAAGTTCAGGAAATGTTGGCAGCCCAAAAAAGGCCTTAAAATGCAACTTAGGCCTGCAAAAATGTATAAAACTTTGGAGGGCTATAAAAGGGCTTTACAGGCATCCTAGACCTCCCAAAGTCCAGGAAAAGGTTGGTGGCCCAAAAACAGTGTCAGAGCTCTGGTTGTCACAAAAACATTTGTAGCCTGAAAGGGGCATTAACCCGCATCCTAGACCACTGAAATTCCCAAAAATATTTTTGGCACGAAATATGCATCCAACACCCCTGAAAGTTCAGGAAATGTTGCAGCCCAAAAAAGGCATTAAAATGCATCTTAGGCCTGCAAACATGTAGAAAACTTTGGAGGGCTAAAAAAGGGCCTTACAGGCATCCTAGAACCCCTAAAGTCCAGGAAAAGGTTGGTGGCCCAAAAACAGTGTCAGCGAGCTCTGATTGTCCCAAAAATATTTGTAGCCTGAAAGGGGCATTAACCCGCATCCTAGACCACTGAAATTCCCAAAAATATTTTTGGCAGGAAATATGCATCCAACACCCCTAAAAGATCAGGAAATGTTGCAGCCCAAAAAAGGCATTAAAATGCATCTTAGGCCTGCAAAAATGTAGAAAACATTGGAGGCCCAAAAAAGGGGTTTACAGGCATCCTAGACCCTCTAAAGTCCAAAAAATGTTGGTGGCCCAAAAACAGTGTCAGAGAGCTCTGAATGTCCCAAAAACATTTGCAGCCTGAAAGGGGCATTAACCCGTATTCTAGACCACTGAAATTCCCAAAAACATTTTTGTCACAAAATATGCATCCAACACCCCTGAAAGTTCAGGAAATGTTGGCAGCCCAAAAAAGGCCTTAAAATGCAACTTAAGCCTGCAAAAATGTAGAAATCTTTGGAGGCCCAAAAAAGGTGTTTACAGGCATCCTAGACCCCCTAAAGTCCAGAAAGTGTTGGTGGCCAAATACCTGTGTCAGTGAGCTCTGATTGTCCCAAAAACAGTTGCAGCCTGTAAGGGGAATTAACCCGCATTCTAGACCACTGAAATTCCCAAAAACATTTTTGTCACAAAATATGCATCCAACACCCCTGAAAGCTCCGGAAATGTTGGCAGCCCAAAAAGGCATTAAAATGCATCTTAGGCCTGCAAAAATGTTGAAAACTTTGGAGGCCCAAAAAAGGGCTTTACAGGCATCCTAGACCCCCTAAAGTCCAGGAAATGTTGGTGGCCCAAAAACAGTGTCAGAGAGCTCTGAATGTCCCAAAAACATTTGCAGCCTGAAAGGGGCATTAACCCGCATCCTAGACCACTGAAATTCCCAAAAATGTTTTTGGCACGAAATATGCATCCAACACCCCTGAAAGTTCAGGAAATGTTGCAGCCCAAAAAAGGCATTAGAATGCATCTTAGGCCTGCAAAAATGTAGAAAACTTTGGAGGCCCAAAAAAGGGCTTTACAGGCATCCTAGACCCCCTAAAGTCCAGAAAATGTTGGTGGCCAAAAAACTGTGTCAGTGAGCTCTGATTGTCCCAAAAACAGTTTCAGCCTGTAAGGGGTATTAACCCGCATTCTAGACCACTGAAATTCCCAAAAACATTTTTGTCAGAAAATATGCATACAACACCCCTGAAAGTTCAGGAAATGTTGGCAGCCCAAAAAAGGCCTTAAAATGCAACTTAGGCCTGCAAAAAGTATAAAACTTTGGAGGGCTATAAAAGGGCTTTACAGGCATCCTAGACCTCCCAAAGTCCAGGGAAAAGGTTGGTGGCCCAAAAACAGTGTCAGAGCTCTGGTTGTCACAAAAACATTTGTAGCCTGAAAGGGGCATGAACCCGCACCCTAGACCACTGAAATTACCAAACATATTTTTGGCACAGAATATGCATCCAACACCCCTGAAAGATCAGAAAATGTTGGCAGCCCAAAAAATGCCTTAAAATGCATCTTAGGCCTGCAAAAATGTAGAAAACTTTGGAGGACCAAAAAAGGGCTTTACAGGCATCCTAGACCCCCTAAGTCCAGGAAAAGGTTGGTGGACCAAAAACAGTGTCAGAAAGCTCTGATTGTCCCAAAAACACTTGTAGCCTGAAAGGGGCATTAACCCGCATCCTAGACCACTGAAATTCCCAAAAATATTTTTGGCACGAAATATGCATCCAACACCCCTGAAAGATCAGGAAAAGTTGCAGCCCAAAAAAGGCATTAAAATGCATCTTAGGCCTGTAAAAATGTCAAAAACTTTGGAGGCCCAAAAAAGGGGTTTACAGGCATCCTAGACCCCCTAAAGTCCAGAAAATGTTGGTGGCCAAATACCTGTGTCAGTGAGCTCTGATTGTCCCAAAAACAGTTGCAGCCTGTAAGGAGAATTAACCCGCATTCTAGACCACTGAAATTCCCAAAAACATTTTTGTCACAAAATATGCATCCAACACCCCTGAAAGTTCCGGAAATGTTGGCAGCTCAAAAAAGGCCTTAAAATGCAATTTAATCCTGCAAAAATGTATGACAATTTGGAGGGCTAAAAAAGGGCTTTACAGGCATCCTAGACCCCCTAAAGTCCAGGAAAAGGTTGGTGGCCCAAAAACAGTGTCAGAGAGCTCTGATTGTCCCAAAAACATTTGCAGCCTGAAAGGGGCATTAAACTGCATCTTAGACCACTGAAATTCCCACAAATATTTTTGGCACAGAAAATACATCCTACACCCCTGAAAGATCAGAAAATGTTGGCAGCCCAAAATATGCCTTAAAATGCATCTTAGGCCTGCAAAAATGTAGAAAACTTTGGAGGGCTAAAAAAGGGCTTTAGAGGCATCCTAGACCCCCTAAAGTCCAGGAAAAGGTGGGTTTCCCAAAAACAGTGTCAGAGATCTCTGATTGTCCCAAAAACATCTGTAGCCTGAAAGGGGCATTAACCCGCATCCTAGACCACTGAAATTCCCAAAAATATTTTTGGCACGAAATATGCATCCAACACCCCTGAAAGTTCAGGAAATGTTGCAGCCCAAAAAAGGCATTAGAATGCATCTTAGGCCTGCAAAAATGTAGAAAACTTTGGAGGCCCAAAAAAGGGCTTTACAGGCATCCTAGACCCCCTAAAGTCCAGAAAATGTTGGTGGCCAAAAAACTGTGTCAGTGAGCTCTGATTGTCCCAAAAACAGTTTCAGCCTGTAAGGGGTATTAACCCGCATTCTAGACCACTGAAATTCCCAAAAACATTTTTGTCAGAAAATATGCATACAACACCCCTGAAAGTTCAGGAAATGTTGGCAGCCCAAAAAAGGCCTTAAAATGCAACTTAGGCCTGCAAAAAGTATAAAACTTTGGAGGGCTATAAAAGGGCTTTACAGGCATCCTAGACCTCCCAAAGTCCAGGGAAAAGGTTGGTGGCCCAAAAACAGTGTCAGAGCTCTGGTTGTCACAAAAACATTTGTAGCCTGAAAGGGGCATTAACCCGCATCCTAGACCACTGAAATTCCCAAAAATATTTTTGGCACGAAATATGCATCCAACACCCCTGAAAGTTCAGGAAATGTTGCAGCCCAAAAAAGGCATTAAAATGCATCTTAGGCCTGCAAAAATGTAGAAAACATTGGAGGCCCAAAAAAGGGGTTTACAGGCATCCTAGACCCTCTAAAGTCCAAAAAATGTTGGTGGCCCAAAAACAGTGTCAGAGAGCTCTGAATGTCCCAAAAACATTTGCAGCCTGAAAGGGGCATTAACCCGTATTCTAGACCACTGAAATTCCCAAAAACATTTTTGTCACAAAATATGCATCCAACACCCCTGAAAGTTCAGGAAATGTTGGCAGCCCAAAAAAGGCCTTAAAATGCAACTTAGGCCTGCAAAAATGTTGAAAACTTTGGAGGCCCAAAAAAGGGCTTTACAGGCATCCTAGACCCCCTAAAGTCCAGGAAATGTTGGTGGCCCAAAAACAGTGTCAGAGAGCTCTGAATGTCCCGAAAACATTTGCAGCCTGAAAGGGGCATTAACCCGCATCCTAGACCACTGAAATTCCCAAAAATGTTTTTGGCACAAAATATGCATCCAACACCCCTGAAAGTTCAGGAAATGTTGCAGCCCAAAAAAGGCATTAAAATGCATCTTAGGCCTGCAAAAATGTTGAAAACTTTGGAGGCCCAAAAAAGGGGTTTACAGGCATCCTAGACCCCCTAAAGTCCAGAAACTGTTGGTGGCCAAATACCTGTGTCATTGAGCTCTGATTGTCCCAAAAATAGTTGCAGCCTGTAAAGGGAATTAACCCGCATTCGAGACCACTGAAATTCCCCAAAACATTTTTGTCACAAAATATGCATCCAACACCCCTGAAAGTTCCGGAAATGTTGGCTGCCCAAAAAAGGCATTAGAATGCATCTTAGGCCTGCAAAAATGGAGAAAACTTTGGAGGCCCAAAAAAGGGCTTTACAGGCATCCTAGACCCCATAAAGTCCAGAAAATGTTGGTGGCCAAAAAACTGTGTCAGTGAGCTCTGATTGTCCCAAAAACAGTTGCAGCCTGAAAGGGGCATGAACCCGCACCCTAGACCACTGAAATTACCAAACATATTTTTGGCACAGAATATGCATCCAACACCCCTGAAAGATCAGAAAATGTTGGCAGCCCAAAAAATGCCTTAAAATGCATCTTAGGCCTGCAAAAATGTAGAAAACTTTGGAGGACCAAAAAAGGGCTTTACAGGCATCCTAGACCCCCTAAGTCCAGGAAAAGGTTGGTGGACCAAAAACAGTGTCAGAAAGCTCTGATTGTCCCAAAAACACTTGTAGCCTGAAAGGGGCATTAACCCGCATCCTAGACCACTGAAATTCCCAAAAATATTTTTGGCACGAAATATTCATCCAACACCCCTGAAAGATCAGGAAATGTTGCAGCCCAAAAAAGGCATTAAAATGCATCTTAGGCCTGTAAAAATGTCAAAAACTTTGGAGGCCCAAAAAAGGGGTTTACAGGCATCCTAGACCCCCTAAAGTCCAGAAAATGTTGGTGGCCAAATACCTGTGTCAGTGAGCTCTGATTGTCCCAAAAACAGTTGCAGTCTGTAAGGGGAATTAACTCGCATTCTAGACCACCGAAATTCCCAAAAACATTTTTGTCACAAAATATGCATCCAACACCCCTGAAAGTTCCGGAAATGTTGGCAGCTCAAAAAAGGCCTTAAAATGCAATTTAATCCTGCAAAAATGTATGACAATTTGGAGGGCTAAAAAAGGGCTTTACAGGCATCCTAGACCCCCTAAAGTCCAGGAAAAGGTTGGTGGCCCAAAAACAGTGTCAGAGAGCTCTGATTGTCCCAAAAACATTTGCAGCCTGAAAGGGGCATTAAACTGCATCTTAGACCACTGAAATTCCCAGAAATATTTTTGGCACAGAAAATACATCCTATACCCCTGAAAGTTCAGAAAAGTTTAGCTGCCCAAAAAAGGACTTAAAATGCGTCTTAGGCCTGCAAAAATGTAGAAAACTTTGGAGGCCCAAAAAAGGGCTTTACAGGCATCCTAGAACCCCTAAAGTCCAGAAAATGTTGGTCACCAAAAAACGGTGTCAGAGAGCTCTAATTGTCCCAAAAACATTTCCAGCCTGAAAGTGGCATTAACTCGCATCCTAGACCACTGAAATTCCCAAACATATTTTTGGCACAGAATATGCATCTAACACCCCTGAAAGATCAGAAAATGTTGGCAGCCCAGAAAATGCCTTAAAATGCATCTTAGGCCTGCAAAAATGTAGAAAACTTTGGAGGACCAAAAAAGGGCTTTATAGGCATCCTAGACCCCCTAAAGTCCAGGAAAAGGTTGGTGGCCCAAAAACAGTGTCAGCGAGCTCTGATTGTCCCAAAAACATTTGTAGCCTGAAAGGGGCATTAACCCACATCCTAGACCACTGAAATTCCCAAAAATATTTTTGGCACGCAATATGCATCCAACACCCCTGAAAGTTCAGGAAATGTTGCAGCCCAAAAAAAGCATTAAAATGCATCTTAGGCCTGCAAAAATATAGAAAACTTTGGAGGCCCAAAAGAGGGGTTTACAGGCATCCTAGACCCCCCTAAAGTCCAGAAAATGTTGGTGGCCAAAAAACTGTGTCAGTGAGCTCTGATTGTCCCAAAAACAGTTGCAACCTGTAAGTGGCATTAACCCGCATCCTAGACCACTGAAATTCCCAAAAATATTTTTGCCACAAAATATGCATCCAACACCCCTGAAAGTTCAGGAAATGTTGCAGCCCAAAAAAGGCATTAAAATGCATCTTAGGCCTGCAAAAATGTAGAAAACTTTGGAGGCCCAAAAAAGGGGTTTACAAGCATCCTAGAACCCCTAAAGTCCAAAAAATGTTGGTGGCCCTAAAACAGTGTCAGAGAGCTCTGAATGTCCCAAAAACATTTGCAGCCTGAAAGGGGCATTAACCCGCATCCTAGACCACTGAAATTCCCAAAAATATTTTTGGCACGAAATATGCATCCAACACCCCTGAAAGTTCAGGAAATGTTGCAGCCCAAAAAAGGCATTAAAATGCATCTTAGGCCTGCAAAAATGTAGAAAACTTTGGAGGGCTAAAAAGGGCTTTACAGGCATCCTAGACTCCCTAAAGTCCAGGAAAAGGTTGGTGGCGCAAAAACAGTGTCAGAGAGCTCTGATTGTCCCAAAAACATTTGAAGCCTGAAAGGGTCATTAACCCGCATCCTAGACCACTGAAATTCCCAAAAATATTTTTGTCACAAAATATGCATCCAACACCCCTGAAAGTTCCGGAAATGTTGGCAGCCCAAAATAGGAATTAAATTGCATCTTAGGTCTGCAAAAATGTAGAAAACTTTTATAGGCCCAAAAAAAGTGTTTACAGGCATCCTAGACCCCCTAAAGTCCAGAAAGTGTTGGTGGCCCAAAAACAGTGTCAGAGAGCTCTGAATGTCCCAAAAACATTTGCAGCCTGAAAGGGGCATTAACCCGTATTCTAGACCACTGAAATTCCCAAAAACATTTTTGTCACAAAATATGCATCCAACACCCCTGAAAGTTCAGGAAATGTTGGCAGCCCAAAAAAGGCCTTAAAATGCAACTTAAGCCTGCAAAAATGTAGAAATCTTTGGAGGCCCAAAAAAGGTGTTTACAGGCATCCTAGACCCCCTAAAGTCCAGAAAGTGTTGGTGGCCAAATACCTGTGTCAGTGAGCTCTGATTGTCCCAAAAACAGTTGCAGCCTGTAAGGGGAATTAACCCGCATTCTAGACCACTGAAATTCCCAAAAACATTTTTGTCACAAAATATGCATCCAACACCCCTGAAAGTTCCGGAAATGTTGGCAGCCCAAAAAGGCATTAAAATGCATCTTAGGCCTGCAAAAATGTTGAAAACTTTGGAGGCCCAAAAAAGGGCTTTACAGGCATCCTAGACCCCCTAAAGTCCAGGAAATGTTGGTGGCCCAAAAACAGTGTCAGAGAGCTCTGAATGTCCCAAAAACATTTGCAGCCTGAAAGGGGCATTAACCCGCATCCTAGACCACTGAAATTCCCAAAAATGTTTTTGGCACGAAATATGCATCCAACACCCCTGAAAGTTCAGGAAATGTTGCAGCCCAAAAAAGGCATTAAAATGCATCTCAGGCCTGCAAAGATGTAGAAAACTTTGGAGGGCCAAAAAAGGGGTTTACAGGCATCCTAGACCCCCTAAAGTCCAGAAACTGTTGGTGGCCAAATACCTGTGTCATTGAGCTCTGATTGTCCAAAAAATAGTTGCAGCCTGTAAAGGGAATTAACCCGCATTCGAGACCACTGAAATTCCCCAAAACATTTTTGTCACAAAATATGCATCCAACACCCCTTAAAGTTCCGGAAATGTTGGCAGCCCAAAAAAGGCATTAGAATGCATCTTAGGCCTGCAAAAATGGAGAAAACTTTGGAGGCCCAAAAAAGGGCTTTACAGGCATCCTAGACCCCATAAAGTCCAGAAAATGTTGGTGGCCAAAAAACTGTGTCAGTGAGCTCTGATTGTCCCAAAAACAGTTGCAGCCTGAAAGGGGCATGAACCCGCACCCTAGACCACTGAAATTACCAAACATATTTTTGGCACAGAATATGCATCCAACACCCATGAAAGATCAGAAAATGTTGGCAGCCCAAAAAATGCCTTAAAATGCATCTTAGGCCTGCAAAAATGTAGAAAACTTTGGAGGACCAAAAAAGGGCTTTACAGGCATCCTAGACCCCCTAAGTCCAGGAAAAGGTTGGTGGCCCAAAAACAGTGTCAGAAAGCTCTGATTGTCCCAAAAACACTTGTAGCCTGAAAGGGGCATTAACCCGCATCCTAGACCACTGAAATTCCCAAAAATATTTTTGGCACGAAATATGCATCCAACACCCCTGAAAGATCAGGAAATGTTGCAGCCCAAAAAAGGCATTAAAATGCATCTTAGGCCTGTAAAAATGTCAAAAACTTTGGAGGCCCAAAAAAGGGGTTTACAGGCATCCTAGACCCCCTAAAGTCCAGAAAATGTTGGTGGCCAAATACCTGTGTCAGTGAGCTCTGATTGTCCCAAAAACAGTTGCAGCCTGTAAGGGGAATTAACCCGCATTCTAGACCACTGAAATTCCCAAAAACATTTTTGTCACAAAATATGCATCCAACACCCCTGAAAGTTCCGGAAATGTTGGCAGCTCAAAAAAGGCCTTAAAATGCAATTTAATCCTGCAAAAATGTATGACAATTTGGAGGGCTAAAAAAGGGCTTTACAGGCATCCTAGACCCCCTAAAGTCCAGGAAAAGGTTGGTGGCCCAAAAACAGTGTCAGAGAGCTCTGATTGTCCCAAAAACATTTGCAGCCTGAAAGGGGCATTAAACTGCATCTTAGACCACTGAAATTCCCACAAATATTTTTGGCACAGAAAATACATCCTACACCCCTGAAAGATCAGAAAATGTTGGCAGCCCAAAAGATGCCTTAAAATGCATCTTAGGCCTGCAAAAATGTAGAAAACTTTGGAGGGCTAAAAAAGGGCTTTAGAGGCATCCTAGACCCCCTAAAGTCCAGGAAAAGGTTGGTTTCCCAAAAACAGTGTCAGAGATGTCTGATTGTCCCAAAAACATCTGTAGCCTGAAAGGGGCATTAACCCGCATCCTAGACCACTGAAATTCCCAAAAATATTTTTGGCACGAAATATGCATCCAACACCTCTGAAAGTTCAGAAAATGTTGCAGCCCAAAAAAGGCATTAGAATGCATCTTAGGCCTGCAAAAATGTAGAAAACTTTGGAGGCCCAAAAAAGGGCTTTACAGGCATCCTAGACCCCCTAAAGTCCAGAAAATGTTGGTGGCCAAAAAACTGTGTCAGTGAGCTCTGATTGTCCCAAAAACAGTTTCAGCCTGTAAGGGGTATTAACCCGCATTCTAGACCACTGAAATTCCCAAAAACATTTTTGTCAGAAAATATGCATACAACACCCCTGAAAGTTCAGGAAATGTTGGCAGCCCAAAAAAGGTCTTAAAATGCAACTTAGGCCTGCAAAAAGTATAAAACTTTGGAGGGCTATAAAAGGGCTTTACAGGCATCCTAGACCTCCCAAAGTCCAGGGAAAAGGTTGGTGGCCCAAAAACAGTGTCAGAGCTCTGGTTGTCACAAAAACATTTGTAGCCTGAAAGGGGCATTAACCCGCATCCTAGACCACTGAAATTCCCAAAAATATTTTTGGCACGAAATATGCATCCAACACCCCTGAAAGTTCAGGAAATGTTGCAGCCCAAAAAAGGCATTAAAATGCATCTTAGGCCTGCAAACATGTAGAAAACTTTGGAGGGCTAAAAAAGGGCCTTACAGGCATCCTAGAACCCCTAAAGTCCAGGAAAAGGTTGGTGGCCCAAAAACAGTGTCAGCGAGCTCTGATTGTCCCAAAAATATTTGTAGCCTGAAAGGGGCATTAACCCGCATCCTAGACCACTGAAATTCCCAAAAATATTTTTGGCAGGAAATATGCATCCAACACCCCTAAAAGTTCAGGAAATGTTGCAGCCCAAAAAAGGCATTAAAATGCATCTTAGGCCTGCAAAAATGTAGAAAACATTGGAGGCCCAAAAAAGGGGTTTACAGGCATCCTAGACCCTCTAAAGTCCAAAAAATGTTGGTGGCCCAAAAACAGTGTCAGAGAGCTCTGAATGTCCCAAAAACATTTGCAGCCTGAAAGGGGCATTAACCCGTATTCTAGACCACTGAAATTCCCAAAAACATTTTTGTCACAAAATATGCATCCAACACCCCTGAAAGTTCAGGAAATGTTGGCAGCCCAAAAAAGGCCTTAAAATGCAACTTAGGCCTGCAAAAATGTTGAAAACTTTGGAGGCCCAAAAAAGGGCTTTACAGGCATCCTAGACCCCCTAAAGTCCAGGAAATGTTGGTGGCCCAAAAACAGTGTCAGAGAGCTCTGAATGTCCCAAAAACATTTGCAGCCTGAAAGGGGCATTAACCCGCATCCTAGACCACTGAAATTCCCAAAAACGTTTTTGGCACAAAATATGCATCCAACACCCCTGAAAGTTCAGGAAATGTTGGCAGCCCAAAAAAGGCCTTAAAATGCAACTTAGGCCTGCAAAAATGTTGAAAACTTTGGAGGCCCAAAAAAGGGCTTTACAGGCATCCTAGACCCCCTAAAGTCCAGAAACTGTTGGTGGCCAAATACCTGTGTCATTGAGCTCTGATTGTCCCAAAAATAGTTGCAGCCTGTAAAGGGAATTAACCCGCATTCGAGACCACTGAAATTCCCCAAAACATTTTTGTCACAAAATATGCATCCAACACCCCTGAAAGTTCCGGAAATGTTGGCTGCCCAAAAAAGGCATTAGAATGCATCTTAGGCCTGCAAAAATGGAGAAAACTTTGGAGGCCCAAAAAAGGGCTTTACAGGCATCCTAGACCCCATAAAGTCCAGAAAATGTTGGTGGCCAAAAAACTGTGTCAGTGAGCTCTGATTGTCCCAAAAACAGTTGCAGCCTGAAAGGGGCATGAACCCGCACCCTAGACCACTGAAATTACCAAACATATTTTTGGCACAGAATATGCATCCAACACCCCTGAAAGATCAGAAAATGTTGGCAGCCCAAAAAATGCCTTAAAATGCATCTTAGGCCTGCAAAAATGTAGAAAACTTTGGAGGACCAAAAAAGGGCTTTACAGGCATCCTAGACCCCCTAAGTCCAGGAAAAGGTTGGTGGACCAAAAACAGTGTCAGAAAGCTCTGATTGTCCCAAAAACACTTGTAGCCTGAAAGGGATATTAACCCGCATCCTAGACCACTGAAATTCCCAAAAATATTTTTGGCACGAAATATTCATCCAACACCCCTGAAAGATCAGGAAATGTTGCAGCCCAAAAAAGGCATTAAAATGCATCTTAGGCCTGTAAAAATGTCAAAAACTTTGGAGGCCCAAAAAAGGGGTTTACAGGCATCCTAGACCCCCTAAAGTCCAGAAAATGTTGGTGGCCAAATACCTGTGTCAGTGAGCTCTGATTGTCCCAAAAACAGTTGCAGTCTGTAAGGGGAATTAACTCGCATTCTAGACCACCGAAATTCCCAAAAACATTTTTGTCACAAAATATGCATCCAACACCCCTGAAAGTTCCGGAAATGTTGGCAGCTCAAAAAAGGCCTTAAAATGCAATTTAATCCTGCAAAAATGTATGACAATTTGGAGGGCTAAAAAAGGGCTTTACAGGCATCCTAGACCCCCTAAAGTCCAGGAAAAGGTTGGTGGCCCAAAAACAGTGTCAGAGAGCTCTGATTGTCCCAAAAACATTTGCAGCCTGAAAGGGGCATTAAACTGCATCTTAGACCACTGAAATTCCCAGAAATATTTTTGGCACAGAAAATACATCCTATACCCCTGAAAGTTCAGAAAAGTTTAGCTGCCCAAAAAAGGACTTAAAATGCGTCTTAGGCCTGCAAAAATGTAGAAAAATTTGGAGGCCCAAAAAAGGGCTTTACAGGCATCCTAGACCCCCTAAAGTCCAGAAAATGTTGGTCACCAAAAAACGGTGTCAGAGAGCTCTAATTGTCCCAAAAACATTTCCAGCCTGAAAGTGGCATTAACTCGCATCCTAGACCACTGAAATTCCCAAACATATTTTTGGCACAGAATATGCATCTAACACCCCTGAAAGATCAGAAAATGTTGGCAGCCCAGAAAATGCCTTAAAATGCATCTTAGGCCTGCAAAAATGTAGAAAACTTTGGAGGACCAAAAAAGGGCTTTATAGGCATCCTAGACCCCCTAAAGTCCAGGAAAAGGTTGGTGGCCCAAAAACAGTGTCAGCGAGCTCTGATTGTCCCAAAAACATTTGTAGCCTGAAAGGGGCATTAACCCACATCCTAGACCACTGAAATTCCCAAAAATATTTTTGGCACGCAATATGCATCCAACACCCCTGAAAGTTCAGGAAATGTTGCAGCCCAAAAAAAGCATTAAAATGCATCTTAGGCCTGCAAAAATATAGAAAACTTTGGAGGCCCAAAAGAGGGGTTTACAGGCATCCTAGACCCCCTAAAGTCCAGAAAATGTTGGTGGCCAAAAAACTGTGTCAGTGAGCTCTGATTGTCCCAAAAACAGTTGCAACCTGTAAGTGGCATTAACCCGCATCCTAGACCACTGAAATTCCCAAAAATATTTTTGCCACAAAATATGCATCCAACACCCCTGAAAGTTCAGGAAATGTTGCAGCCCAAAAAAGGCATTAAAATGCATCTTAGGCCTGCAAAAATGTAGAAAACTTTGGAGGCCCAAAAAAGGGGTTTACAAGCATCCTAGAACCCCTAAAGTCCAAAAAATGTTGGTGGCCCAAAAACAGTGTCAGAGAGCTCTGAATGTCCCAAAAACATTTGCAGCCTGAAAGGGGCATTAACCCGCATCCTAGACCACTGAAATTCCCAAACATATTTTTGGCACAGAATATGCATCCAACACCCCTGAAAGATCAGAAAATGTTGGCAGCCCAAAAAATGCCTTAAAATGCATCTTAGGCCTGCAAAAAATGTAGAAAACTTTGGAGGGCTAAAAAAGGGCTTTACAGGCATCCTAGACCCCCTAAAGTCCAGGAAAGGTTGGTGGCGCAAAAACAGTGTCAGAGAGCTCTGATTGTCCCAAAAACATTTGAAGCCTGAAATGGGCATTAACCCGCATCCTAGGCCACTGAAATTCCCAAAAATATTTTTGGCACAAAATATGCATCCAACACCCCTGAAAGTTCAGGAAATGTTGCAGCCCAAAAAAGGCATTAAAATGCATCTTAGGCCTGCAAAAATGTAGAAAACTTTGGAGGCCCAAAAAAGGGCTTTACAGGCATCTTAGACCCCCTAAAGTCCAGAAAATGTTGGTGGCCAAATACCTGTGTCAGTGAGCTCTGATTGTCCCAAAAACAGTTGCAGCCTGTAAGCAGCATTAACCCGCATTCTAGACCACTGAAATTCCCAAAAACATTTTTCTCACAAAATATGCATCCAACACCCCTGAAAGTTCAGAAAATGTTGGCAGCCCAAAAAAGGCATTAAAATGCATCTTAGGCCTGCAAAAATGTAGAAAACTTTGGAGGACCATAAAAGGGCTTTACAGGCATCCTAGTCCCCCTAAAGTCAAGCAAAAGGTTGGTGGCCCAAAAACAGTGTCAGAGAGCTCTGATTGTCCCAAAATCATTTGTAGCCTGAAAGGGGCATTAACCCGCATCCTAGACCACTGAAATTCCCAAAAATATTTTTGGCACGAAATATGCATCCAACACCATTGAAAGTTCAGGAAATGTTGCAGCTAAAAAAAAGGCCTTAAAATGCATCTCAGGCCTCTAAAAATGTATAAAACTTTGGAGGGCTAAAAAAGGGGTTTACAGGCATCCTAGACCCCCTAAAGTCCAGAAAATGTTGGTGGCCCAAAAACGGTGTCAGAGAGCTGTCATTGTCGCAACAACATTTCCAGCGTGAAAGGGGCATTAAGCTGCATCCTAGACCACTGAAATTCCCAAACATATTTTTGGCACAGAATATGCATCCAACACCCCTGAAAGATCAGAAAATGTTGGCAGCCCAAAAAATGCCTTAAAATGCATCTTAGGCCTGCAAAAATGTAGAAAACTTTGGAGGACCATAAAAGGGCTTTACAGGCATCCTAGACCCCCTAAAGTCCAGAAAATGTTGCTGGCCAAATACCTGTGTCAGTGAGCTATGATTGTCCCAAAAACTGTTGCAGCCTGTAAGGGGCATTCAGCCGCATCTTTGACCACTGAAATTCCCAAAAACATTTTTGCCACAAAATATGCATCCAACACCCCTAAAAGTTCAGAAAATGTTGGCAGCCCAAAAAAGGCATTAAAATGCATCTTAGGCCTGCAAAAATGTAGAAATCTTTGAAGGACCATAAAAGGGCTTTACAGGCATCCTAGACCCCCTAATGTCCAGCAAAAGGTTGGTGGCCCAAAAACAGTGTCAGAGAGCTCTGATTGTCCCAAAATCATTTGTAGCCTGAAAGGGGCATTAACCCGCATCCTAGACCACTGACATTCCCAAACATATTTTTGGCACAAAATATGCATCCAACACCCCTGAAAGATCAGAAAATGTTGGCAGCCCAAAAATGCCTTAAAATGCATCTTAGGCCTGCAAAAATGTATAAAACTTTGGAGGGCTAAAAAAGGGCTTTACAGGCATCCTAGACCCCCTAAAGTCCAGAAAATGTTGGTGGCCCAAAAACGGTGTCAGAGAGCTTTCATTGTCGCAAAAACATTTCCAGCGTGAAAGGGGCATTAAGCTGCATCCTAGACCACTGAAATTCCCAAACATATTTTTGGCACAGAATATGCATCCAACACCCCTGAAAGATCAGAAAATGTTGGCAGCCCAAAAAATGCCTTAAAATGCATCTTAGGCCTGCCAAAATGTAGAAATCTTTGGAGGACCATAAACGGGCTTTACAGGCATCCTAGACCCCCTAATGTCCAGCAAAAGGTTGGTGGCCCAAAAACAGTGTCAGAGAGCTCTGATTGTCCCAAAATCATTTGTAGCCTGAAAGGGGCATTAACCCGCATCCTAGACCACTGAAATTCCCAAAAATATTTTTGGCACGAAATATGCATCCAACACCCCTGAAAGTTCAGGAAATGTTGCAGCCCAAAAAAGGCATTAAAATGCATCTTAGGCCTGCAAACATGTAGAAAACTTTGGAGGGCTAAAAAAGGGCCTTACAGGCATCCTAGAACCCCTAAAGTCCAGGAAAAGGTTGGTGGCCCAAAAACAGTGTCAGCGAGCTCTGATTGTCCCAAAAATATTTGTAGCCTGAAAGGGGCATTAACCCGCATCCTAGACCACTGAAATTCCCAAAAATATTTTTGGCAGGAAATATGCATCCAACACCCCTAAAAGTTCAGGAAATGTTGCAGCCCAAAAAAGGCATTAAAATGCATCTTAGGCCTGCAAAAATGTAGAAAACATTGGAGGCCCAAAAAAGGGGTTTACAGGCATCCTAGACCCTCTAAAGTCCAAAAAATGTTGGTGGCCCAAAAACAGTGTCAGAGAGCTCTGAATGTCCCAAAAACATTTGCAGCCTGAAAGGGGCATTAACCCGTATTCTAGACCACTGAAATTCCCAAAAACATTTTTGTCACAAAATATGCATCCAACACCCCTGAAAGTTCAGGAAATGTTGGCAGCCCAAAAAAGGCCTTAAAATGCAACTTAGGCCTGCAAAAATGTTGAAAACTTTGGAGGCCCAAAAAAGGGCTTTACAGGCATCCTAGACCCCCTAAAGTCCAGGAAATGTTGGTGGCCCAAAAACAGTGTCAGAGAGCTCTGAATGTCCCAAAAACATTTGCAGCCTGAAAGGGGCATTAACCCGCATCCTAGACCACTGAAATTCCCAAAAACGTTTTTGGCACAAAATATGCATCCAACACCCCTGAAAGTTCAGGAAATGTTGGCAGCCCAAAAAAGGCCTTAAAATGCAACTTAGGCCTGCAAAAATGTTGAAAACTTTGGAGGCCCAAAAAAGGGCTTTACAGGCATCCTAGACCCCCTAAAGTCCAGAAACTGTTGGTGGCCAAATACCTGTGTCATTGAGCTCTGATTGTCCCAAAAATAGTTGCAGCCTGTAAAGGGAATTAACCCGCATTCGAGACCACTGAAATTCCCCAAAACATTTTTGTCACAAAATATGCATCCAACACCCCTGAAAGTTCCGGAAATGTTGGCTGCCCAAAAAAGGCATTAGAATGCATCTTAGGCCTGCAAAAATGGAGAAAACTTTGGAGGCCCAAAAAAGGGCTTTACAGGCATCCTAGACCCCATAAAGTCCAGAAAATGTTGGTGGCCAAAAAACTGTGTCAGTGAGCTCTGATTGTCCCAAAAACAGTTGCAGCCTGAAAGGGGCATGAACCCGCACCCTAGACCACTGAAATTACCAAACATATTTTTGGCACAGAATATGCATCCAACACCCCTGAAAGATCAGAAAATGTTGGCAGCCCAAAAAATGCCTTAAAATGCATCTTAGGCCTGCAAAAATGTAGAAAACTTTGGAGGACCAAAAAAGGGCTTTACAGGCATCCTAGACCCCCTAAGTCCAGGAAAAGGTTGGTGGACCAAAAACAGTGTCAGAAAGCTCTGATTGTCCCAAAAACACTTGTAGCCTGAAAGGGATATTAACCCGCATCCTAGACCACTGAAATTCCCAAAAATATTTTTGGCACGAAATATTCATCCAACACCCCTGAAAGATCAGGAAATGTTGCAGCCCAAAAAAGGCATTAAAATGCATCTTAGGCCTGTAAAAATGTCAAAAACTTTGGAGGCCCAAAAAAGGGGTTTACAGGCATCCTAGACCCCCTAAAGTCCAGAAAATGTTGGTGGCCAAATACCTGTGTCAGTGAGCTCTGATTGTCCCAAAAACAGTTGCAGTCTGTAAGGGGAATTAACTCGCATTCTAGACCACCGAAATTCCCAAAAACATTTTTGTCACAAAATATGCATCCAACACCCCTGAAAGTTCCGGAAATGTTGGCAGCTCAAAAAAGGCCTTAAAATGCAATTTAATCCTGCAAAAATGTATGACAATTTGGAGGGCTAAAAAAGGGCTTTACAGGCATCCTAGACCCCCTAAAGTCCAGGAAAAGGTTGGTGGCCCAAAAACAGTGTCAGAGAGCTCTGATTGTCCCAAAAACATTTGCAGCCTGAAAGGGGCATTAAACTGCATCTTAGACCACTGAAATTCCCAGAAATATTTTTGGCACAGAAAATACATCCTATACCCCTGAAAGTTCAGAAAAGTTTAGCTGCCCAAAAAAGGACTTAAAATGCGTCTTAGGCCTGCAAAAATGTAGAAAAATTTGGAGGCCCAAAAAAGGGCTTTACAGGCATCCTAGACCCCCTAAAGTCCAGAAAATGTTGGTCACCAAAAAACGGTGTCAGAGAGCTCTAATTGTCCCAAAAACATTTCCAGCCTGAAAGTGGCATTAACTCGCATCCTAGACCACTGAAATTCCCAAACATATTTTTGGCACAGAATATGCATCTAACACCCCTGAAAGATCAGAAAATGTTGGCAGCCCAGAAAATGCCTTAAAATGCATCTTAGGCCTGCAAAAATGTAGAAAACTTTGGAGGACCAAAAAAGGGCTTTATAGGCATCCTAGACCCCCTAAAGTCCAGGAAAAGGTTGGTGGCCCAAAAACAGTGTCAGCGAGCTCTGATTGTCCCAAAAACATTTGTAGCCTGAAAGGGGCATTAACCCACATCCTAGACCACTGAAATTCCCAAAAATATTTTTGGCACGCAATATGCATCCAACACCCCTGAAAGTTCAGGAAATGTTGCAGCCCAAAAAAAGCATTAAAATGCATCTTAGGCCTGCAAAAATATAGAAAACTTTGGAGGCCCAAAAGAGGGGTTTACAGGCATCCTAGACCCCCTAAAGTCCAGAAAATGTTGGTGGCCAAAAAACTGTGTCAGTGAGCTCTGATTGTCCCAAAAACAGTTGCAACCTGTAAGTGGCATTAACCCGCATCCTAGACCACTGAAATTCCCAAAAATATTTTTGCCACAAAATATGCATCCAACACCCCTGAAAGTTCAGGAAATGTTGCAGCCCAAAAAAGGCATTAAAATGCATCTTAGGCCTGCAAAAATGTAGAAAACTTTGGAGGCCCAAAAAAGGGGTTTACAAGCATCCTAGAACCCCTAAAGTCCAAAAAATGTTGGTGGCCCAAAAACAGTGTCAGAGAGCTCTGAATGTCCCAAAAACATTTGCAGCCTGAAAGGGGCATTAACCCGCATCCTAGACCACTGAAATTCCCAAACATATTTTTGGCACAGAATATGCATCCAACACCCCTGAAAGATCAGAAAATGTTGGCAGCCCAAAAAATGCCTTAAAATGCATCTTAGGCCTGCAAAAAATGTAGAAAACTTTGGAGGGCTAAAAAAGGGCTTTACAGGCATCCTAGACCCCCTAAAGTCCAGGAAAGGTTGGTGGCGCAAAAACAGTGTCAGAGAGCTCTGATTGTCCCAAAAACATTTGAAGCCTGAAATGGGCATTAACCCGCATCCTAGGCCACTGAAATTCCCAAAAATATTTTTGGCACAAAATATGCATCCAACACCCCTGAAAGTTCAGGAAATGTTGCAGCCCAAAAAAGGCATTAAAATGCATCTTAGGCCTGCAAAAATGTAGAAAACTTTGGAGGCCCAAAAAAGGGCTTTACAGGCATCTTAGACCCCCTAAAGTCCAGAAAATGTTGGTGGCCAAATACCTGTGTCAGTGAGCTCTGATTGTCCCAAAAACAGTTGCAGCCTGTAAGCAGCATTAACCCGCATTCTAGACCACTGAAATTCCCAAAAACATTTTTCTCACAAAATATGCATCCAACACCCCTGAAAGTTCAGAAAATGTTGGCAGCCCAAAAAAGGCATTAAAATGCATCTTAGGCCTGCAAAAATGTAGAAAACTTTGGAGGACCATAAAAGGGCTTTACAGGCATCCTAGTCCCCCTAAAGTCAAGCAAAAGGTTGGTGGCCCAAAAACAGTGTCAGAGAGCTCTGATTGTCCCAAAATCATTTGTAGCCTGAAAGGGGCATTAACCCGCATCCTAGACCACTGAAATTCCCAAAAATATTTTTGGCACGAAATATGCATCCAACACCATTGAAAGTTCAGGAAATGTTGCAGCTAAAAAAAAGGCCTTAAAATGCATCTCAGGCCTCTAAAAATGTATAAAACTTTGGAGGGCTAAAAAAGGGGTTTACAGGCATCCTAGACCCCCTAAAGTCCAGAAAATGTTGGTGGCCCAAAAACGGTGTCAGAGAGCTGTCATTGTCGCAACAACATTTCCAGCGTGAAAGGGGCATTAAGCTGCATCCTAGACCACTGAAATTCCCAAACATATTTTTGGCACAGAATATGCATCCAACACCCCTGAAAGATCAGAAAATGTTGGCAGCCCAAAAAATGCCTTAAAATGCATCTTAGGCCTGCAAAAATGTAGAAAACTTTGGAGGACCATAAAAGGGCTTTACAGGCATCCTAGACCCCCTAAAGTCCAGAAAATGTTGCTGGCCAAATACCTGTGTCAGTGAGCTATGATTGTCCCAAAAACTGTTGCAGCCTGTAAGGGGCATTCAGCCGCATCTTTGACCACTGAAATTCCCAAAAACATTTTTGCCACAAAATATGCATCCAACACCCCTAAAAGTTCAGAAAATGTTGGCAGCCCAAAAAAGGCATTAAAATGCATCTTAGGCCTGCAAAAATGTAGAAATCTTTGAAGGACCATAAAAGGGCTTTACAGGCATCCTAGACCCCCTAATGTCCAGCAAAAGGTTGGTGGCCCAAAAACAGTGTCAGAGAGCTCTGATTGTCCCAAAATCATTTGTAGCCTGAAAGGGGCATTAACCCGCATCCTAGACCACTGACATTCCCAAACATATTTTTGGCACAAAATATGCATCCAACACCCCTGAAAGATCAGAAAATGTTGGCAGCCCAAAAATGCCTTAAAATGCATCTTAGGCCTGCAAAAATGTATAAAACTTTGGAGGGCTAAAAAAGGGCTTTACAGGCATCCTAGACCCCCTAAAGTCCAGAAAATGTTGGTGGCCCAAAAACGGTGTCAGAGAGCTTTCATTGTCGCAAAAACATTTCCAGCGTGAAAGGGGCATTAAGCTGCATCCTAGACCACTGAAATTCCCAAACATATTTTTGGCACAGAATATGCATCCAACACCCCTGAAAGATCAGAAAATGTTGGCAGCCCAAAAAATGCCTTAAAATGCATCTTAGGCCTGCCAAAATGTAGAAATCTTTGGAGGACCATAAACGGGCTTTACAGGCATCCTAGACCCCCTAATGTCCAGCAAAAGGTTGGTGGCCCAAAAACAGTGTCAGAGAGCTCTGATTGTCCCAAAATCATTTGTAGCCTGAAAGGGGCATTAACCCGCATCCTAGACCACTGAAATTCCCAAAAATATTTTTGGCACGAAATATGCATCAAACACCATTGAAAGTTCAGGAAATGTTGGCAGCCCAAAAAAGGCATTTAAATGCAACTTAGGCCTGCAAAAATGTATAAAACTTTGGAGGGCTAAAAAAGGGGGTTACAGGCATCCTAGACGCCCTCTAAAGTCCAGAAAATGTTGGTGGCCCAAAAACAGTGTCAGAGAGCTCTGAATGTCCCAAATACATGTGCAGCCTGAAAGGGACAATAACCCACATCCTAGACCACTGAAATTCCCAAAAATATTTTTGGCAAGAAATATGCATCCAACACCCCTGAAAGATCAGGAAATGTCGGCAGCCCAAAAAAAGACCTTAAAATGCATCTTATGTGGGCAAAAATGTAGAATACTTTGGAGGCCCAACAAAGGGCTTTACAGGCATCCTAGACCCCCTAAAGTCCAGAAAATGTTGGTGGCCCAAAAACAGTGTCAGAGAGCTCTGATTGTCCCAAAAACATGTGTAGCCTGAAAGGGGCATTAACCCGCATCCTAGACCACTGAAATTCCCAAAAATATTTTTGGCACGAAATATGCATCCAACACCCCTGAAAGTTCAGGAAATGTTGCAACCCAAAAAAGGCATTAAAATGCATCTTAGGCCTGCAAAAATGTAGAAAACGTTGGAGGGCTAAAAAAGGGCTTTACAGGCATCCTAGACCCCCTAAAGTCCAGAAAATGTTGGTGGCCAAAAAACTGTGTCAGTGAGCTCTGATTGTCCCAAAAACAGTTGCAGCGTGTAAGGGGCATTGTCGGGGGGAAATTCTCCCGGGGTCGGCAGAGCCGTCCGCGGACCTCCGGGCAGGGAGGCCCCAACTCCTCCCGTATATCCCAAAAACGAGTATGAGGCACACGCAAGAAGCAAGGTGGTTCTGCTGTTTATTGAACAAACGGCAGGGATGGGTCAAGGAACGTACGCCTCCGTCCTGACACTCTCACTTCACCATGGGCTCGCAGGCCCTTTTTACCTTAGTATGACGCGCTACTTGCGTCACCTGGGAAAGTTAGCAAAAAACCTATCGCCACTCTGGATTGGCTCTTCGAGTGGTAGGGTTAGTATAGCATACGTATAGAGAGCTTTGTTAGTGGTCGAGGGTTAGTCAGGTGGTATACTTGGGTTGTCCCTTCAAATTGATACATGAAAATTGTTACATGAAGGCCCCTGAGGATTGGTCAATGTTAGTGGCGTCAGTGATAAGAGCCCCATGTTCTGATTGGTCCACACACGAGCCCCCCAGTCTGGGACCATCGCTGTTCCCAGCTTGCGGGGCACCTGTCATTTGCAACAATGTTTCACTATTGATATGTGTAGACAATGTAAGATTTATTCGTATGCTGGAAGGCCGGTTACTCCCACTGCTGCAGATGTCCTTTGAGACGCTTACTTGTATCTGCCTGAGCCTTTGAAGCGGGGAATCCAGGCGTCTCTCTCCTCCCGGGCCTGGCACTCTGTCAGGTTCGGCTTGGTCACGTGAGGTGGGACCTTGGTTGACGCATAATTCTGCACAATTAATATTGCATTTTCCACTGTGCGCCTCGCTTAATTGCAAGGGTGACCTTGGTGTCGACTTGTGGCATGCGAGTTAGCAACATCGTGCCCTTGACTGTCTGCTTCCATCGGGCTCATTCTGCGGGCTCAGCAACTGTACTCTTGCTCATTCAATGTTCATGAAAAACTCTTGCTTGAGGCCTACTCGGGCCTGGTGTATAAGTGGAGCCGTTTGGTACACAGGCGCTTTAGGTCATGGTGCCATATTGCTCTGTCCCCGGTATCGTGTCTTCATTAGACTTTTCGTTGTGGCACATGGGTTTAGGAGAAGCGTAAGCAAGCTTTTAGATGAGTTCATTGTGCGTCTTGCGTGTCTGCATTTTGAGAAGCCTAAGTGAAAAATAATAAAGATGCGCGACTGTGGGTGTGTCCGTCACCTACGTCATAGCACTGAATATGTTCTTCGTGCGGATTGGTGTGGGAGTGTCCAGTGTGTATGTTGCACGGGTATTCTGTCCATTGGCTGAGTCTTCATGGCATCTCTAGCGATGTGTTGAGTTAGTGCTGGATGATTCAGTCGAGTCCCTCCATGCCGCAGGCGTCGGTGAGGGTATGGCAGGCTGGCGGGCACACGGGTGGGCACATCCGTATGTTCTTGTACCAGGGTACTTGGTCATCTGGTATATGAGCAAACTCCTCTCGTGGTGGGTGTCTGGGCCGTGATCCTCTAGGCCAAGGGTGGGAGATGATTGTTGGGAGCCGTTTCTTCCATTCTCCCACTTCAGTCCCCCCTCTGGTCGACTTGTCGACCACAAACGTATCCTTTTCTCTATCTCCTCTTACTCTTCATATTTTCGTTATTCCTCCCAAATGTCCATAGTGGTTAACATGGTCTTCAAATGACCAATACATATATACGCAAGTTCCTCCAGGTGTGCAGTATACCCACTTCCCTACGTAGCTCCTTGGGTTTCTTGGGTTTTCAAGCTTCACAGATGGTGGGTCCAGATGGTTGGTGATGATCTGGTTGCGCAACTTTTCTCTCTCCTTTATTATTATGCCTGTGTGTGGGCCATCATCTGCTGGCATCAAGGGGTGCATACCAACCATTTCGATCATTTCGTCAGTGGTGCGTGCTTTTCGGGCCTTCCAAAATCTTGTCAAGATCAGTGCAGCTCCAGACAGGATAATGCACCCAACTATAATCTTCAGTCTGTCTGACAGCCAGGATGGCATCCATGACCATAATATTGAAAACCAGCTCTCATCCTTATTTACACCTTTACTTTCATCCATCATTTTGGAGTGCATCTGGGCTAATTGTGATACTGCTTCCGTTAGTGTGCCATTGTCAGCGTCGTTAGCAGGAATGAATGTGCAGCATGATTGTCCTATCTTTGCGCAAACTCCTCCTTCCATTGCTGTGAGGAGGTCCAGTACATATCTATTCTGTAGTGCTACCATCCTTACTGCTCGCAGTTCTTCCTTTATTGCGTTGAATCCATTTACTGTACAATTAATCGTCATCATTAGTTCCCACCTGGTTATCTGGAGACATTTTGCATTTGCGTAAGCCTGTAGTCCCGGATGTATTATTGAGGAGAAGAACATTGCTGCTCTGCTGAATAGTCTGTGTTCTGGAGGGATTGAAGAAAGTGCTGTTTCCAATCGTCCCCATAGATAATTTCCTGTCAGGGGTTCGCCTTGTCTCTTTTTCCTGTTCAGGACAGTATTGTTGCTGCTGTCTTTATTTTCTGGCTCCTTTTGAGTGTGTGCAGATCTTTTCTTCCTCTTGTTTCCTTCATCCATCTTGGGAAAGCTTGCCACATTCACATGTTTTTGGGGCACCACTAGTGATGGCACATTGACGTGTACCATTGAGCATATACCATTCCACAGAGGGGGCAGTGTGTGGTATGCCTTGTTTCCACAGGCCCAGTAATGGTCCATTATCACAGCTGTTCCTGCTCCCCCCTCAGGTAACTCCGTCACACTTGTACAGTTGGTGTTGTATCCCACATCCACTTCTCCTTTATGCTGGTAGCATACCTTCGGCGCAGTCAGTGGCAGTATTGTTATTGGGTCTTCATCCTCCTCTAACCACGTTAGCATGGGTACATATTTGACCCAAGTCATCCAACATCTTTCGTTGTGTTCAGCAATGCTCTTAGTATCTTCTCTCATTATCATATTGCTGCTAGCCACACCTGTGTCCCATTTGTCACCCAGGTACACCTTCCCTGTTATTATTATCAGCAGCCTTTCCCAACATCCTTGTTTACCAGGGACTTCAGTAGCATACCAATCACATGGCAGGTACCGTAGTGTTACTTTCTTTGTTTCTCCTTTTTCAGGGCCGCTGGTTATATATCTGAACACTTCAGTATACAAACTGGCCTTGTGGAAACTCAAATAAACCTTGAGGAAGTTGTTTTCGTACGGGTATGTGTCTCTCGTTTTCCATACCATGTGCACCGTGTTCCCTTGGAACCTCCCTTTCGTTTGGAACAGTGCCATGTATATTATACATCGTGCTGTTTTCTCATCAATTTCTGTGGCAACGAAAGTTCGGGAAGCGCTCATGGCGTGTGGGATCAATGAGCAGACGTAGCAGCTGTCTCCTGTTGTCTGTTTACCTATTTGGGTCATGTGCTGATACCACATGTTGTTCGAGACGTGTGCTGAATCTTGTATGTAGTTGTCAATACCTTTACGGTCTGAGTATGTGCTGCGTTTAACTCTATCTCCTTTGTGTGAAATTTTGCTGGTACCACCTGACGTAACACCTGTTGCAGCCGGGGGTGGGGGCATGTTAGATTTGGGAACAGCCAAAATATTGATAGCACAGCTGTTCTGCCATACAGAGGCAGCCAAGAACCCGGTGATTAACAATATTCCTATCATTTTTATTACAGATGCTAATCTCACCGGCATTTTGCTCTTACCTTGCTGCAGTCCGGCAGCTAATTCTTGCGATGTTAAAGTTGCCCGTCTGAAAATTCTTAATATGCTCGTTATTAGTGTTAGTTGTTGTTTTCAAGCCCTCCCTATCAGATAGTCGTTCAATGCCCAGGCGAAGAGCTGTTCCCACGCCAATCTAAGTGATCTATCTCTTAAGACAGGAAAGTAAGGGTGGAGGTGGGGCATTGATTGTTCTATGGCCAAGAGGAATGCTGTGTAGTAGACGCGTACCCTCCTTCTTTTTAGGTACTTTGGCCTTTTTATGTGATAGACAAATTGGTGTGATAATTCTTCAGGGTAGTTATCGTCTGAGGGTAGCATCTACTCCTGGGCAGTGAGCCTTGTTAGTTATTTATATGCTTGACAGTACAATAATACACGGTACCTGCATGTGCGAGAGAAAGGAAGAGAACATTCAAGTGTTTACATGTGTATATGTGCAAGACAATGTCCTTCAAATGTCCTTCAGTTGGGTTATTCAGGCAGGGGGGGGTTTAGGGCTCAACTGGCGGGGGTTACTTTACTCTTTGATCGTGTGACCATGGGGTGGGCTGTGTGGGTATTGTCCTTCTCTATGCCGGTAGTTGTCTCTGGGGGATCAGGGGGGGTGGTGGTGGGGGTCGTTAGCTGTGGAAGAAGTCTCTTCCTCCGTGGGAGACGCTGTTGCTGTTTTTCCAACGGCCCTGTCGGTGACGCTAGGGCGGGTCTGGAGTTTGCAGATCTTTACGTCGTGTAGATGATTCCAGGCGCGTTTGTCCTGTAGCTTTACTGCTCTTGTTGATACTTCCTCTACCAGGTGGGGGCCAGTGAAACGTGGGCTGTTCCACTTTCTGTTAAAATTGCGGAGTAGCACGTGGTCACCTTTAGCAATTTTGCACACTTTTTCTGTTTCTCGTCCTCTGTCCTTGTCTTCTTGTTGATCACTCTTAGACCCGCCCCGCGTGCGCTCAAGCTGTTGAGACACAAACACAACACTAGTAATCAAAGAAGACACATATTGGTACATTTCATCACCAAGAACAGATGCAGTGCTCTCATAGTCTGTGAATGCTCTTGAGGTTGGCGTCAGAGGAAGGTGCATTTGGCGTCCAGTTACCACCTCATGAGGGGTGAGGTGGTGGTCGGAGCCTGGTCTATTCCTTAACTCAAATAGGGCTAGTGGAAGGCAATACAGCCAACTCTTCTTTGTTGTCTGCTGTATTTTTGCAATTGCCTCCTTTAGTAGGCCATTCAGGCGTTCGCATATACCTTTAGCTTGTGGGTGGTATGCACATGCAAATTTATGCTTGATGTTCAGGAGGGATGTGATGTGCTGGAACATTTCGTTGGCGAAATGTGGGCCATTGTCTGACCGCAGTACCTCGCACACTCCCCACCTGGGAAAAACCTCCCTCACTAGAAATTTAGCTGCTCTGAATGCATCTGGGTGTGAGCAGGGTCCTGCTTCAATCCACCTGGAGAATGGGCATACTACTACAATCATGTACCTATTTCCTTGACATACGTTGATCATATCAACATAGTCAATATGGATGTGCAGGAAGGGTCCCTCTGGACGGGGTATAGTACCTTTTATCAACTTGAGAGTGTGACCAGCCGTGAACTGTTGGCATGTGAGACAATTGCTTATGAAGTTTGTCACATGGGAGTTTAACTCGGGGCAGAACCAGTCTTCCTTAATTCATGCTGCAATAACTTCCTTGCCTGTGTGAGCTGGGTGGTGTAATTGGCTCAGGGCGGTGTTCAATAGTGCCAATGGCATTACCATCTTCCCAGTGTTACCCTGGCGCCATAATGCGTCAGTTGGTGACATTGTACATCCTCTTTTTACCCATATCTCTTTTTCTGCCATTGGTGCCGCTGCTTGTAATTCCATTATCTGTGTGGCTGGGAGATGGGTGTACCCTTCTCTTATCAACATCTCTTTAGCTATCCACCTCCCTCTCCCTCTCTCTGACTCTGGGGGGTTCCAAATCTCACCAAAATATGCAGCATATTTTGCATGTGCGTCTGCTGCTTCATTTTCTTTTGAGACATGATCTTCTCCATTAGTATGTGCGGTGCATTTGACCAAAGCTAACTCTTGGGGGTCATTTATTACTTCAAGTAGTTCAGCCAGCAGGAGAGCATGTTGCACTGGAGTGCCGTCAGCTCTCCTGAACCCTCTTCTTCTCCATTTGGACAAACCTGAGTGGACTGTAGATGTGACATATGCACTGTCAGAATAAATGGTCACTCGTTTGTTAAAGCTTTCCTTCAACGCCAAGATCAGTGCAACCAATTCGGCTTCTTGAGCGGAGTAATGCTTTGGTAATTGTACACATTTCATCGCCACACACACCGGTACTTCAGTCATTTTCACCACTGCTGCCCCAGTTCTCCTTATCCCATCACTTTGGTCAATTGTTGATGACCCATCAATAAATAAGAGCTCACCTCCCTCTAGTGCGTTCTCTTCAACCTTTCTAGTACATGAGTACATATCAGTAGTCTGCGTACAGTCGTGTGCATTGTCACCCTCCTCAATTACTTCTGCTATGAACCTTGCAGGGTTAACTGTGCTGCATCTAACAATGGATAGTTCTGGTCTCGATAAGATGATCTCATAGCCTGACGCCCTTTGCGTGGTTAGTGTCGACTTAGGCTTGTTTAATATTGCAAACAGTGCATGTTCCACAAACAGAGTGGTTGGGCATCCCATGGTGATTGCTGATGCTTTTTCCACTCCAAAGGCAGCTGCGGCGCGACCTTGTTCGCAGGGGAAATGTCCTAACATCACAGGGTCTAGGTGGCCGCTGTAAAATGCTA
Source organism: Ambystoma mexicanum (assembly GCF_040938575.1). NCBI lineage: Eukaryota > Metazoa > Chordata > Amphibia > Caudata > Ambystomatidae > Ambystoma > Ambystoma mexicanum. Next base: position 1,396,525,024 of record NC_090934.1, on the reverse strand, counting down.
CTGGTTTGTAGCCCATACTTGTTTTTTGAGCCAGCACTGCTTTCATCACAGCTGAGTCGCAATGTGAAAATATGAAAAATTGTCGTTCATAATCTGGGGTGGCTAGTACCGGGGCAGTGGATATTGCATCCTTCAGTTCATTAAAAGCCTCTCTCATTTCCATTGTCCACCCCAACCTTTTCTCCCCTCTGTTAGCTTCTTTTAATCCCTCAAGTAAGGGTCCTATGTACGAGCTGTAATCAAATACCCATGCTCTACAGTAGTTGCATAGTCCCAGGAACTGTTGAAGTTCCCTTACTGTTTGTGGCAGGGGTGTTTTTGAAATGGCTTGTGCCCTTTGTGGTGCAATCTTTCTTCCATGTTGGGATATGAGCTGACCAATGTAAGAACCTGTTCCTGACAGTACTGTAATTTTTCCTTGTCTACCTTGTAACCTTTCTCTGCTAGTGTCGTCAGCATTTTCACTGAGTCTTCTCTACATCTTCTCTCACTGGTGCTGCAAATTATTATGTCATCAACATATTGTAACACTGTACTTTCCACTTCAATGTTACCCAAGTCCATCTGTATTACTCTGTTGAATATTGAGGGTGACTCGCAGTAACCTTGTGGCAGTCTGGTGTGTTTCCACTTTGTGTTTCTGTAAGTGAAGCTTGTCAGGTCTTGTGAATCTGGGTGTAGGGGTATCGAGAAAAATGCATTTTTGAGATCTATCACTGTAAATCGTGATGCTTCTGCTGGAATGCCGCACAGGATTGTGGCCGGGTTTGCTGCTATTGGGTATTCTGCCTCCACTATGTTGTTCAAGGTCCTGAGGTCCTGTATGAAGCGCCAAGACCCCCCTTTAGCCTTGCGCACTGGGTATACAGCAGTGTTACATGGTGATTCTGATGGGACCAATATGCCGTTGTTTATGAGGGCCGTTATTGTTTCATATATGCCCTCATCTGCCTCTTTTGATAGTGGGTATTGTTTTACTCTGGGTAGTATTGCACCCTTTTTCAACTTTATCCTCACTCCCCCAATGCTTTTTATGCACCCCACGTCATAGGGACTGGTAGTCCATAATGATGTAGGTACCTTTGCCATATCCTCCTCAAAAAATTGAACTGGGGTGGACGTGGGTGCCTCAAGTGCCATTGCCATTTTCTGTGCCACTTGTTTGTAAGTTACTCTTAGCCAAATTTCCACACTCATCATAAACACCATTTCACCTTCTTCCTTTCCTTCTGAGAAGAGCTCCTCATCTGACACCTGGGTGAGCCTACATCTTTCTGCTAGTGCTATCACCGCGCTCCAAGCCCTTCCTTCACTGTCTTGGGCATGTACTGCGATGTAATCAGCAGTTGCCATTATGCTCTCTATGTCCACCGCAATCACCTTTCCTTCTGGTTCATTTGTTGGTGTTTCAGATCTAAACAAGTAGGCTGCTGGCCTCCTCCAAACTTTTCCTTCAATCCCTGGCATCCATGCAAATGCCATGTCTGTCCCGTACTGGAACAGTTCACCATCCACTGGCTCAGCCCTAACCACTGTCTGTCCGCAGTATGCTTGCATGATTTGTCGTGCAGTGAGCATGTTAATTCCTGGGGTGGAGCATATTATGCCGTCCTCCGTAAAGGAGATCGTCATATTCAATCTGATCATGATGTCTCTCCCCAGTATATTCACTGGTGAGGCCCTAGAGTACAAGAGTGGAACTAACATATCATAATCCCCTATAGATAAGGGAATGTTATCAGTAAAGGGAACCAACCCCCTAGCCCCAGAGAATCCTTGTGTGTTCATGGCTTCACCTGACATCTTAAACTTACCTTCCCTTATGCATGACCGGGTCGCCCCAGTGTCAACAAGGAATGATAATTTTTTGTCACCTATCGTCACCTCTATGCGTGGTTCCTCCGCACTATTAGGGGTTACTGACAGGATGGGACACACCAAGGCCGTCTGTGGGCTGTCCTATTGGGGGTATAAAGATTGACCACTTCCAGTGTAAGGGTTGTGTCCCAAGACCGTCACCCTACCCAGTTGTGTTTGCTGTAGCTGTGTATTGGTAGAAGATATGATGTTGTCTTGGATTTGTGCGGGTTGTTGTACCTGCTGTGTCTGGGGCTGCTGTGTTAACGCCACCTGGTGTTGCTGTGGCGAATATGCCTGTGGCTGTGGTTGAGTTACTAGGTGTTGTTGTCCATTTCCCATTTGCAATGGCTGCTGTTGTTGGATGCCCTGCTGCTCCTGTGTGTGCCCTTGTTGCCCCTGTTCATTCCAGGATGGTGTGGCTGGTCTTACCCTACATGTGCATGACATGTGCCCTACTAATCCACAGATCCAGCATACTGGTGGTTCCCTGCTCTGCCATGGAAAATTACCTGTGTTGTCCTGATATACTGGTTGCCCGGTGGGTTAGTAGTTTCTAAGTCCTCCTACCTGCTGTTGTGTGTTGTATCCGTATCCTCTACCTCTCATCATTCCTCCCCGCCCCCTGTTGTAATTATAATACCCAGCTCCTGGTGTTGTGTACCCACCTCCCATGTTGGTTGTGTATGGTGGGAGTGGCGGCTGCTGTGATGATTGAATTTGAGAGGGATCCTGTGCAGCCACGACTTGTGTGGGGCTTTGAGTCATTGTTGCAGGTGTGGTTATTAATGCACCTTCCATCGTATATTTATTCAGTTTTTTCTGCACTAATTTGGCCTCTTCCATTTTTCTATCCTCTTCCTTTTGTCTCATCTTTTCTTGCCATGTTCTACAATGGTGTACTATTGTGAGTTGTATTTCTGGCCATGCTTTTGCTTCCATCCCCACTACTTTCTTCAGTTGTTTCTGAACTACGTCTGGGAGCCCTTGCACTAGTATATGATAAAATATTGCTGGAGTCTTGTCCCACGGCTCTCTAGTTTCCATGCGCCATTTCTCTTGAATTTCCTGGATATAATCAACAGGATCTTCGTTGTCACGCATCTTGCGCGAGGTAATTGCCCCTATGTCTGATGTGTCTGGGTACTGTACCCTTAGTGCCTGCCATAATGCATGTCTACAGTTCGCGAATGGTGCCCCATCGTGTGACGTGTTTGTTATTGTTACCCCGGGGAAGCCCGCTCTCTTCCAGATCTCATCCGCTGCATCCCCTAATATTGATATTAGAAGGCCCTTGACATCCCCCACTGCCAACTTTTGTCCTGCGGTGTGCTTTTCCATTTCATATATCCATTTACCCGCACCTCCACTTAGTGATGAGAGCCTGCACTTTATATTTTCCTTGTCTGCATGCTTCCAGGGGACGTATTGTGGTCTAACCCCTCCCCTCTCCAAAAGTGGTATTAAGTTGTGTCCTTGTTGGCCCTTTGGGTCCCACACAATCGAATCCGTAGACCCCTCCTCTTTCTCTCTCTCGTCTACATCGTCAATTGGCTGCATATGGCACGTAGTTTGTTCACCTCCCTCTCGTCCTTTTCTTATATCCTTTCCTCTATCTAATATGGGTGTGTGCAGTTGTTCTCTCTGCCTACGTCCAGGGAGGTCCCTAAGCTTCCCTGCATAGGGGGTCAGGTCACGTGGGAAGGGCGCTAGGTTAGATGGTGCTGCCGCACGCAATGAGCATGGGGTAGCGGAGCATGTCGGGCGGGAGGGAGACGGTGTTACTGCACGTGTCTGCTTTCCCACTATCCCTTGCTCATCCTCCTCACTTCCCTCTACTTCCTCCTTTCTCCTGCATACCCAAGGTGATTCTCTGTTTGTCCTAGTGATGTATAGTTTATCCAAACTTTCTCTTCCACTATCTCCCCCTTCCCTCTCAATCCCTTCTTCTTCCTCACTACAAAAGCCCTCCATCAATGGCAACCCCCACTCTGTCCTTTTCCCCTTTATTGTCACTGTTTGTAAGTCAATTAGATCTATTCCTTCATTACTTTCTTTGCCAGCTGCTCCCCTTTGTTGTGATGTTGTCGCTACTTCTGTGTCTCTGTATATGTACTTACTTGAGTCACTCCCCCCTCTCCTTTCTTCTCTCTCTCCTTCAACTTTCATCACTATTCCTCTATCAATTTCTGCTCTTTCCTTAATATATTCCTCCAATGATTTAATATTCATCTTTTCCATTATTCTTTCTTCCCCATCTCGCCCTTTCCTTCTCTAACATGCCCTCTATCATCCTTCTTTCTTCGAATTTCCTTGTTGTTTCTGATAGTAGTTTTCTTCTACATATTTCCAATTTCTCTTCTTCCTCTTCTTCTTCCCTCTTCTTGTCACGCAGTGCTGCTCTAGATACCCTTTCTGCTGCTGCCTTCACTCTTTCTGCTTCTCTCCTTTTCTGCTCATTCCGTTCCCTTATTTTATCCAGCTCATCCTTGCTTTCTTTCCTCTTTCGTGCTCTTTCTCTTTCCTCTCTTTCGAGCTACTGGATCAGTGTATTCTGCTCATCTCTTAGTTCTGCTAATCGTTCTTCCAACATCTCTTCCTTCTGCTTTAACAGCTCTTCCCCCTTTATTTTCCCCTCTACCCCTGTCCCGTTGCTCCTCCTGGTGTCATCCTCCTCCGTTTTCCTCACTACCTCCTCCTCTTCTTCCGTTAATGAACCTCGCAATTTCAATAATACCTGCGCAGCTACCCACTCATCCTGACCTATTCCAGCGATCCGTTCCTCGCCTGCTCCTCCTGCCGGTATTTTCGTGCAGGCTGGTCCCGTCGTGCTACTCTTTTCCCTTCCTGTGTAGTTACCTGTAGCAGTATACGGTGGCGGGCTGTACGGCGGGTTCGGGTACCCCTCAGCCGCCCTCAATTTAACCATGTCTCGTAGTTCTGTTAGAGGATATAACCCCCCTCCCTCCGTCTTCACCACCTTCGCTAGGGGTATATCTTCTGTCTGTTCCTGTTTTATTTCCTTTCCACTTATGTTGTTACTCTTCTCTCCTCTCTATCCTCCATTCCCCGTGTTCTGTGTGCTTTCACTCTCCTTTTCCCCATTCTCTCCCTCCTCCTTAATCTTCTCTTCCTCCATTGTTCCACCCATAACAAACATTCCGTTTGGTCCTGGTCGGGACCCTTGGAACATTCTCCACAAGTTAAACACCTCCACGTGGTGTGTCAACTTCTTCCCTTTGTATGTGTTGTGCAGATGGGTCAATAGTGAATGTTGGATATACGGATCGAAACTACCGTTAGGTGGCCATGGTGTCGTCATTTTGTTGTCCGTCCCATGTGTCCATTCAATGCTATACTTGATCAATTTCTCCCTGTGGGGCGATAATGTTTTACATATGTGTTGTAACGGGGTTGTGAGGGTGTTCCCCCACCCTCCCGATCCTGTCCCGTATGACATCGTAGCTCTCCTACTCGTAGTCCCTCCCTTATTTGGTAGTCGTTACCTTACTGGCAGTTTATAATGCACAGCCTCTTACCTGGCCCCGTAAAATTTTGGGGACTTTTGTAAAATGTAAAATATAACATTCACGTTTATATGTTCTTTTCTTTCTTTCCCACCTTTACGGCCCCCTGCGGCCGAGGCGCACGAAGACCCCTGCGGCTGCGTGCCCCTTATTACGGTCCTATACTGTCGCCCCACTCGCGCCTCCTCCCTCCTTTATACTTGCCGTGGCCGGCGTTCTCCGTGCGCAGCCACGCCCCTTTTTCCGCCTTCCCCCCTGGCCAATTCAGTACCTTTTACCTCCGTTTCCGCTCCCCTCCACTTTCAAAAAATAAATGTGCCTTCTATTCGAGATATCCTATGAGAAGCCCTACTGGTGACGTCACCGATTTTTTCAAACTATTGGTAAATTCTTCAAAATTTCAAAAAAAATATATATATATATTTGCAACCCACCCCTGTTAACCCCACAGCTGTCTTCCTGTCACGCCTGGAACAAGGTAATCAACAATATAATCGGACTGCGCACGCTGCGTCGCCTCGCGTGTGATACGCCCCTCGACAGGAGGGCTTAACCAGCCAATTATCTTCTGTATTGGGCAACCAGCTAGCTACCGCCTACAGGGAAACGTCATCTACCTATCGAGTTTCTTGCTCGATCAATAGGGATCCTCATCTACTCATTGCTCAATAATCACCAAATCGTAGGAAACCGCGCACGCACACACACCCTTACACGTGGTCGCGACCTATGCCAATCAGTGTCTCCGAGCGGCCGCACGTGATGTTTTTGTGCTCCGCCCCCTCTCTCCCGTAACGTAGCGGACTGCTCTCGCACTTGTCCGGCTACCATTCATTCATTGCCAACACTAATTTGTCAAACCTTCGCCGCGCACATGTGTAACACCTCCCGCTTCCCTCATTCAATTCCTCCCCCCTCCCTCACAATTTCACATTGCTTGTTGTGCGTGGCATACTCACCAAGTGCTCTTGATGCGGGGCCGCTCGACTGCGTGCACCCCTCCAAGCGGCTCGCCACCTCCACTCGTCTGGCCCACGTCTGGACACTCGCCAACCGCGGGCGGGATACTTCTCAACCGGCTCCCGAGGGCCAATATCCGGATTGCGCTGTCCGGTCTTCTCGCAGTTCCGTGATGGTCCTGTAGTCCTCAAAAGGGGGCAGTGGCAGAGGGGGCCGGGCCTCCTCGCAACGGGGGCACCCGGAAAAAATAAAAATAAAACCAGACCTCAAACAGATCTCAGCAGTGCCTCCAACTTGTCGGGGGGAAATTCTCCCGGGGTCGGCAGAGCCTTCTGCTGACCTCCGGGCAGGGAGGCCCCAACTCCTCCCGTATATCCCAAAAATGAGTATGAGGCACACGCAAGAAGCAAGGTGGTTCTGCTGTTTATTGAACAAACGGCAGGGATGGGTCAAGGAACGTACGCGTCCGTCCTGACACTCTCACTTCACCATGGGGTCGCAGGCCCTTTTTACCTTAGTATGACGCGCTACTTGCGTCACCTGGGAAAGTTAGCAAAAAACCTATCGCCACTCTGGATTGGCTCTTCGAGTGGTAGGGTTAGTATAGCATACGTATAGAGAGCTTTGTTAGTGGTCGAGGGTTAGTCAGGTGGTATACTTGGGTTGTCCCTTCAAATTGATACATGAAAATTGTTACATGAAGGCCCCTGAGGATTGGTCAATGTTAGTGGCGTCAGTGATAAGAGCCCCATGTTCTAATTGGTCCACACACGAGCCCCCCAGTCTGGGACCACCGCTGTTCCCAGCTCACGGTGCACCTGTCATTTGCAACAATGTTTCACTATTGATATGTGTAGACAATGTAAGATTTATTCATATGCTGGAAGGCCGGTTACTCCCACTGCTGCAGATGTCCTTTGAGACGCTTACTTGTATCTGCCTGAGCCTTTGAAGCGGGGAATCCAGGCGTCTCTCTCCTCCCGGGCCTGGCACTCTGTCAGGTTCGGCTTGGTCACGTGAGGTGGGACCGTGGTTGAGGCATAATTCTGCACAATTAATATTGCATTTTCCACTGTGCGCCTCGCTTAATTGCAAGGGTGACCTTGGTGTCGACTTGTGGCATGCGAGTTAGCAACATCGTGCCCTGGACTGTCTGCTTCCATCGGGCTCATTCTGCGGGCTCAGCAACTGTACTCTTGCTCATTCAATGTTCATGAAAAACTCTTGCTTGAGGCCTACTCGGGCCTGGTGTATAAGTGGAGCCGTTTGGTACACAGGCGCTTTAGGTCATGGTGCCATATTGCTCTGTCCCCGGTATCGTGTCTTCATTAGACTTTTCGTTGTGGCACATGGGTTTAGGAGAAGCGTAAGCAAGCTTTTAGATGAGTTCATTGTGCGTCTTGCGTTTCTGCATTTTGAGAAGCCTAAGTGAAAAATAATAAAGATGCGCGTCTGTGGGTGTGTCCGTCACCTATGTCATAGCACTGAATATGTTCTTCGTGCGGATTGGTGTGGGAGTGTCCAGTGTGTATGTTGCACGGGTATTCTGTCCGTTGGCTGAGTCGTCATGGCATCTCTAACGATGTGTTGAGTTAGTGCTTGATGATTCAGTCGAGTCCCTCCATGCCGCAGGCGTCGGTGAGGGTATGGCAGGCTGGCGGGCACACGGGTGGGCACATCCATATGTTCTTGTACCAGGGTACTTGGTCATCTGGTATATGAGCAAACTCCTCTCGTGGTGGGTGTCTGGGCCGTGATCCTGTAGGCCAAGGGTGGGAGATGATTGTTGGGAGCCGTTTCTTCCATTCTCCCACTTCAGCATTAACCCACATTCTAGACCACTGAAATTCCCAACAACATTTTTGTCACAAAATATGCATCCAACACCCCTGAAAGTTCAGGAAATGTTGCAGCCCAAAAAAGGCATTAAAATGCATCTTAGGCCTGCAAAAATGTAGAAAACTTTGGAGGCCCAAAAAAGGGCTTTACAGGCATCCTAGACCCCCTAAAGTCCAGAAAATGTTGGTGGCCCAAAAACAGTGTCAGAGAGCTCTGAATGTCCCAAAAAACATTTGCAGCCTGAAAGGGGCATTAACCCGCATCCTAGACCACTGAAATTCACAAACATATTTTTGGCACAGAATATGCATCCAACACCCCTGAAAGATCAGAAAATGTCGGCAGCCCTAAAAAAAGACCTTAAAATGCATCGTAGGTGGGCAAAAATGTAGAATACTTTGGAGGCCCAACAAAGGGCTTTACAGGCTTCCGAGACCCCCTAAAGTCCAGAAAATGTTGGTGGCCCAAAAACGGTGTCAGAGAGCTCTGATTGTCGCAAAAACATTTCCAGCATGAAAGGGGCATTAACTTGCATCCTAGACCACTGAAATTCCCAAACATATTTTTGGCACAGAATATGCATCCAACACCCCTGAAAGATCAGAAAAAGTTGGCAGCCCAAAAAATGCCTTAAAATGCATCTTAGGCCTGCAAAAATGTAGAAAACTTTGGAGGACCATAAAAGGGCTTTACAGGCATCCTAGACCCCCTAAAGTCCAGCAAAAGGTTGGTGGCCCAAAAACAGTGTCAGAGAGCTCTGATTGTCCCAAAAAACATCTGTAGCCTGAAAGGGGCATTAACCTGCATCCTAGACCACTGAAATTCCCAAAAATATTTTTGGCACGAAATATGCATCCAACACCCCTGAAAGTTCAGGAAATGTTGCAACCCAAAAAAGGCATTAAAATGCATCTTAGGCCTGCAAAAATGTAGAAAACTTTGGAGGGCTAAAAAAGGACTTTACAGGCATCCTAGACCCCCTAAAGTCCAGGAAAAGGTTGGTGGCGCAATAACAGTGTCAGAGAGCTCTGATTGTCCCAAAAACATTTGAAGCCTGAAAGGGGCATTAACCCGCATCCTAGACCACTGAAATTCCCAAAAATATTTTTGGCACGAAATATGCATCCAACACCCCTGAAAGTTCAGGAAATGTTGCAGCCCAATAAAAGGCATTAAAATGCATTTTAGGCCTGCAAAAATGTAGAAAGCTTTGGAGGCCCAAAAAAGGGGTTTACAGGCATCTTAGACCCCCTAAAGTCCAGAAAATGTTGGTGGCCAAAGAACTGTGTCAGTGAGCTCTGATTGTCCCAAAAACAGTTGCAGCCTGTAAGGGGCATTAACCCACATTCTAGACCACTGAAATTCCCAACAACATTTTTGTCACAAAATATGCATCCAACACCCCTGAAGGTTCCCGAAATGTTGGCAGCCCAAAAAAGTCCTTAAAATGCTACTTAGGCCTGCAGAAATGTATAAAATTTTGGAGGGCTATAAAAGGGATTTACAGGCATCCTAGACCCCCTAAAGTCCATGAAAAGGTTGGTGGCCCAAAAACAGTGTCAGAGACCTCTGATTGTCCCAAAAACATGTGTAGCCTGAAAGCGGCATTAACCCGCATCCTAGACCACTGAAATTCCCAAAAATATTTTTGGCATGAAATATGCATCCAACACCCCTGAAAGTTCAGGAAATGTTGCAGCCCAAAAAAGGCATTAAAATGCATCTTAGGCCTGCAAAAATGTAGAAAACTTTGGAGGCCCAAAAAAGGGCTTTACAGGCATCCTAGACCCCCTAAAGTCCAGAAAATGTTGGTGGCCATAAAACTGTGTCAGTGAGCTCTGATTGTCCCAAAAACAGTTGCAGCCTGTAAGGGGCATTAACCCACATTCTAGACCACTGAAATTCCCAAAAACATTTTTTTTCACAAAATATGCATCCAACACCCCTGAAAGTTCCGGAAATGTTGGCAGCCCAAAAAAGGTCTTAAAATGCAACTTAGGCCTGCAAAAATGTAGAAAACTTTGGAGGGCTAAAAAAGGGCTTTACAGGCATCCTAGACCCCCTAAAGTCCAGGAAACGGTTGGTGGCCTAAAAACAGTGTCAGAGAGCTCTGATTGTCCCAAAAACATTTGTAGCCTGAAAGGGGCATTAAGCCACATCCTAGACCACTGAAATTCCCAAAAATATTTTTGGCATGAAATATGCATCCAACACCCTGAATGTTCAGGAAATGTTGCAGCCCAAAAAAGCCATTAAAATGCATTTTAGGCCTGCAAAAATGTATAAAACTTTGGAGGCCCAAAAAAGGGGGTTACAGGCATCTAGATGCCCCTTAAAGTCCAGGAAACGGTTGGTGGCCCAAAAACAGTGTCAGAGAGCTCTGATTGTCCCAAAAACATTTGTAGCCTGAAAGGGGCATTAACCCGCATCCTAGACCACTGAAATTCCCAAAAACATTTTTCTCACAAAATATGCATCCAACACCCCTGAAAGATCAGACAATGTCGGCAGCCCTAAAAAAGACCTTAAAATGCATCGTAGGTGGGCAAAAATGTAGAATACTTTGGAGGCCCAACAAAGGGCTTTACAGGCATCCGAGACCCGGTAAACTCCAGAAAATGTTGGTGGCCCATAAACGGTGTCAGAGAGCTCTGATTGTCGCAAAAACATTTCCACCATGAAAGGGGCATTAACTTGCATCCTAGACCACTGAAATTCCCAAACATATTTTTGGTACAGAATATGCATCCAACACCCCTGAAAGATCAGAAAATGTTGGCAGCCCAAAAAATGCCTTAAAATGCATCTTAGGCCTGCAAAAATGTAGAAAACCTTGGAGGACCAGAAAAGGGCTTTACAGGCATACTAGACCCCCTAAAGTCCAGCAAAAGGTTGGTGGCCCAAAAACAGTGTCAGAGAGCTCTGATTGTCCCAAAATCATTTGTAGCCTGAAAGGGGCATTAACCCGCATCCTAGACCACTGAAATTCCCAAAAATATTTTTGGCACGAAATATTCATCAAACACCATTGAAAGTTCAGGAAATGTTGCAGCCCAAAAAAGGCCTTAAAATGCATCTTAGGCCCCTAAAAATGTATAAAACTTTGGAGGGCTAAAAAAGGGATTTACAGGCATCCTAGACCCCCTAAAGTCCAGAAAATGTTGGTGGCCAAATACCTGTGTCAGAGAGCTCTGATTGTCCCAAAAACAGTTGCAGCCTGTAAGTGGCATTAACCCGCATTCTAGACCACTGAAATTCCCAAAAATATTTTTAGCATGAAATATGCATCCAACACCCCTGAAAGTTCAGGAAATGTTGCAGCCCAAAAAAGGCATTAAAATGTATCTTAGGCCTGCAAAAATGTAGAAAACTTTGGATGCCCAAAAAAGGGCTTTACAGGTATCCTAGACCCCCTGAAGTCCAGGAAAAGGTTGGTGGCCCAAAAGCAGTGTCAGAGAGCTTTGATTGTCCCAAAAACATGTGTAGCCTGTAAGTGGCATTAACCCGCATCCTAGACCACTGAAATTCCCAAAAATATTTTTGGCACGAAATATGCTTCCAACACCCTGAAAGTTCCGGAAATGTTGGCAGCCCAAAAAAGGCTTTAAAATGCAACTTAGGCCTTCAAAAATGTAGCAAACTTCGGAGGGCTAAAAAAGAGCTTTACAGGCATCCTAAACCCCCTAAAGTCCAGGAAAAGGTTGGTGTCCAAAAGCAGTGTCAGAGAGCTCTGATTGTCCCAAAAACATTTGTAGCCTGAAAGGGGCATTAACCCGCATCCTAGACCACTGAAATTCCCAAAAATATTTTTGGCATGAAATATTCATCCAACACCCCTGACAGTTCAGGAAATGTTGCAGCCCAAAAAAGGCATTAAAATGCATTTTAGGCCTTTAAAAATGTCGAAACCTTTGGAGGCCCAAAAAAGGGGTTTACAGGCATCCTAGACCCCCTAAAGACTAGAAAATGTTGGTGGCCAAATACCTGTGTCAGTGAGCTCTGATTGTCCCAAAAACAGTTGCAGTCTGTAAGGGGCATTAACCCGCATTCTAGACCACTGAAATTCCCAAAAACATTTTTGTCACAAAATATGCATCCAACACCCCTGAAAGTTCCGGAAATGTTGGCAGCCCAAAAAAGGCATTTAAATGCATCTTAGGCCTGCAAAAATGTAGAAAACTTTGGAGGCACAAAAAAGGGGTTTACAGGCATCCTAGACCCACTAAAGTCCAGAAAATGTTGGTGGCCAAATACCTGTGTCAGTGAGCTCTGATTGTCCCAAAAACAGTTGCAGCCTGTAAGGGGCATTAACCCGCATTCTAGACCACTGAAATTCCCAAAAACATTTTTGTCACAAAATGTGCATCCAACACCCCTGAAAGTTCCGGAAATGTTGGCAGCCCAAAAAAGGCATTCAAATGCAACTTAGGCCTGCAAAAATTTATAAAACTTTGGAGGGCTAAAAAAGGGGGTTACAGGCATCCTAGACGCCTTCTAAAGTCCAGAAAATGTTGGTGGCCCAAAAACAGTGTCAGAGAGCTCTGAATGTCCCAAAAACATGTGCAGCCTGAAAGGGGCATTAACCCACATCCTAGACCACTGAAATTCCCAAACAGATTTTTGGCACAGAATATGCATCCAACACCCCTGAAAGATCAGAAAATGTTGGAAGCCCTAATAAAGACCTTAAAATGCATCGTAGGTGGGCAAAAATGTACAATACTTTGGAGGACCATAAAAGGGCTTTACAGGCATCCTAGACCCACTAAAGTCCAGAAAATGTTGGTGGCCAAATACCTGTGTCAGTGAGCTCTGATTGTCCCAAAAACAGTTGCAGCCTGTAAGGGGCATTAACCCGCATTCTAGACCACTGAAATTCCCAAAAACATTTTTGTCACAAAATGTGCATCCAACACCCCTGAAAGTTCCGGAAATGTTGGCAGCCCAAAAAAGGCATTTAAATGCAACTTAGGCCTGCAAAAATGTATAAAACTTTGGAGGGCTAAAAAAGGGGGTTACAGGCATCCTAGACGCCTTCTAAAGTCCAGAAAATGTTGGTGGCCCAAAAACAGTGTCAGAGAGCTCTGAATGTCCCAAAAACATGTGCAGCCTGAAAGGGGCATTAACCCACATCCTAGACCACTGAAATTCCCAAAAACATTTTTCTCACAAAATATGCATCCAACACCCCTGAAAGTTCCGGAAATGTTGGCAGCCCAAAAAAGGCATTAAAATGCATCTTAGGCCTGCAAAAATGTAGAAAACTTTGGAGGCCCAAAAAAGGGGTTTACAGGCATCCCAGACTCACTAAAGTCCAGAAAATGTTGGTGGCCAAATACCTGTGTCAGTGAGCTCTGATTGTCCCAAAAACAGTTGCAGCCTGTAAGGGGCATTAACCCGCATTCTAGACCACTGAAATTCCCAAAAACATTTTTGTCACAAAATATGCATCCAACACCCCTGAAAGTTCCGGAAATGTTGCAACTCAAAAAAGGCATTAAAATGCATCTTATGTGGGCAAAAATGTAGAATACTTTGGAGGCCCAACAAAGGGCTTTACAGGCATCCTAGACCCCCTAAAGTCCAGAAAATGTTGGTGGCCCAAAAACAGTGTCAGAGAGCTCTGATTGTCCCAAAAACATGTGTAGCCTGAAAGGGGCATTAACCCGCATCCTAGACCACTGAAATTCCCAAAAATATTTTTGTCACGAAATATGCATCCAACACCCCTGAAAGTTCAGGAAATGTTGCAACCCAAAAAAGGCATTAAAATGCATCTTAGGCCTGCAAAAATATAGAAAACTTTGGAGGCCCAAAAAAGGGGTTCACATGCATCCTAGACCCCCTAAAGTCTAGAAAATGTTGGTGGCCAAAAAACGGTGTCAGTGAGCTCTGATTGTCCCAAAAACATTTGCAGCCTGAAAGGGGCATTAACCCGCATCCTAGACCACTGAAATTCCCAAACATATTTTTGGCACAGAATATGCATCCAACACCCCTGAAAGATCAGAAAATGTTGGCAGCCCAAAAAATGCCTTAAAATGCATCTTAGGCCTGCAAAAATGTAGAAAACTTTGGAGGGCTAAAAAAGGGCTTTACAGGCATCCTAGACCCCCTAAAGTCCAGGAAAAGTTTGGTGGCGCAAAAACAGTGTCAGAGAGCTCTGATTGTCCCAAAAACATTTGTAGCCTGAAAGAGGCATTAACCCGCATCCTAGACCACTGAAATACCCAAAAATATTTTTTGCACGAAATATGCATCCAACACCCCTGAAAGTTCAGGAAATGTTGCAGCACAAAAAAGGCATTAAAATGCATTTTAGGCCTGCAAAAATGTAGAAAACTTTGGAGGCCCAAAAAAGGGCTTTACAGGCATCTTAGACCCCCTAATGTCCAGAAAATGTTGGTGGCCAAATACCTGTGTCAGTGAGCTCTGATTGTCCCAAAAACAGTTGCAGCCTGTAAGGGGCATTAAGCCGCATCCTAGACCACTAAAATTCACAAAAACATTTTTGGCACAAAATATGCATCCAACACCCCTGAAAGTTCAGAAAATGTTGGCAGCCCAAAAAAGGCATTAAAATGCATCTTAGGCCTGCAAAAATGTAGAAAACTTTGGAGGACCATAAAAGGGCTTTACAGGCATCCTAGTCCCCCTAAGGTCCAGCAAAAGGTTGGTGGCCCAAATACAGTGTCAGAGAGCTCTGATTGTCCCAAAATCATTTGTAGCCTGAAAGGGGCATTAACCCGCATCCTAGACCACTGAAATTCCCAAAAATATTTTTGGCACGAAATATGCATCAAACACCATTGAAAGTTCAGGAAATGTTGGCAGCCCAAAAAAGGCATTAAAATGCATCTTAGGCCTGCAAAAATGTAGAAAACTTTGGAGGACCATAAAAGGGCTTTACAGGCATCCTAGTCCCCCTAAGGTCCAGCAAAAGGTTGGTGGCCCAAATACAGTGTCAGAGAGCTCTGATTGTCCCAAAATCATTTGTAGCCTGAAAGGGGCATTAACCCGCATCCTAGACCACTGAAATTCCCAAAAATATTTTTGGCACGAAATATGCATCAAACACCATTGAAAGTTCAGGAAATGTTGGCAGCCCAAAAAAGGCAATTAAATGCAACTTAGGCCTGCAAAAATGTATAAAACTTTGGAGGACCATAAAAGGGCTTTACAGGCATCCTAGACGCCCTCTAAAGTCCAGAAAATGTTGGTGGCCCAAAAACAGTGTCAGAGAGCTCTGATTGTCCCAAAAACATGTGTAGCCTGAAAGGGGCATTAACCCGCATCCTAGACCACTGAAATTCCCAAAAATATTTTTGCACGAAATATGCATCCAACACCCCTGAAAGTTCAGGAAATGTTGCAACCCAAAAAAGGCATTAAAATGCATCTTAGGCCTGCAAAAATATAGAAAACTTTGGAGGCCCAAAAAAGGGGTTCACAGGCATCCTAGACACCCTAAAGTCCAGAAAATGTTGGTGGCCAAAAAACTGTGTCAGTGAGCTCTGATTGTCCCAAAAACAGTTGCAGCGTGTAAGGGGCATTGTCGGGGGGAAATTCTCCCGGGGTCGGCAGAGCCATCCGCGGACCTCTGGGCAGGGAGGCCCCAACTCCTCCCGTATATCCCAAAAATGAGTATGAGGCACACGCAAGAAGCAAGGTGGTTCTGCTGTTTATTGAACAAACGGCAGGGATGGGTCAAGGAACGTACACGTCCGTCCTGACACTCTCACTTCACCATGGGCTCGCAGGCCCTTTTTACCTTAGTATGACGCGCTACTTGCGTCACCTGGGAAAGTTAGCAAAAAACCTATCGCCACTCTGGATTGGCTCTTCGAGTGGTAGGGTTAGTATAGCATACGTATAGAGAGCTTTGTTAGTGGTCGAGGGTTAGTCAGGTGGTATACTTGGGTTGTCCCTTCAAATTGATACATGAAAATTGTTACATGAAGGCCCCTGAGGATTGGGTCAATGTTAGTGGCATCAGTGATAAGAGCCCCATGTTCTGATTGGTCCACACATGAGCCCCCCAGTCTGGGACCATCGCTGTTCCCAGCTCGCGGTGCACCTGTCATTTGCAACAATGTTTCACTATTGATATGTGTAGACAATGTAAGATTTATTCATATGCTGGAAGGCCAGTTACTCCCACTGCTGCAGATGTCCTTTGAGACGCTTAGTTGTATCTGCCTGAGCCTTTGAAGCGGGGAATCCAGGCGTCTCTCTCCTCCCGGGCCTGGCACTCTGTCAGGTTTGGCTTGGTCACGTGAGGTGGGACCTTGGTTGACGCATAATTCTGCACAATTAATATTGCATTTTCCACTGTGCGCCTCGCTTAATTGCAAGGGTGACCTTGGTGTCGACTTGTGGCATGCGAGTTAGCAACATCGTGCCCTTGACTGTCTGCTTCCATCGGGCTCATTCTGCGGGCTCAGCAACTGTACTCTTGCTCATTCAATGTTCATGAAAAACTCTTGCTTGAGGCCTACTCGGGCCTGGTGTATAAGTGGAGCCGTTTGGTACACAGGCGCTTTAGGTCATGGTGCCATATTGCTCTGTCCCCGGTATCGTGTCTTCATTAGACTTTTTCCGTTGTGGCACATGGGTTTAGGAGAAGCGTAAGCAAGCTTTTAGATGAGTTCATTGTGCGTCTTGCGTGTCTGCATTTTGAGAAGCCTAAGTGAAAAATAATAAAGATGCGCGACTGTGGGTGTGTCCGTCACCTATGTCATAGCACTGAATATGTTCTTCGTGCGGATTGGTGTGGGAGTGTCCAGTGTGTATGTTGCACGGGTATTCTGTCCGTTGGCTGAGTCGTCATGGCATCTCTAACGATGTGTTGAGTTAGTGCTGGATGATTCAGTCGAGTCCCTCCATGCCGCAGGCGTCGGTGAGGGTATGGCAGGCTGGCGGGCACACGGGTGGGCACATCCGTATGTTCTTGTACCAGGGTACTTGGTCATCTGGTATATGAGCAAACTCCTCTCGTGGTGGGTGTCTGCGCCGTGATCCTCTAGGCCAAGGGTGGGAGATGATTGTTGGGAGCCGTTTCTTCCATTCTCCCACTTCAGTCCCCCCTCTGGTCGACTTGTCGACCACAAACATATCCTTTTCTCTATCTCCTCTTACTCTCCATATTTTCGTTATTCCTCCCAAATGTCCATAGTGGTTAACATGGTCTTCAAATGACCAATACATACATACGCAAGTTCCTCCAGGTGTGCAGTATACCCACTTCCCTACGTAGCTCCTTGGGTTTCTTGGGTTTTTAAGCTTCACAGATGGTGGGTCCAGATGGTTGGTGATGATCTGGTTGCGCAACTTTTCGCTCTCCTTTATTATTATGCCTGTGTGTGGGCCATCATCTGCTGGCATCAAGGGGTGCATACCAACCATTTCGATCATTTTGTCAGTGGTGCATGCTTTTCGGGCCTTCCAAAATCTTGTCAAGATCAGTGCAGCTCCAGCCAGGATAATGCACCCAACTATAATCTTCAGTCTGTCTGACAGCCAGGATGGCATCCATGACCATAATATTGAAAACCAGCTCTCATCCTTATTTACACCTTTACTTTCATCCATCATTTTGGAGTGCATCTGGGCTAATTGTGATACTGCTTCCGTTAGTGTGCCATTGTCAGCGTCGTTAGCAGGAATGAATGTGCAGCATGATTGTCCTATCTTTGCGCAAACTCCTCCTTCCATTGCTGTGAGGAGGTCCAGTACATATCTATTCTGTAGTGCTACCATCCTTAATGCTCGCAGTTCTTCTTTTATTGCGTTGAATCCATTTACTGTACAATTAATCGTCATCATTAGTTCCCACCTGGTTATCTGGAGCCATTTTGCATTTGCGTAAGCCTGTAGTTCCGGATGTATTATTGAGGAGAAGAACATTGCTGCTCTGCTGAATAGTCTGTGTTCTGGAGGGATTGAAGAAAGTGCTGTTTCCGATCGTCCCCATAGATAATTTCCTGTCAGGGGTTCGCCTTGTCTCTTTTTCCTGTTCAGGACAGTATTGTTGCTGCTGTCTTTATTTTCTGGCTCCTTTTGAGTGTGTGCAGATCTTTTCTTCCTCTTGTTTCCTTCATCCATCTTGGGAAAGCTTGCCACATTCACATGTTTTTGGGGCACCACTAGTGATGGCACATTGACGTGTACCATTGAGCATATACCATTCCACAGAGGGGGCAGTGTGTGGTATGCCTTGTTTCCACAGGCCCAGTAATGGTCCATTATCACTGCTGTTCCTGCTCCCCCCTCAGGTAACTCCGTCACACTTGCACAGTTGGTGTTGTATCCCACATCCACTTCTCCTTTATGCTGGTAGCATACCTTCGGCGCAGTCAGTGGCAGTATTGTTATTGGGTCTTCATCCTCCTCTAACCACGTTAGCATGGGTACATATTTGACACAAGTCATCCAACATCTTTCGTTGTGTTCAGCAATGCTCTTAGTATCTTCTCTCATTATCATATTGCTGCTAGCCACACCTGTGTCCCATTTGTCACCCAGGTACACCTTCCCTGTTATTATTATCAGCAGCCTTTCCCAACATCCTTGTTTACCAGGGACTTCTGTAGCATACCAATCACATGGCAGGTACCGTAGTGTTACTTTCTTTGTTTCTCCTTTTTCAGGGCCGCTGGTTATATATCTGAACACTTCAGTATACAAACTGGCCTTGTGGAAACTCAAATAAACCTTGAGGAAGTTGTTTTCGTACGGGTATGTGTCTCTCGTTTTCCATACCATGTGCACCGTGTTCCCTTGGAACCTCCCTTTCGTTTGGAACAGTGCCATGTATATTATACATCGTGCTGTTTTCTCATCAATTTCTGTGGCAACGAAAGTTCGGGAAGCACTCATGGCGTATGGGATCAATGAGCAGACGTAGCAGCTGTCTCCTGTTGTCTGTTTACCTATTTGGGTCATGTGCTGATACCACATGTTGTTCGAGACGTGTGCTGAATCTTGTATGTAGTTGTCAATACCTTTACGGTCTGAGTATGTGCTGCGTTTAACTCTATCTCCTTTGTGTGAAATTTTGCTGGTACCACCTGACGTAACACCTGTTGCAGCCGGGGGTGGGGGCATGTTAGATTTGGGAACAGCCAAAATATTGATAGCACAGCTGTTCTGCCATACAGAGGCAGCCAAGAACCCGGTGATTAACAATATTCCTATCATTTTTATTACAGATGCTAATCTCACCGGCATTTTGCTCTTACCTTGCTGCAGTCCGGCAGCTAATTCTTGCGATGTTAAAGTTGCCCGCCTGAAAATTCTTAATATGCTCGTTATTAGTGTTAGTTGTTGTTTTCAAGCCCTCCCTATCAGATAGTCGTTCAATGCCCAGGCGAAGAGCTGTTCCCACGCCAATCTAAGTGATCTATCTCTTAAGACAGGCAAGTAAGGGTGGAGGTGGGGCATTGATTGTTCTATGGCCAAGAGGAATGCTGTGTAGTAGACGCGTTCCCTCCTTCTTTTTAGGTACTTTGGCCTTTTTATGTGATAGACAAATTGGTGTGATAATTCTTCAGGGTAGTTATCGTCTGAGGGTAGCATCTACTCCTGGGCAGTGAGCCTTGTTAGTTATTTATATGCTTGACAGTACAATAATACACGGTACCTGCATGTGCGAGAGAAAGGAAGAGAACATTCAAGTGTTTACATGTGTATATGTGCAAGACAATGTCCTTCAAATGTCCTTCAGTTGGGTTATTCAGGCAGGGGGGGGGGTTTAGGGCTCAACTGGCGGGGGTTACTTTACTCTTTGATCGTGTGACCATGGGGTGGGCTGTGTGGGTATTGTCCTTCTCTATGCCGGTAGTTGTCTCTGGGGGATCAGGGGGGGTGGTGGTGGGGGTCGTTAGCTGTGGAAGAAGTCTCTTCCTCCGTGGGAGACGCTGTTGCTGTTTTTCCAACGGCCCTGTCGGTGACGCTAGGGCGGGTCTGGAGTTTGCAGATCTTTACGTCGTGTAGATGATTCCAGGCGCGTTTGTCCTGTAGCTTTACTGCTCTTGTTGATACTTCCTCTACCAGGTGGGGGCCAGTGAAACGTGGGCTGTTCCACTTTCTGTTAAAATTGCGGAGTAGCACGTGGTCACCTTTAGCAATTTTGCACACTTTTTCTGTTTCTCGTCCTCTGTCCTTGTCTTCTTGTTGATCACTCTTAGACCCGCCCCGCGTGCGCTCAAGCTGTTGAGACACAAACACAACACTAGTAATCAAAGAAGACACATATTGGTACATTTCATCACCAAGAACAGATGCAGTGCTCTCATAGTCTGTGAATGCTCTTGAGGTTGGCATCAGAGGAAGGTGCATTTGGCGTCCAGTTACCACCTCGTGAGGGGTGAGGTGGTGGTCGGAGCCTGGTCTATTCCTTAACTCAAATAGGGCTAGTGGAAGGCAATACAGCCAACTCTTCTTTGTTGTCTGCTGTATTTTTGCAATTGCCTCCTTTAGTAGGCCATTCAGGCGTTCGCATATACCTTTAGCTTGTGGGTGGTATGCACATGCAAATTTATGCTTGATGTTCAGGAGGGATGTGATGTGCTGGAACATTTCGTTGGCGAAATGTGGGCCATTGTCTGACCGCAGTACCTCGCACACTCCCCACCTGGGAAAAACCTCCCTCACTAGAAATTTAGCTGCTCTGAATGCATCTGGGTGTGAGCAGGGTCCTGCTTCAATCCACCTGGAGAATGGGCATACTACTACAATCATGTACCTATTTCCTTGACATACGTTGATCATATCAACATAGTCAATATGGATGTGCAGGAAGGGTCCCTCTGGACGGGGTATAGTACCTTTTATCAACTTGAGAGTGTGACCAGCCGTGAACTGTTGGCATGTGAGACAATTGCTTATGAAGTTTGTCACATGGGAGTTTAACTCGGGGCAGAACCAGTCTTCCTTAATTCATGCTGCAATAACTTCCTTGCCTGTGTGAGCTGGGTGGTGTAATTGGCTCAGGGCGGTGTTCAATAGTGCCAATGGCATTACCATCTTCCCAGTGTTACCCTGGCGCCATAATGCGTCAGTTGGTGACATTGTACATCCTCTTTTTACCCATATCTCTTTTTCTGCCATTGGTGCCGCTGCTTGTAATTCCATTATCTGTGTGGCTGGGAGATGGGTGTACCCTTCTCTTATCAACATCTCTTTAGCTATCCACCTCCCTCTCCCTCTCTCTGACTCTGGGGGGTTCCAAATCTCACCAAAATATGCAGCATATTTTGCATGTGCGTCTGCTGCTTCATTTTCTTTTGAGACATGATCTTCTCCATTAGTATGTGCGGTGCATTTGACCAAAGCTAACTCTTGGGGGTCATGTATTACTTCAAGTAGTTCAGCCAGCAGTAGAGCATGTTGCACTGGGGTGCCGTCAGCTCTCCTGAACCCTCTTCTTCTCCATTTGGACAAACCTGAGTGGACTGTAGATGTGACATATGCACTGTCAGAATAAATGGTCACTCGTTTGTTAAAGCTTTCCTTCAACGCCAAGATCAGTGCAACCAATTCGGCTGCTTGAGCGGAGTAATGCTGCGGTAATTGTACACATTTCATCGCCACACACACCGGTACTTCAGTCATTTTCACCACTGCTGCCCCAGTTCTCCTTATCCCATCACTTTGGTCAATTGTTGATGACCCATCAATACATAAGAGCTCACCTCCCTCTAGTGCGTTCTCTTCAACCTTTCTAGTACATGAGTACATATCAGTAGTCTGCGTACAGTCGTATGCATAGTCACCCTCCTCAATTACTTCTGCTATGAACCTTGCAGGGTTAACTGTGCTGCATCTAACAATGGATAGTTCTGGTCTCGATAAGATGATCTCATAGCCTGACGCCCTTTGCGTGGTTAGTGTCGACTTAGGCTTGTTTAATATTGCAAACAGTGCATGTTCCACAAACAGAGTGGTTGGGCATCGCATGGTGATTGCTGATGCTTTTTCCACTGCAAAGGCAGCTGCGGCAAGACCTTGTTCGCAGGGGAAATGTCCTAACATCGCAGGGTCTAGGTGGCCGCTGTAAAATGCTACTGGTTTGTAGCCCATACTTGTTTTTTTAGCCAGCACTGCTTTCATCACAGCTGAGTCGCAATGTGAAAATATGAAAAGTTTTCGTTCATAATCTGGGGTGGCTAGTACCGGGGCAATGGATATTGCATCCTTCAGTTCATTAAAAGCCTCTCTCATTTCCATTGTCCACCCCAACCTTTTCTCCCCTCTGTTAGCTTCTTGTAATCCCTCAAGTATGGGTCCTATGTACGAGCTGTAATCAAATACCCATGCTCTACAGTAGTTGCATAGTCCCAGGAACTGTTGAAGTTCCCTTACTGTTTGTGGCAGGGGTGTTTTTGAAATGGCTTGTGCCCTTTGTGGTGCAATCTTTCTTCCATGTTGGGATATGAGCTGACCAATGTAAAGAACCTGTTCCTGACAGTACTGTAATTTTTCCTTGTCTACCTTGTAACCTTTCTCTGCCAGTGTCGTCAGCATTTTCACTGAGTCTTCTCTACATCTTCTCTCACTGGTGCTGCAAATTATTATGTCATCAACATATTGTAACACTGTACTTTCCACTTCAATGTTACCCAAGTCCATCTGTATTACTCTGTTGAATATTGAGGGTGACTCGCAGTAACCTTGTGGCAGTCTGGTGTGTTTCCACTTTGTGTTTCTGTAAGTGAAGCTTGTCAGGTCTTGTGAATCTGGGTGTAGGGGTATCGAGAAAAATGCATTTTTGAGATCTATCACTGTAAATCGTGATGCTTCTGCTGGAATGCCGCACAGGATTGTGGCCGGGTTTGCTGCTATTGGGTATTCTGCCTCCACTATGTTGTTCAAGGGCCTGAGGTCCTGTATGAAGCGCCAAGACCCCCCTTTAGCCT
The DNA here is from genome assembly GCF_040938575.1 of Ambystoma mexicanum. NCBI lineage: Eukaryota > Metazoa > Chordata > Amphibia > Caudata > Ambystomatidae > Ambystoma > Ambystoma mexicanum. Next base: position 1,396,501,923 of record NC_090934.1, on the reverse strand, counting down.
TGCGCACTGGGTATACAGCAGTGTTACATGGTGATTCTGATGGGACCAATATGCCGTTGTTTATGAGGGCCGTTATTGTTTCATATATGCCCTCATCTGCCTCTTTTGATAGTGGGTATTGTTTTACTCTGGGTAGGATTGCACCCTTTTTCAACTTTATCCTCACTCCCCCAATGCTTTTTATGCACCCCACGTCATAGGGACTGGTAGTCCATAATGATGTAGGTACCTTTGCCATATCCTCCTCAAAAAATTGAATTGGGGTGGACGTGGGTGCCTCAAGTGCCATTGCCATTTTCTGTGCCACTTGTTTGTAAGTTACTCTTAGCCAAATTTCCACACTCATCATAAACACCATTTCACCTTCTTCCTTTCCTTCTGAGAAGAGCTCCTCATCTGACACCTGGGTGAGCCTACATCTTTCTGCTAGTGCTATCACCGCGCTCCAAGCCCTTCCTTCACTGTCTTGGGCATGTACTGCGATGTAATCAGCAGTTGCCATTATGCTCTCTATGTCCACCGCAATCACCTTTCCTTCTGGTTCATTTGTTGGTGTTTCAGATCTAAACAAGTAGGCTGCTGGCCTCCTCCAAACTTTTCCTTCAATCCCTGGCATCCATGCAAATGCCATGTCTGTCCCGTACTGGAACAGTTCACCATCCACTGGCTCAGCCCTAACCACTGTCTGTCCGCAGTATGCTTGCATGATTTGTCGTGCAGTGAGCATGTTAATTCCTGGGGTGGAGCATATTATGCCGTCCTCCGTAAAGGAGATCGTCATATTCAATCTGATCATGATGTCTCTCCCCAGTATATTCACTGGTGAGGCCCTAGAGTACAAGAGTGGAACTAACATATCATAATCCCCTATAGATAAGGGAATGTTATCAGTAAAGGGAACCAACCCCCTAGCCCCAGAGAATCCTTGTGTGTTCATGGCTTCACCTGACATCTTAAACTTACCTTCCCTTATGCATGACCGGGTCGCCCCAGTGTCAACAAGGAATGATAATTTTTTGTCACCCATCGTCACCTCTATGCGTGGTTCCTCCGCACTATTAGGGGTTACTGACAGGATGGGACACACCAAGGCCGTCTGTGGGCTGTCCTATTGGGGGTATAAAGATTGACCACTTCCAGTGTAAGGGTTGTGTCCCAAGACCGTCACCCTACCCAGTTGTGTTTGCTGTAGCTGTGTATTGGTAGAAGATATGATGTTGTCTTGGATTTGTGCGGGTTGTTGTACCTGCTGTGTCTGGGGCTGCTGTGTTAACGCCACCTGGTGTTGCTGTGGCGAATATGCCTGTGGCTGTGGTTGAGTTACTAGGTGTTGTTGTCCATTTCCCATTTGCAATGGCTGCTGTTGTTGGATGCCCTGCTGCTCCTGTGTGTGCCCTTGTTGCCCCTGTTCATTCCAGGATGGTGTGGCTGGTCTTACCCTACATGTGCATGACATGTGCCCTACTAATCCACAGATCCAGCATACTGGTGGTTCCCTGCTCTGCCATGGAAAATTACCTGTGTTGTCCTGATATACTGGTTGCCCGGTGGGTTAGTAGTTTCTAAGTCCTCCTACCTGCTGTTGTGTGTTGTATCCGTATCCTCTACCTCTCATCATTCCTCCCCGCCCCCTGTTGTAATTATAATACCCAGCTCCTGGTGTTGTGTACCCACCTCCCATGTTGGTTGTGTATGGTGGGAGTGGCGGCTGCTGTGATGATTGAATTTGAGAGGGATCCTGTGCAGCCACGACTTGTGTGGGGCTTTGAGTCATTGTTGCAGGTGTGGTTATTAATGCACCTTCCATCGTATATTTATTCAGTTTTTTCTGCACTAATTTGGCCTCTTCCATTTTTCTATCCTCTTCCTTTTGTCTCATCTTTTCTTGCCATGTTCTACAATGGTGTACTATTGTGAGTTGTATTTCTGGCCATGCTTTTGCTTCCATCCCCACTACTTTCTTCAGTTGTTTCTGAACTACGTCTGGGAGCCCTTGCACTAGTATATGATAAAATATTGCTGGAGTCTTGTCCCTCCCCTCTCTAAAAGTGGCATTAAGTTGTGTCCTTGTTGGCCCTTTGGGTCCCACACAATCGAATCCGTAGACCCCTCCTCTTTCTCTCTCTCGTCTACATCGTCAATTGGCTGCATATGGCACGTAGTTTGTTCACCTCCCTCTCGTCCTTTTCTTATATCCTTTCCTCTATCTAATATGGGTGTGTGCAGTTGTTCTCTCTGCCTACGTCCAGGGAGGTCCCTAAGCTTCCCTGCATAGGGGGTCAGGTCACGTGGGAAGGGCGCTAGGTTAGATGGTGCTGCCGCACGCAATGAGCATGGGGTAGCGGAGCATGTCGGGCGGGAGGGAGACGGTGTTACTGCACGTGTCTGCTTTCCCACTATCCCTTGCTCATCCTCCTCACTTCCCTCTACTTCCTCCTTTCTCCTGCATACCCAAGGTGATTCTCTGTTTGTCCTAGTGATGTATAGTTTATCCAAACTTTCTCTTCCACTATCTCCCCCTTCCCTCTCAATCCCTTCTTCTTCCTCACTACAAAAGCCCTCCATCAATGGCAACCCCCACTCTGTCCTTTTCCCCTTTATTGTCACTGTTTGTAAGTCAATTAGATCTATTCCTTCATTACTTTCTTTGCCAGCTGCTCCCCTTTGTTGTGATGTTGTCGCTACTTCTGTGTCTCTGTATATGTACTTACTTGAGTCACTCCCCCCTCTCCTTTCTTCTCTCTCTCCTTCACCTTTCATCACTATTCCTCTATCAATTTCTGCTCTTTCCTTAATATATTCCTCCAATGATTTAATATTCATCTTTTCCATTATTCTTTCTTCCCCATCTCGCCCTTTCCTTCTCTAACATGCCCTCTATCATCCTTCTTTCTTCGAATTTCCTTGTTGTTTCTGATAGTAGTTTTCTTCTACATATTTCCAATTTCTCTTCTTCCTCTTCTTCTTCCCTCTTCTTGTCACGCAGTGCTGCTCTAGATACCCTTTCTGCTGCTGCCTTCACTCTTTCTGCTTCTCTCCTTTTCTGCTCATTCCGTTCCCTTATTTTATCCAGCTCATCCTTGCTTTCTTTCCTCTTTCGTGCTCTTTCTCTTTCCTCTCTTTCGAGCTACTGGATCAGTGTATTCTGCTCATCTCTTAGTTCTGCTAATCGTTCTTCCAACATCTCTTCCTTCTGCTTTAACAGCTCTTCCCCCTTTATTTTCCCCTCTACCCCTGTCCCGTTGCTCCTCCTGGTGTCATCCTCCTCCGTTTTCCTCACTACCTCCTCCTCTTCTTCCGTTAATGAACCTCGCAATTTCAATAATACCTGCGCAGCTACCCACTCATCCTGACCTATTCCAGCGATCCGTTCCTCGCCTGCTCCTCCTGCCGGTATTTTCGTGCAGGCTGGTCCCGTCGTGCTACTCTTTTCCCTTCCTGTGTAGTTACCTGTAGCAGTATACGGTGGCGGGCTGTACGGCGGGTTCGGGTACCCCTCAGCCGCCCTCAATTTAACCATGTCTCGTAGTTCTGTTAGAGGATATAACCCCCCTCCCTCCGTCTTCACCACCTTCGCTAGGGGTATATCTTCTGTCTGTTCCTGTTTTATTTCCTTTCCACTTATGTTGTTACTCTTCTCTCCTCTCTATCCTCCATTCCCCGTGTTCTGTGTGCTTTCACTCTCCTTTTCCCCATTCTCTCCCTCCTCCTTAATCTTCTCTTCCTCCATTGTTCCACCCATAACAAACATTCCGTTTGGTCCTGGTCGGGACCCTTGGAACATTCTCCACAAGTTAAACACCTCCACGTGGTGTGTCAACTTCTTCCCTTTGTATGTGTTGTGCAGATGGGTCAATAGTGAATGTTGGATATACGGATCGAAACTACCGTTAGGTGGCCATGGTGTCGTCATTTTGTTGTCCGTCCCATGTGTCCATTCAATGCTATACTTGATCAATTTCTCCCTGTGGGGCGATAATGTTTTACATATGTGTTGTAACGGGGTTGTGAGGGTGTTCCCCCACCCTCCCGATCCTGTCCCGTATGACATCGTAGCTCTCCTACTCGTAGTCCCTCCCTTATTTGGTAGTCGTTACCTTACTGGCAGTTTATAATGCACAGCCTCTTACCTGGCCCCGTAAAATTTTGGGGACTTCTGTAAAATGTAAAATATAACATTCACGTTTATATGTTCTTTTCTTTCTTTCCCACCTTTACGGCCCCCTGCGGCCGAGGCGCACGAAGACCCCTGCGGCTGCGTGCCCCTTATTACGGTCCTATACTGTCGCCCCACTCGCGCCTCCTCCCTCCTTTATACTTGCCGTGGCCGGCGTTCTCCGTGCGCAGCCACGCCCCTTTTTCCGCCTTCCCCCCTGGCCAATTCAGTACCTTTTACCTCCGTTTCCGCTCCCCTCCACTTTCAAAAAATAAATGTGCCTTCTATTCGAGATATCCTATGAGAAGCCCTACTGGTGACGTCACCGATTTTTTCAAACTATTGGTAAATTCTTCAAAATTTCAAAAAAAATATATATATATATTTGCAACCCACCCCTGTTAACCCCACAGCTGTCTTCCTGTCACGCCTGGAACAAGGTAATCAACAATATAATCGGACTGCGCACGCTGCGTCGCCTCGCGTGTGATACGCCCCTCGACAGGAGGGTTTAACCAGCCAATTATCTTCTGTATTGGGCAACCAGCTAGCTACCGCCTATAGGGAAACGTCATCTACCTATCGAGTTTCTTGCTCGATCAATAGGGATCCTCATCTACTCATTGCTCAATAATCACCAAATCGTAGGAAACCGCGCACGCACACACACCCTTACACGTGGTCGCGACCTATGCCAATCAGTGTCTCCGAGCGGCCGCACGTGATGTTTTTGTGCTCCGCCCCCTCTCTCCCGTAACGTAGCGGACTGCTCTCGCACTTGTCCGGCTACCATTCATTCATTGCCAACACTAATTTGTCAAACCTTCGCCGCGCACATGTGTAACACCTCCCGCTTCCCTCATTCAATTCCTCCCCCCTCCCTCACAATTTCACATTGCTTGTTGTGCGTGGCATACTCACCAAGTGCTCTTGATGCGGGGCCGCTCGACTGCGTGCACCCCTCCAAGCGGCTCGCCACCTTCCCTCGTCTGGACCACGTCTGGACACTCGCCAACCGCGGGCGGGATACTTCTCAACCGGCTCCCGAGGGCCAATATCCGGATTGCGCTGTCCGGTCTTCTCGCAGTTCCGCGATGGTCCTGTAGTCCTCAAAAGGGGGCAGCGGCAGAGGGGGCCGCGCTGCCGGTCCTCCTCGCAACGGGGGCACCCGGAAAAAATAAAAATAAAACCAGACCTCAAATAGATCTCAGCAGTGCCTCCAACTTGTCGGGGGGAAATTCTCCTGAGTCGGCAGAGCTGTCTGCGGACCTCCGGGCAGGGAGGCCCCAACTCCTCCCGTATATCCCAAAAATGAGTATGAGGCACACGCAAGAAGCAAGGTGGTTCTGCTGTTTATTGAACAAACGGCAGGGATGGGTCAAGGAACGTATGCGTCCGTCCTGACACTCTCACTTCACCATGGGCTCGCAGGCCCTTTTTACCTTAGTATGACGCGCTACTTGCGTCACCTGGGAAAGTTAGCAAAACACCTATCGCCACTCTGGATTGGCTCTTCGAGTGGTAGGGTTAGTATAGCATACGTATAGAGAGCTTTGTTAGTGGTCGAGGGTTAGTCAGGTGGTATACTTGGGTTGTCCCTTCAAATTGATACATGAAAATTGTTACATGAAGGCCCCTGAGGATTGGTCAATGTTAGTGGCGTCAGTGATAAGAGCCCCATGTTCTGATTGGTCCACACACGAGCCCCCCAGTCTGGGACCATCGCTGTTCCCAGCTCATGGGGCACCTGTCATTTGCAACAATGTTTCACTATTGATATGTGTAGACAATGTAAGATTTATTCATATGCTGGAAGGCCGGTTCCTCCCACTGCTGCAGATGTCCTTTGAGACGCTTACTTGTATCTGCCTGAGCCTTTGAAGCGGGGAATCCAGGCGTCTCTCTCCTCCCGGGCCTGGCACTCTGTCAGGTTCGGCTTGGTCACGTGAGGTGGGACCGTGGTTGAGGCATAATTCTGCACAATTAATATTGCATTTTCCACTGTGTGCCTCGCTTAATTGCAAGGGTGACCTTGGTGTCGACTTGTGGCATGCGAGTTAGCAACATCGTGCCCTTGATTGTCTGCTTCCGTCTGGCTCATTCTGCGGGCTCAGCAACTGTACTCTTGCTCATTCAATGTTCATGAAAAACTCTTGCTTGAGGCCTACTCGGGCCTGGTGTATAAGTGGAGCCGTTTGGTACACAGGCGCTTTAGGTCATGGTGCCATATTGCTCTGTCCCCGGTATCGTGTCTTCATTAGACTTTTCGTTGTGGCACATGGGTTTAGGAGAAGCGTAAGCAAGCTTTTAGATGAGTTCATTGTGCGACTTGCGTTTCTGCATTTTGAGAAGCCTAAGTGAAAAATAATAAAGATGCGCGTCTGTGGGTGTGTCCGTCACCTATGTCATAGCACTGAATATGTTCTTCGTGCGGATTGGTGTGGGAGTGTCCAGTGTGTATGTTGCACGGGTATTCTGTCCGTTGGCTGAGTCGTCATGGCATCTCTAACGATGTGTTGAGTTAGTGCTTGATGATTCAGTCGAGTCCCTCCATGCCGCAGGCGTCGGTGAGGGTATGGCAGGCTGGCGGGCACACGGGTGGGCACATCCATATGTTCTTGTACCAGGGTACTTGGTCATCTGGTATATGAGCAAACTCCTCTCGTGGTGGGTGACTGGGCCGTGATCCTCTAGGCCAAGGGTGGGAGATGATTGTTGGGAGCCGTTTCTTCCATTCTCCCACTTCAGCATTAACCCACATTCTAGACCACTGAAATTCCCAAAAACATTTTTGTCACAAAATATGAATCCAACACCCCTGAAAGTTCCGGAAATGTTGGCAGCCCAAAAAAGGTCTTAAAATGCAACTTAGGCCTGCAAAAATGTAGAAAACTTTGGAGGGGTAAAAAAGGGCTTTATAGGCATCCTAGACCCCCTAAAGTCCAGGAAACGGTTGGTGGCCCAAAAACAGTGTCAGAGAGCTCTGACTGTCCCAAAAACATGTGTAGCCTGAAAGGGGCATTAACCCGCATCCTAGACCACTGAAATTCCCAAAAATATTTTTTGCACAAAATATCGATCCAACACCCCTGAAAGTTCAGGAAATGTTGCAGCCCAAAAAAGGCATTAAAATGCATCTTATGTTTGAAAAAATATAGAAAACTTTGGAGGCCCAGAAAAAGGGGTTTACAGGCATCCTAGACCCTCTAAAGTCCAGGAAATGTTGGTGGCCAAATACCTGTGTCAGTGAGCTCTGATTGTCCCAAAAACAGTTGCTGCGTGTAAGGGGCATTAACCCACATTCTAGACCACTGAAATTCCCAACAACATTTTTGTCACAAAATATGCATCCAACACCCCTGAAAGTTCCCGAAATGTTGGCAGCCCAAAAATAGCCTTAAAATGCATCTTAGGCCTCTAAAAATGTATAAAACTTTGGAGGCCCAGAAAAAGGGGTTTACAGGCATCCTAGACCCCCTAAAGTCCAGAAAATGTTGGTGGCCAAATACCTGTGTCATTGATCTCTGAATGTCCCAAAAACAGTTGCAGCCTGTAAGGCGCATTAACCCGGATTCTAGACCACTGAAATACCCACAAACATTTTTGTCACAAAATATGCATCCAACACACCTGAAAGTTCAGGAAATGTTGCAGCCCAAAAAAAGGCATTAAAATGCATCTTAGGCCTGCAAAAATGTAGAAAACTTTGGAAGCCCAAAAAAGGGGTTTACAGGCATCCTAGACCCCCTAAAGTCCAGAAAATGTTGGTGGCCAAAAAACTGTGTCAGTTGAAGTGGGAGAATGGAACAACAGGCTCCCGCCAATCCCCTCTCGCGCTTGGCCTAAAGGATCACGGCCTAGGCACCCGCCACGAGAAGAGTTTGCCCAACTACCAGACGACCAAATACCCTGGTACAAGAACATACGGATGTGCCCACCCACCTGCCCGGCAGCCCGCCCTGCCCATGCCGATACCTGCGACATGGATCAACTCGACTAAACCAACACATCGTTAGAGATGCCATGACGACCTAGTCAACAATCAGCGCACCTGTACAAACATGCACACTGGACACTCCCACACCAATCCACACGAAGAACATACTCAGTGCTATAACATAGATGACGAACACACCCACGGACGTGCATCTTTATTATTTTTTACATAGGCCTTTTTTAAAACGCAGAAACGCAAGACGCACAATGAACTCATCTAAAGAGCTTGCTTACGCTTCTCCTCAAACCAGGTGCCATAATGAGAAATATAACGAAGACACGATACTGAGGACAAGGCAATATGATACCATAACCTAAAGCGCCTGTGCACCAAACGGTTCCACCTAAACACCAGGCCCAAGTAGGCCGCAAGCAAGAGCTTCCATGGACGTTAAAAGAACAAGAGTCAGGTTGCTGATCCTGCAGAATGAGCCCGGCGAAAGCAGACAGCCAAGGTCGTAATGTTGCAAACCCACATTCCGAAAGCAGACAATCAAGGGCACGATGTTGCAACTTCGCACGCCGCAAACCAACGTCAAAATCACACCTGCAAGTTAAACCAGGCACACAGTGGAAAAACAATATTAATTGTGCAGAATTCTGTCTCAAACACGGTCCCACCTCACGTGACCAAGCCGAACCTGACAGGATGCCAAGGCAAAGGGGAAGGAGGCGCCTGAAGCCCCTGTTACAAGACACAGGCTGATACAATTCAATGGACATCTACGACAGTAGGAGTAGTCGGCCTACCAACATGTGAATAAATCCTCACATTGTCTACACATATCAATAGTGAAACATTGTTGCGAATGACAGGTGCACCGCGAGCTGGGAACGGCGATGGTCCCAGGCTGGGAGGCTCACGAGCGCACCAATCAGAACATGGGGCTCTTATCACTGACGCTATTAACATTGACCAATCCTCAGCGGTCTTCATGTAACAATTTTCATGTATCAAATTGAAGGGACAACCCACGTATATCACCTGACTAACCCTTAACCACTAACGCTGTACTCTATACGTATGCTATACTAACCCTACCACTCGAGCAACCAATTAAGAGTGGCAATAGGTTTTTTGCTAACTTTCCAAGGTGACGCAAGTAGCGCGTCATACTAAGGTAAAAAGGGCCTGCGAGCCCCACGATTGTGTGTGTGTCAGGACGGACGCGTACGCTCCTTGACCCATCCCTGCCGTTTGTATAATAAACAGCAGAACCACCTTGCTTCTTGCGTGTGTCTCATACTCTGTGGTTTTTTGGGATATACTGGAGGAGTTGGGGCCTCCCTGCCCAGAGGTCCGCGGAACGGCTCCGCCGACCCCGGCAGAATTTCCCCCCGACAAGTTGGAGGCACGGCTGAGATCTGTTTAAGATCTGCTTTTATTTTTATTTTTCCGAGTACTCTCGTTGCGAGGAGGCCCGGCGGCGCGGCCCCCTCTGCTGCTGCCCCCTTCTGAGGACTACAGGACCATCGCGGAACTGCGAGAAGACCGGACAGCGCAATCCGGATATTGGCCTTCGGGAGCCGGTTGAGAAGTATCCCGCCCGCGGTTGGCGAGTGTCCAGACGTGGTCCAGACGAGGGGAGGTGGCGAGCCGCTTGGAGGGGTGCACGCAGTCGAGCGGCCCCGCATCAAGAGAACTTGGTGAGTATGCCACGCCCAACAAGCAACGTGAAATTGTGATGGAGGGGGGAGGAATTAAATAAGGGAGGTGGGAGGTGTTGTACAGGTGCGCGGCGAAGGTTTGACAGTTTAGTGTTGGCAATGAAATGAATGGTAGCCGAACGAGTGCGAAAGGCGTCGGCTACGTTATGCGAGAGAGGGGGGCGGAGCACGAAAACATCACGTGCGACCGCTCGTAGACACTGATTGGCCTAAATCGCGACTACGCGTAAGGGTGTGTGTGTGTGGTTTCCTACGATTTGGTACTTATCGATCAATGAGTAGATGAGGATCCCTATTGTTCGAGCAAGAAACTCGATAGGTAGATGACGTTTCCCTGTAGGCGGTAGCTAGTTGGTTGCCTAATACGGAAGATGATTGGCTGGTTAAGCCCTCCTGTTGAGGGGCGTATCACACGCGAGGCGACGCAGCGTGCGCAGTCCGATTATATATGTGTATTGTTGATTACCTTGTTCCAGGCGTGACAGGAAGACAGCTGTGGGGTTAACGGGGGTAGATTGCAAGTGTATTAAGAGTTTACCAGTAATTTGAAGAAATCGGTGACGTCACCAGTAGGGCTCTCATAGGATATCTCGAGCACAAGTATCTTTCGTTTTGAGCGCGGTGGGAAAGAGAGTTGTGGTAAGGGAGTGGAAACGGAGATAAACGGTAATAAGTTGATCGAGGGAAGGCGAAACGGGGGACGTGGCTGCGCACGGAGAACGCCGGCCACGGCCAGTGCCGAAGAGGGAGGAGGAGCAATTGAAAATAGGACGACTGTATAAGAACGTCACAAGGGGTACGCAGCCGCAGGGGGCTACGTGCGCCTCGTCCGCAGGGGGCCGTAAGGGTGTTGTGTAAAGGAAGAAAAAGGAGAAGAGAATATACAAATGTAAATACTATATTTTAATAATTTTTGTTAGTGGGCTATCGTAAGTCCCCAAATTCTCGGGGCCAGGTAAAGGTATAAGGCTGCGTACTGTAAGAGTTAGCAAGATAATAAATACCACATAGGGGGGGTAACAAGTGGAGTGCTACTATGTCAGACGGGGCAGGATCGGGAGGGTGGGGGAACACCCTCACTACCCCACTACAACACATATGTACCACACTGTCACCCCATAGGGAGAAACTGATCAAGTATAGCATAGAATGGACACAGGGGACAGACAACAAAATGACAATACCATGGCCGCCTAATGGTAGCTTCGATCCATATACCCAACAGGCACTATTAAATCATTTGCATAGCACCTACAAGGAGAAGAAGTTGACACACCACATGGAGGCGTTTAACTTATGGAATATGTTCCAAGGGTCCCGACCAGGACCAAATGGAATGTTCACTGTGGGGGAAACACCGGAAGAGAAAGAGATTAAGAAGGAAGGAGTGAATGGGGAAAAGGAGAGTGAAGGCCCAAAGAACACGGGGAACGGACGAGAGGGAGGAGAAAGGAGTAACAACTTAAAAGAACATGAAATAAAAAAGGAACAGAGCGACGATATACCCCTAGCAAAGGTAGTGAAAACAGAGGGAGGGGGACTGTACCCTTTAAGAGAACTAGGAGAAATAGAAAGAGGACAGTTAAGGGCGGCTGAGGGGTACTCGAACCCAGCATACAGCCCGCCACCATATGCAGCCCATAGGAAGATGACAGCAGGGAAGGGGAGGACTGGAGAAGAGCAACCTGCGGAAATAGGACAGGATGAGTGGGTAGCTGCACAGATACTATTGAAATTACGAGGCTCATTAACAGGAGAAGAGAAGGAGGTAGTAAGGAAAACGGACGAGGATAATACCAGGGAGAGTGAAAGGACCGGGGAAGAGCTGTTAAGAGAAAGGGAAGGGACCTTGGAGGAACGACTAGCAGAGTTAAGGGATGAGCAGAATGAACTGATCAAACGGCTCGAGAGGGAAGAAAGAGAGAGAGCAAGGGAAAGGAAAGAAGGTAAGAACGAGGTGGCGAGAATAAAGGAACGAACTGAGGAGCAAAGGAGAGAAGGCGAAAGGGTAAAAGCAGCGGCAGAAAGAGTATCAAGAGCAGTACTAAGAGAGAGGAAAAGGGAAGAAGAAGAGAAGGAAAAGGAAATGGCAATGTGGAAGAAGAGGTTACTGTCAGAAACGACTAGGAAATATGAAGAAGGGAGAACGATAGAGAGTATATTAGAACGGGAGAGGGTGGGATGGGAAAGGAAGAAAGAGGATGAAAGGATATTGGAAAAGATGAGTAGTGAAGTAATGGAGGAGTTAAAAAGGAAAAGGGAGGAAATTGGTAGAGAGATGGAGGAGAGAAATGAAGGGGAAAGAGAAGATAGGAGAGGGGAGAGTGAAGGAAGGAGGTATGTATATAGAGACACAGAAGTAGCAACGACATCAACGCAAAGGGGAGCGGTTAGCAAAGAAGAAAAGAGAGAACCGGATCAAATAGAGTTAAAAACAGTAACGATCAAGGGGCAAAAGACAGAGTGGGGACTGCCATTTATACATGACTTTTGTAGTGAGGACGACGAAGGAATGGGAAAGGATGGAAGAAATAGTGAAAGGGAAAGTTTAGATAAACTATACGCCACCCGGACCAATGCAGACTCACCATGGATATGTAGGAGAAAGGATGAACTGGAGAGAAGTGAGGAGGAAGAGCAAGGAATAAAGGAAAGGCAGATACATGAAGCCACACCGTCACCATCCTACCCCACATGGTCAACCACCTCACGCTCACTACGTACACCCAAGCTAGCGCCATTCACAAACGAACTGACACCCTATGTAGGTAGGCTTAGGGACCTCCCTAGACGTAGGCAGGAAGGACGAATACACACGCTCACCTTAAATACAGGAAATGATGGAAGAAGGGGAAAAGATGGAGAAGAAAGAGTTACGAGTGGGGGAACTACGGGCGAAATTGAAAATATAAGAGAGACGGAAGAAGAAGAGGGGTGTGGGGACTCAATTTTATGGAACCCAAGAGATATAACGAGACACAACTTAATGCCACTTCTGGAGAAGGGAGGGGTAGACCACAATACGTCCCTTGGAAGCATGTAGACAAAGAAAATATAAAGTGCAGGCTCCCATCATTAAGTGGAGGTGCAGGTAAATGGATATATGAAATGGAAAAACACACCGCAGGACAGAAACTGGCAGTGGGGGATGTAAAGGGCCTCTTAATATCTATATTAGGGGATGCAGCGGATGACATTTGGAAGAGAGCGGGATTCACTGGGGTAACGGTAACGAACACATCGCACGATGGGGCACCATTCGCAAACTGCAGACATGCATTATGGCAGGCACTGAGGGTACAGTACCCAGACACATCTGACATAGGAGCAATTACCTCACGCAAGATGCGTGAGAACGAAGATCCTGTTGATTATATCCAGGAAATCCAAGAAAAGTGGCGCATGGAAACTAGAGAACAATGGGACAAAACACCAGCAATATTTTATCATATACTAGTACAAGGGCTCCCAGAAGGAGTTCAGAAACAACTGAAGAAAGTGGTGGGAATGGAAGCAAAAGCATGGCCAGAAATACAACTGACAATAGTGCATCATTGTAGGACATGGCAAGGTAAAATGAAACAAAAGGAAGAGGACAGGAAAACGGAAGAGGCTAAACTAGTACAGAAAAAGCTTACTAAATACACAATGGAAGGGGCACTAATAACTACACCTGCAACAACGACCCAAAGCCCCACACAAGTAGTGGCTGCACAAGATCCCTCCCAGATACCATCATCACAGACTGTAACACCACAGGTGCCGCCACTCCAACCATACACGACCAACATGGGAGGAGGATACTCAATGCCAGGAGCTGGGTATTATAATTACAACAGGGGAAGAGGAGGAATAATGAGAGGGAGAGGATACGGATATAACACACAACAGCAGGTGGGAGGACTCAGAAATTCCTTCCCCACCGGTCAACCAGTATACCAGAACAACACAGGAAACTTCCCATGGCAGAGTAGGCAACCACCGATGTGTTGGATTTGTGGATTAGTGGGGCACATGTCACGAACGTGTAGAGTGAGACCAGGAATATCATCATGGAGTGAACAGGGACAACTAGGGCCCACACAGGACATACAACAACAGCAGACGTTGCAACAGAGAAATGAACAGCAACAATTAGTAACACAACTGCCACAGACATACTCACTGCCAAAACAACAGGTAGCAACAACACAACAACCCCAAACACAACAAACACAACTGGGTAGGGTAAAGGTCATGGGACACAACCCTTACACAGGAAACGGTCAATCATTGTACCCTCAATAGGACAGCCCACAGACGGCCTTGGTGTGTCCCATCCTGTCAGTAACCCCTAATAGTGCGGAGGAACCACGCATAGAGGTAACTATAGGTGACAAAAAATTATCATTCCTTGTTGACACCGGGGCGACCCGGTCTTGCATAAGGGAAGGTAAATTTAAGATGTCAGGCGAGGCCATGAACACCCAAGGATTCTCTGGGGCTAGGGGGTTGGTTCCATTTACTGATAACATTCCCTTATCAATAGGAGATCATGACATGTCAGTTCCACTTTTATACTATAGGGCCTCACCAGTAAATATACTGGGAAGAGACATCATGAACAGGTTGAATATGACGATCTCCTTTACGGAGGACGGCATAATTTGCTCTACCCCAGGAATTAACATGCTCACAGCGCGACAGATTATGCAAGCATACTGCGGACAGACAGCGATTAGGGCTGAGCCAGTAGATGGTGAGCTATTCCAGTATGGGACAGACATGGCATTTGCATGGGTGCCTGGGATAGAAGGAAAGATCTGGAGGAGGCCGACAGCTTATTTGTTCAGACCAGAAACACCAGCCAATGAACCAGAAGGAAAGGTGATTTCAGTGAGCATAGAAAGCATCATAGCAACTGCTGATTACATCGCAGTACATGCCCAAGACGATGAAGGAAGAGCATGGAGAGCAGTGATAGCACTAGCAGAGGGATGTAGACTGACCCAGGTGTCAGACGAGGAGCTGTTCTCAGAAGAAAAGGAGGAAGGTGAAATGGTGTTTATGATGAGTGTGGAAATATGGTTAAGAGTGACATACACACAAGTGGCACAGAAAATTGCAATAGCACTAGACGCACCCACATCCACCCCAGTTCCCTTCTTTAAGGAGGATATGGCAAAAGTACCAACATCATTGTGGACTACTAGTCCCTATGATGTGGGGTGCATAAAAAGTATAGGGGGAGTAAGGATAAAATTGAAAAAAGGTGCAATACTCCCCAGAGTGAAACAGTACCCACTATCAAAAGAAGCAGATGAGGGCATATATGAAACAATAACGGCCCTTATAAATAATGGCATATTGGTCCCCTCAGAATCACCATGTAACACGGCTGTATACCCAGTGCGCAAAGCTAGAGGGGGGTCTTGGCTCTTTATACAGGACCTCAGGCCCTTGAACAACATAGTGGAAGCAGAATACCCCATAACCGCAAACCCGGCCACAATATTGTGCGGCATTCCAGCAGAGGCATCACGATTTACAGTGATCGACCTTAAAAATGCCTTCTTCTCAATACCATTGCACCCAGACTCACAAGATCTGACAAGCTTTACTTACAGGAACGCAAAGTGGAAACACACCAGACTGCCACAAGGGTACTGCGAATCACCCTCAATCTTTAACAGAGTAATACAGATGGATTTGGGTAACATTGAAGTGGAAAGCACAGTGTTGCAGTATGTCGACGACATAATAATTTGCAGCACTAACGAAAGTAGATGCAGGAAAGACTCATTAAAGATGCTGACAATATTGGCTGAAAAAGGTTACAAGGTAGACATGGAAAAGTTACAGTACTGTCAGGAACAGGTACTTTACATTGGTCAGCTCATATCCCAACATGGAAGAAATATTGCACCACAAAGAGCACAGGCCATTTCAAAAACACCATTGCCACAAACAGTGAGGGAACTACAGCAGTTCCTGGGTATGTGCAACTACTGTAGAGGATGGGTATTTGATTACAGCTCATACATAGGACCCCTGCTTGAGGCGTTAAAAGAAGCTAACAAGGGGGAGAAAAAGTTGGGGTGGACAATGGAAATGAAAGAGGCTTTTGATGAACTGAAAGATGCGATATCAACTGCTCCGGTTCTGGCCACCCCAGATTATGAGCGACAATTTTTCATATTTTCACATTGCGACTCGGCAGTAATGAAAGCAGTATTGGCTCACAAAACAAGCATGGGCTACAAACCAGTAGCGTTTTACAGCGGTCACTTAGACCCTGTGATGTTAGGTCATTTCCCTTGCGAACAAGGTCTCGCCGCAGCTGCTTTTGCGGTAGAGAAAGCATCAGCAATTACCATGGGGTGCCCAACCACACTGTTTGTGGAACATGCACTATTTGCAATATTGAATAAACCTAAATCCACCCTAACCACGCAGAGGGCATCAGGTTATGAGATCATATTATCTAGAGCTGAACTATCAATTGTTAGATGTAGCACGGTCAACCCTGCAAGGTTTTTAGCAGAAGTAATTGAGGAAGGAGATTATGCACACGATTGTACGCAAACCACTGAAATGTACTCATGTGCTAGAAAGGTTGAAGAGAACGCACTAGAGGGAGGTGAGCTCCTATTCATTGACGGCTCATCTACAATTGACCAACGGGATGGGATAAGGAGGACTGGGGCAGCGGTGGTAAAAATGATGGAGGTACCGGTATGTGTGGCGATGAAATGTGTACAACTACCGCAGCATTATTCTGCTCAAGCAGCCGAATTGGTTGCACTGATCTTGGCGTTGAAGGAAAGCTTTGACAAACGAGTGACCATATACTCTGACAGCGCATATGTTACGTCCACTGTCCACTCAGGGCTGTCAAAATGGAGGAGGAGAGGGTTTAGGAGAGCTGACGGCACTCCAGTGCAACATGCTCTCCTATTAGCTGAACTAATTGAAGTAATAAATGACCCCCAAGAACTAGCTTTGGTCAAATGTACTGCACATACTAATGGAGAAGATCATGTTTCAAGAGGGAATGCAGCAGCAGACGCACACGCAAAGTATGCTGCATATTTTGGCGAGATATGGAACCCCCCAGAGTCAGAAAGAGGGAGAGGGAGGGGAACAGCGAGGGAGATGTTGATAAGAGAAGGATATACCCATCTCCCAGCTACACAGATAATGGAGCTACAAGCGGCTGCACCTATGGCAGAAAAGGAAACATGGGTGAAAAGGGGATGCACAATGTCACCAACTGACGCACTATGGCGCCAGGGTAACACTGGAAAGATTGTAATGCCACTGGCACTATTGACCACTGCCCTGAGCCAACTACACCACCCAGCCCACACAGGCAAGGAAGTAATTGCAGCACGTATTAGGGAAGACTGGTTCTGTCCCGAGTTAAATTCCCATGTGTCAACCTTTATCAGCAACTGTCTCACATGCCAACAGTTTACGGCCGGTCACACACTGAAGGTGATAAAAGGTACTATACCTGGCCAGAGGGACCCTTCCTACATCTCCATATTGACTATGTTGACATGATCAACGTATGTCAAGGAAATAGGTATATGATTGTAGTAGTATGCCCATTCTCGAGGTGGATTGAAGCAGGACCCTGTTCACACCCAGATGCATTCAGAGCAGCTAAATTCCTAGTGAGGGAGGTCTTCCCTGCGAGGTACTGCGGTCAGATAAAGGCCCACATTTCGCAAACAAAATGTTCCAGCACATCACATCCTTACTGAACATCAAGCATAAATTTGCATGTGCATACCACCCGCAGGCCAACGGTATATGTGAACGCCTGAATGGCCTACTAAAGGAGGCAATTGCAAAAATACAGCAAACAACAAAGAAGAGTTGGTTGTATTGCCTTCCGTTAGCCCTATTTGAGCTCAGGAATAGACCAGGCTCCGACCACCACCTCACCCGGCATGAGGTGGCTACCGGACGCCAAATGCGCCTCCCTCTAACGCCAACATCAAGAGCATTCACGGACCACGAAAGTAGTGCAACTGTTTTTGGTGATGAAATGTACCAATATGTGCCTTGTTTGATTACTAGTGTAGTGTTTGTCTCTCAACAGCTCGAGCGCACACGGGGCGGGTCTAACAGCAATCAACAAGACGACGCGGATAAAGAATTGGAAAAGGAAGGACTGTGCAAAGAGGCTAAAGGTGAGCACGTATTACTCCGCAATTTCAATAGAAAGTGGAAAAGCCCACGCTTCACTGGCCCCCATCTGGTAGAAGAGGTATCAACGAGAGCAGTAAAGCTACAGGACAAACGTGCCTGTAATCACCTACACGACGTAAAGATCTACAAATTCCAGACCCGCCCCAGCGCCACCGACAGGCTCATTGGGAGAACAACAACAGCATCACCAACGGAGGAAGAGACTTCTACCACAGCCAACGGCCAAAGTGTCTCCATACCCTGTCACTCCCCAGATTCCCAAGAGACAATAACTGAAGAAGAAAGGGGTGATCCCCATACGGCCCACCCCATGGTCACACGCTGAAAGAGTAAAAAGACTTCCGCCAGTTGAACCCCAAACCCCCTGCCCATTGACCCCTACCCCCATTACAGTAATAACTAAATTGAAGGACATTGTCTTGCACACGTACACATGTAAACACGTGAATGTTCTCTTTTCTTTTCTTTCGCACATGCAGGAACTGCGTATTATTGTACTGCTAAGAAATAGATAACTAACAAATTCACTGCCCAGGAGTAGATGGTACCCTCAGATGATAACTACCCAGAAGAATTGTCACACCAATTTGTATATGAAATAAAGAGGCCAACGTACCTGAAAAGAAGGAGGGTACGTGTCTACTACACAGCATTCCTCTTGGCCATAGAACATTCAATGCCCCACCTCCACCCATACTTGCCTGCCCTAAGAGATAGATCGCTTAGATTGGCGTGGGAACAGCTCTTCACCTGGGCACTGAATGACTATTTGATAGGGAGAGCTTAAAAAACAACAACTAACATTTAATAACCAGCATATTGAGAATTTTCAGGCGGGCAACTTTAACGTCGCAAGAATACGCTGCCGGACTGCAGCAAGGTAAGAGCAAAATGCCGGTGAAATTAGCATTTGTAATAAAAATGATAGGGATTTTGATGGTCACCGGATTCTTGGCTCCCTCTGTATGGCAGTACAGCTCTGCTATCAATATTATTGCTGTACCCAAACATAATACACCCCCACCCCCAGCTGCAACAGGTGTTACGTCAGGTGATAGTAGTAAAATTGCACACAAGCGAAATAGAGTTCAACGCAGCACATACTCAGATAATAAGGGTATTGACGATTATATACAAGATTCAGCACACATCCCAAACAACATGTGGTACCAACACATGACTAAAATAGGAAAGCAGACAACAGAGGACAGCTGCTACGTTTGCTCATTAATACCATACGCCATGAGCGCTTCTCGAACATTTGTTGCCACAGAAATAGATGAAAAGACAGCACGATGCATAATATACTTGGCACTGTTCCAAACGAAAGGAAGATTTCAAGGGACAGTGGTGCAACTGGTGTGGAAAACACGAGACACATATCCATATGAAAACAACTTCCTAAAGACTTATTGAATTACCACAAGACCATTTTGCATGCTCAAGCATTCAGATACATAACAAGTGGTCCTGAAAAAGGAGAAACAAAGAAGGTAACACTACAATACCTACCATGTGATTGGTACGCCACTGAAGTTCCTGGTAAAACAGGATGTTGGGAGAGGCCACTGGTGACGATAACAGGGAAGGTGTACATGGACAACAAATGGGAGATAGGAGTGGTTGGCAGCAACATGGTAACAAAAGAAACTATTTCAACTATCGATGCACACAACCACAGATGTTGGACGACTTGGATCAAGTACGTACCCATGCTCACGTGGATAGAGAAGGAATAAGACCCAATCACAATACTGCCGCTGACTGCGCCTAAGGTATGCTACCAACATAAAGGAGAGGTGGACGTAGGATACAACACCAACTGTGCAAGCGTGATGGAGTTACCTGAGGGGGGAGCAGGAACAGCAGTGATAATGGACCATTACTGGGCCTGTGGAGAAAAGGCATACCACACACTGCCCCCTCTGTGGAATGGTGTATGCACAATGGTGCACGTCAATGTACCATCACTAGTGGTACCCCAGAAACATGTGAATGTGGCGAACTTCCCCAAAATGGATGAAGGGAACAAGAGGAAGAAGAGATCTGTACAACCTCAGAAGGGGCCAGGGAACAGGAACAACGGCAATAATACTGTCCTAAATAGAAGGAAAAGACAAGGAGAACCTCTGACAGGAAATTACCTATGGGGAAGGTCAGAAACGGCGCTCACTTCAATTCCGCCAGAACACAGACTATTCAGCAGAGCAGCAATGTTCTTCTCCTCAATAATGCATCCAGGACTACAGGCTTACGCAAACCCAAAATGGCTCCAGATAACTAGATGGGAACTAATGATGACTATCAATTCTACAGTAAATGGATTTAACGCAATAAAAGAGGAACTGCGAGCTGTAAGGATGGTGGCACTTCAGAACAGATATGTATTGGACCTCCTCACAGCCATGGAAGGAGGAGTTTGTGCAAAGATAGGACAATCATGCTGCATGTTCATTCCTGCCAACGATGCTGACAATGGTACACTGACAGAAGCAGTTTCACAATTGGCCCAGATGCACTCCAAAATGATGGATGAGAGTAAAGGTGTGAAAAAGGATGAGAGCTGTTTTTCAATATTATGGTCATGGATGCCATCTTGGCTGTCAGATGGACTGAAAATTATAGTTGGTTGTACTATTTTGGCTGGAGCTACACTGATCATAATAAGATTTTGGAAGGCCCGGAAGGCACGCACCACAGACGAGATGATCGAAATGGCTGGTATGCACCCCTTGATGCCAGCGGATGTCGGCCAACACACAGGTACAATAATAAAGGAGAGATAGAAGTTACGCAACCAGATCATCATCAACCACCTGGACCAACACCCCTGAAAGTTCCGGAAATGTTGGCAGCCCAAAAAAGGCCTTAAAATGCAACTTAGGCCTGCAAAAATGTATGAAGATTTGGAGGGCTAAAAAAGGGCTTTACAGGCATCCTAGACCCCCTAAAGTCCAGGAAAAGGTTGGTGGCCCAAAAACAGTGTCAGCGAGCTCTGATTGTCCCAAAAACATTTGTAGTCTGAAAGGGGCATTAACCCGCATCCTAGACCACTGAAATTCCCAAAAATATTTTTGGCACGAAATATGCATCCAACACCCCTAAAAGTTCAGGAAATGTTGCAGCCCAAAAAAGGCATTAAAATGCATCTTAGGCCTTTAAAAATGTAGAAAACTTTGGAGGGCTAAAAAAGGGCTTTACAGGCATCCTAGAGCCCTAAAGTCCAGGAGAAGGTTGGTGGCCCAAAAACAGTGTCAGAGATCTCTGATTGTCCCAAAAACATCTGTAGCCTGAAAGGGGCATTAACCCGCATCCTAGACCACTGAAATTCCCAAAAAATATTTTTGGCACAAAATATGCATCCAACACCCCTGAAAGTTCAGGAAATGTTGCAGCCCAAAAAGGCATTAAAATGCATCTTAGGCCTTTAAAAATGTAGAAAACTTTGGAGGCCCAGAAAAGGGCTTTACATGCATCCTAGACCCCCTAAAGTCCAAAAAATGTTGGTGGCCCAAAAACAGTGTCAGAGAGCTCTGAATGTCCCAAAAACATTTGCAGCCTGAAAGGTTAACCCGCATCCTAGACCACTGAAATTCCCAAACATATTTTTGGCACGAAATATGCATCCAACAACCCTGAAAGATCAGAAAATGTTGGCAGCCCAAAAAAGGCATTAAAATGCATCTTAGGCCTGCAAAGATTTAGAAAACTTTGGAGGCCCAAAAAAGGGGTTTACAGGCATTCTAGACCCCCTAAAGTCCAGAAAATGTTGGTGGCCAAATACCTGTGTCATTGAGCTCTGATTGTCCCAAAAACAGTTGCAGCCTGTAAAGGGAATTAACCCGCATTCGAGACCACTGAAATTTCCAAAAACATTTTTGTCACAAAATATGCATCCAACACCCCTGAAAGTTCCGTAAATGTTGGCAGCCCAAAAAAGGCATTAGAATGCATCTTAGGCCTGCAAAAATGTAGAAAACTTTGGAGGCCCAAAAAAGGGCTTTACAGGCATCCTAGACCCCCTAAAGTCCAGAAAATGTTGGTGGCCAAATACATGTGTCAGTGAGCTCTGATTGTCCCAAAAACAGTTGCAGCCTGTAAGGGGCATTAACCCACATTCTAGACCACTGAAATTCCCAAAAACATTTTTGTCAGAAAATATGCATCCAACACCCCTGAAAGTTCCGGAAATGTTGGCAGCCCAAAAAAGGCCTTAAAATGCAATTTAGGCCTGCAAAAATGTATGAAAATTTGGAGGGCTAAAAAAGGGCTTTACAGGCATCCTAGACCCCCTAAAGTCCAGGAAAAGGTTGGTGGCCCAAAAACAGTGTCAGAGAGCTCTGATTGTCCCAAAGACATTTGTAGCCTGAAAGGGGCATTAACCCGCATCCTAGACCACTGAAATTCCCAAAAATATTTTTGCCACGAAATATGCATCCAACACCCCTGAAAGTTCAGGAAATGTTGCAGCCCAAAAAGGCATTAAAATGCATCTTAGGCCTTTAAAAATGTAGAAAACTTTGGAGGCCCAAAAAAGGGCTTTACAGGCATCCTAGATCCCCTAAAGTCCAAAAAATGTTGGTGGCCCAAAAACAGTGTCAGAGAGCTCTGATTGTCCCAAAAACATGTGTAGCCTGAAAGGGGCATTAACCCGCATCCTAGACCACTGAAATTCCCAAAAATATTTTTGGCACGAAATATGCATCCAACACCCCAGAAAGTTCAGGAAATGTTGCAGCCCAAAAAAGGCATTAAAATGCATCTTAGGCCTGCAAAAATATAGAAAACTTTGGAGGCCCAAAAAAGGGGTTTACAAGCATCCTAGACCCCCTAAAGTCCAGAAAATGTTGGTGGCATAAAAACTGTGTCAGTGAGTATCCAACACCCCTGAAAGATCAGAAAATGTTGGCAGCCCAAAAAATGCCGTAAAATGCATCTTAGGCCTGCAAAAATGTAGAAAACTTTGGAGGACCATAAAAGGGCTTTACAGGCATCCTAGACGCCCTAAAGTCCAGCAAAAGGTTGGTGGCCTAAAAACAGTGTCAGAGAGCTTTGATTGTCCCAAAAACATTTGTAGCCTGAAAGGGGCATTAACCCGCATCCTAGTCCACTGAAATTCCCAAACATATTTTTGGCACAGAATATGCATCCAACCCCTGAAAGA
Source organism: Ambystoma mexicanum (assembly GCF_040938575.1). Lineage (NCBI taxonomy): Eukaryota > Metazoa > Chordata > Amphibia > Caudata > Ambystomatidae > Ambystoma > Ambystoma mexicanum. The sequence goes on along the minus strand of NC_090934.1, from coordinate 1,396,478,740 downwards.
TCAGAAAATGTCGGCAGCCCAAAAAAAGACCTTAAAATACATCGTAGGTGGGCAAAAATGTAGAAAACTTTGGAGGCCCAAAAAATGGGTTTACAGGCATCCTAGACCCCCTAAAGTCGAGGGAAAGGTTGGTGGCCCAAAAACAGTGTCAGAGAGCTCTGATTGTCCCAAAAACATTTGCAGCCTGTAAGGGGCATTAACCCACATTCTAGACCACTGAAATTCCCAAAAATATTTTTGGCACGAAATATGCATCCAACACCCCTGAAAGTTCAGGAAATGTTGCAGCCCAAAAAAGGCATTAAAATGCATCTTAGGCCTTTAAAAATGTAGAAACTTTGGAGGCCCAGAAAAGGGCTTTACAGGCATCCTAGACCCCCTAAAGTCCAAAAAATGTTGGTGGCCCAAAAACAGTGTCAGAGAGTTCTGAATGTCCCAAAAACATTTGCAGCCTGAAAGGTTAACCCGCATCCTAGACCACTGAAATTCCCAAACATATTTTTGGCACAGAATATGCATCCAACACCCCTGAAAGATCAGAAAATGTTGGCAGCCCAAAAAATGCCTTAAAATGCATCTTAGGCCTGCAAAAATGTAGAAAACTTTGGAGGGCTAAAAAAGGGCTTTACAGGCATCCTAGACCCCCTGAAGTCCAGGAAAAGGTTGGTGGCCCAAAAACAGTGTCAGAAATCTCTGATTGTCCCAAAAACATCTGTAGCCTGAAAGGGGGATTAACCCGCCTCCTAGACCACTGAAATTCCCAAAAATATTTTTGGCACGAAATATGCATCCAACACCCCTGAAAGTTCAGGAAATGTTGCAGCCCAAAAAAGGCATTAAAATGCATCTTAGGCCTGCAAAAATTTAGAAAACTTTGGAGGCCCAAAAAAGGGCTTTACAGGCATCCTAAACCCCCTAAAGTCCAGGAAAATGTTGGTGGCCCAAAAACAGTGTCAGAGAGCTCTGAATGTCCCAAAAACATTTGCAGCCTGAAAGGGGCATTAACCCGCACCCTAGACCACTGAAATTCCCAAACTTATTTTTGGCACGAAATATGCATCCAACACCCCTGAAAGTTCAGGAAATGTTGCAGCCCAAAAAAGGCATTAAAATGCATCTTAGGCCTGCAAAAATATCGAAAACTTTGGAGGCCCAAAAAAGGGGTTTACAGGCATTCTAGACCCCCTAAAGTCCAGAAAATGTTGGTGGCCAAATACCTGTGTCATTGAGCTCTGATTGTCCCAAAAACAGTTGCAGCCTGTAAAGGGAATTAACCCGCACCCTAGACCACTGAAATTCCCAAACTTATTTTTGGCACGAAATATGCATCCAACACCCCTGAAAGTTCAGGAAATGTTGCAGCCCAAAAAAGGCATTAAAATGCATCTTAGGCCTGCAAAAATGTAGAAAACTTTGGAGGACCATAAAAGGGCTTTACAGGCATCCTAGACCCCCTAAAGTCCAGAAAATGTTGGTGGCAAAAAAACTGTGTCAGTGAGTATCCAACACCCCTGAAAGTTCAGGAAATGTTGCAGCCCAAAAAGGCATTAAAATGCATCTTAGGCCTTTAAAAATGTAGAAAACTTTGGAGGCCCAAAAAAGGGCTTTACAGGCATCCTAGATCCCCTAAAGTCCAAAAAATGTTGGTGGCCCAAAAACAGTGTCAGAGAGCTCTGATTGTCCCAAAAACATGTGTAGCCTGAAAGGGGCATTAACCCGCATCCTAGACCACTGAAATTCCCAAAAATATTTTTGGCACGAAATATGCATCCAACACCCCAGAAAGTTCAGGAAATGTTGCAGCCCAAAAAAGGCATTAAAATGCATCTTAGGCCTGCAAAAATATAGAAAACTTTGGAGGCCCAAAAAAGGGGTTTACAAGCATCCTAGACCCCCTAAAGTCCAGAAAATGTTGGTGGCATAAAAACTGTGTCAGTGAGTATCCAACACCCCTGAAAGATCAGAAAATGTTGGCAGCCCAAAAAATGCCGTAAAATGCATCTTAGGCCTGCAAAAATGTAGAAAACTTTGGAGGACCATAAAAGGGCTTTACAGGCATCCTAGACGCCCTAAAGTCCAGCAAAAGGTTGGTGGCCTAAAAACAGTGTCAGAGAGCTTTGATTGTCCCAAAAACATTTGTAGCCTGAAAGGGGCATTAACCCGCATCCTAGTCCACTGAAATTCCCAAACATATTTTTGGCACAGAATATGCATCCAACCCCTGAAAGATCAGAAAATGTCGGCAGCCCAAAAAAAGACCTTAAAATACATCGTAGGTGGGCAAAAATGTAGAAAACTTTGGAGGCCCAAAAAATGGGTTTACAGGCATCCTAGACCCCCTAAAGTCGAGGGAAAGGTTGGTGGCCCAAAAACAGTGTCAGAGAGCTCTGATTGTCCCAAAAACATTTGCAGCCTGTAAGGGGCATTAACCCACATTCTAGACCACTGAAATTCCCAAAAATATTTTTGGCACGAAATATGCATCCAACACCCCTGAAAGTTCAGGAAATGTTGCAGCCCAAAAAAGGCATTAAAATGCATCTTAGGCCTTTAAAAATGTAGAAACTTTGGAGGCCCAGAAAAGGGCTTTACAGGCATCCTAGACCCCCTAAAGTCCAAAAAATGTTGGTGGCCCAAAAACAGTGTCAGAGAGTTCTGAATGTCCCAAAAACATTTGCAGCCTGAAAGGTTAACCCGCATCCTAGACCACTGAAATTCCCAAACATATTTTTGGCACAGAATATGCATCCAACACCCCTGAAAGATCAGAAAATGTTGGCAGCCCAAAAAATGCCTTAAAATGCATCTTAGGCCTGCAAAAATGTAGAAAACTTTGGAGGGCTAAAAAAGGGCTTTACAGGCATCCTAGACCCCCTAAAGTCCAGGAAAAGGTTGGTGGCCCAAAAACAGTGTCAGAAATCTCTGATTGTCCCAAAAACATCTGTAGCCTGAAAGGGGGATTAACCCGCCTCCTAGACCACTGAAATTCCCAAAAATATTTTTGGCACGAAATATGCATCCAACACCCCTGAAAGTTCAGGAAATGTTGCAGCCCAAAAAAGGCATTAAAATGCATCTTAGGCCTGCAAAAATTTAGAAAACTTTGGAGGCCCAAAAAAGGGCTTTACAGGCATCCTAAACCCCCTAAAGTCCAGGAAAATGTTGGTGGCCCAAAAACAGTGTCAGAGAGCTCTGAATGTCCCAAAAACATTTGCAGCCTGAAAGGGGCATTAACCCGCACCCTAGACCACTGAAATTCCCAAACTTATTTTTGGCACGAAATATGCATCCAACACCCCTGAAAGTTCAGGAAATGTTGCAGCCCAAAAAAGGCATTAAAATGCATCTTAGGCCTGCAAAAATATCGAAAACTTTGGAGGCCCAAAAAAGGGGTTTACAGGCATTCTAGACCCCCTAAAGTCCAGAAAATGTTGGTGGCCAAATACCTGTGTCATTGAGCTCTGATTGTCCCAAAAACAGTTGCAGCCTGTAAAGGGAATTAACCCGCACCCTAGACCACTGAAATTCCCAAACTTATTTTTGGCACGAAATATGCATCCAACACCCCTGAAAGTTCAGGAAATGTTGCAGCCCAAAAAAGGCATTAAAATGCATCTTAGGCCTGCAAAAATGTAGAAAACTTTGGAGGACCATAAAAGGGCTTTACAGGCATCCTAGACCCCCTAAAGTCCAGAAAATGTTGGTGGCAAAAAAACTGTGTCAGTGAGTATCCAACACCCCTGAAAGATCAGAAAATGTTGGCAGCCCAAAAAATGCCTTAAAATGCACCTTAGGCCTGCAAAAATGTAGAAAACTTTGGAGGACCATAAAAGGGCTTTACAGGCATCCTAGAAGCCCTAAAGTCCAGCAAAAGGTTGGTGGCCCAAAAACAGTGTCAGAGAACTCTGATTGTCCCAAAAACATTTGTAGCCTAAAAGGGGCATTAACCCGCATCCTAGTCCACTGAAATTCCCAAACATATTTTTGGCACAGAATATGCATCCAACACCCCTGAAAGATCAGAAAATGTCGGCAGCCCAAAAAAAGACCTTAAAATGCATCGTAGGTGGTCAAAAATGTAGAAAACTTTGGAGGCCCAAAAAAGGGGTTTACAGGCATCCTAGACCCCCTAAAGTCCATAAAATGTTGGTGGCCAAAAAACTGTGTCAGTGAGCTCTGATTGTCCCAAAAACAGTTGCAGCCTGTAAGGGGCATTAACCCGCATTCTAGACCAATGAAATTCCCAAAAACATTTTTGCCAGAAAATATGCATCCAACACCCTGAAAGTTCAGGAAATGTTGGCAGCCCAAAAAAGGCCTTAAAATGCAACTTAGGCCTGCAAAAATGTATAAAACTTTGGAGGGCTATAAAAAGGCTTTACAGGCATCCCAGACCCCCTAAAGTCCAGGAAAAGGTTGGTGGCCCAAAAACAGTGTCAGAGAGCTCTGAATGTCCCAAAAACATTTGCAGCCTGAAAGGGGCATGAACCTGCATCCTAGACCACTGAAATTCCCAAACATATTTTTGGCACAGAATATGCATCCAACACCCCTGAAAGATCAGAAAATGTTGGCAGCCCAAAAAATGCCTTAAAATGCATCTTAGGCCTGCAAAAATGTAGAAAACTTTGGAGGACCAAAGAAGGGCTTTACAGGCATCCTAGACCCCCTAAAGTCCAGGAAAAGGTTGGTGGCCCAAAAACAGTGTCAGAGAGCTCTGATTGTCCCAAAAACATTTGTAGCCTGAAAGGGGCATTAACCCGCATCCTAGACCACTGAAATTCCCAAAATTATTTTTTGCACGAAATATGCATCCAACACCCCTGAAAGTTCAGGAAATGTTGCAGCCCAAAAAAGGCATTAAAATGCATCTTAGGCCTTTAAAAATGTAGAAAACTTTGGAGGCCCAAAAAAAGGGCGTTACAGGCATCCTAGACCCCCTAAAGTCCAAAAAATGTTGGTGGCCCAAAAATAGTGTCAGAGAGCTCTGAATGTCCCAAAAACATGTGCAGCCTGAAAGGTTAACCCGCATCCTAGACCACTGAAATTCCCAAACATATTTTTGGCACAGAATATGCATCCAATACCCCTGAAAAATCAGAAAATGTTGGCAGCCCAAAAAATGCCTTAAAGTGCATCTTAGGCCTGCAAAAATGTAGAAAACTTTGGAGGACCAAAAAGGGCTTTACAGGCATCCTAGACCCCCTAAAGTCCAGGAAAAGGTTGGTGGCCCAAAAACAGTGTCAGAAAGCTCTGATTGTCCCAAAAACATTTGTAGCTGAAAGGGGCATTAACCCGCATCCTAGACCACTGAAATTTCCAAAAATATTTTTGGCACGAAATATGCATCCAACACCCCTGAAAGTTCAGGAAATGTTGCAGCCCAAAAAAGGCATTAAAATGCATCTTAGGCCTGCAAAAATATAAAAAACTTTGGAGGCCCAAAAAAGGGGATTACAAGCATCCTACACCCCCCAAAGTCCAAAAAATGTTGGTGGCCCAAAAACAGTGTCAGAGAGCTCTGAATGTCCCAAAAACATTTGCAGCCTGAAAGGGGCATTAACCCGCATCCTAGACCACTGAAATTCCCAAACATATTTTTGGCACAGAATATGCATCCAACACCCCTGAAAGTTCAGGAAATGTTGGCAGCCCAAAAAAGGCCTTAAAATGCAACTTAGGCCTGCAAAAATGTATAAAACTTTGGAGGGCTATAAAAGGGCTTGCAAGGCATCCTAAAGTCCAGGAAAAGGTTGGTGGCCCAAAAACAGTGTCAGAGAGCTCTGATTGTCCCAAAAACATTTGTAGCCTGAAAGGGGCATTAACCCGCATCCTAGACCACTGAAATTCCCAAAAATATTTTTGGCACGAAATATGCATACAACACCCCTGAAAGTTCAGGAAATGTTGCAGCCCAAAAAAAGGCATTAAAATGCATCTTAGGCCTGCAAAAATGTAGAAAACTTTGGGGGCCCAAAAAAGGTGTTTACAGGCATCCTAGACCCCCTAAAGTCCAGAAAGTGTTGGTGGCCAAATACCTGTGTCAGTGAGCTCTGATTGTCCCAAAAACAGTTGCAGCCTGTAAGGCGCATTAACCCGCATTCTAGACCACTGTAATTCCCAAAAACATTTTTGTCACAAAATATGCATCCAACACCCCTGAAAGTTCCGGAAATGTTGGCAGCCCAAAAAGGCATTAAAATGCATCTTAGGCCTGCAAAAATGTAGAAAACTTTGAAAGGCCCAAAAAAGGGCTTTACAGGCATCCTAGACCCCCTAAATTCCAGGAAATATTGGTGGCCCAAAAACAGTGTCAGAGAGCTCTGAATGTCCCAAAAACATTTGCAGCCTGAAAGGGGCATGAACCCGCACCCTAGACCACTGAAATTCCCAAACATATTTTTGGCACAGAATATGCATCCAACACCCTTGAAAGATCAGAAAATGTTGGCAGCCCAAAAAATGCCTTAAAATGCATCTTAGGCGTGCAAAAATGTAGAAAACTTTGGAGGACCAAAAAAGGGGGTTACAGGCATCCTAGACCCCCTAAAGTCCAGGAAAAGGTTGGTGGCCCAAAAACAGTGTCAGAGAGCTCTGATTGTCCCAAAAACATTTGTAGCCTGAAAGGGGCATTAACCCGCATCCTAGACCACTGAAATTAACAAAAATATTTTTGGCACGAAATATGCATCCAACACCCCTGAAAGTTCAGGAAATGTTGCAGCCCAAAAAAGGCATTAAAATGCATTTTAGGCCTGCAAAAATGTTGAAAACTTTGGAGGCCCAAAAAAGGGGTTTACAGGCATCCTAGACCCCCTAAAGTCCAGAAAATGTTGGTGGCCAAATACCTGTGTCAGTGAGCTCTGATTGTCCCAAAAACAGTTGCAGCCTGTAAGGGGAATTAACCCGCATTCCAGACCACTGAAATTCCCAAAAACATTTTTGTCACAAAATATGCATCCAACACCCCTGAAAGTTCCAGAAATGTTGGCAGCCCAAAAAAGGCATTAAAATGCATCTTAGGCCTGCAAAAATGTAGAAAACTTTGGAGGCCCAAAAAAGGTGTTTACAGGCCTCCTAGACCCCCTAAAGTCCAGAAAGTGTTGGTGGCCAAATACCTGTGTCAGTGAGCTCTGATAGTCCCAAAAACAGTTGCAGCCTGTAAGGCGCATTAACCCGCATTCTAGACCACTGAAATTCCCAAAAATATTTTTGTCACAAAATATGCATCCAACACCCCTGAAAGTTCAGGAAATGTTGCAGCCCAAAAAAGGCATTAAAATGGGGGGCGTGGCTACGAGAGCCATGTAGGAGGACGCGTTCCAGCGGAGCTCCTGAGATCCTGAACAGATCCGGGCAAATTAGTGCGGCGTGACTGCTTATTGAATACCGACGATACGCATGCCAGCGTGTGAAAGTGCTACCTATGCACTGTGAACTTTTGGAGGACATAGAAGCTACGGCGGCGAAGATTGGAGAAGAAAAGTCGAGAGACGCTGAGGACAAAGGGCGACTCAAAATGGCCGACATAGGCCCGAGACGGAATAGAAAAGAGTAGCGGGAAGACCTAACCAGGCCAGCGTGCAGTGCGCCCACTCATCATTCGGAAGACCTGCACATCCCCAGAACCATGTCAAGTAGGGCAGTGCGACCCAAGGCGAAACAGCCCACGCTGGACGACTTCACCAAGACGTCCCCGGGCCCGGACGCCACCAAGAATAAAGATGCATCGGCCGTGGGTGGCGCGACGCCTTCGAGCTCTAATCAAGAAATCCTGGCGGCGATTGCGGACCTGAGAGCAGCCTGGGAGTCGAAATTAGAACTGGCTGTCTCTGAATTAAAAACGGCATTGGACCTCAAAGTTGGGGAGGTCCAGGAGGACGTCAATCTGCTGAGACAGGACGTTAGGGTTCTGGCAGAGCGCACAGAGTCCCTGGAAAAAGAAGTTGGCCCGAATACGGCAGACTGCGCCACCCACAAGGCAAAACTGCACGCCCTAATTCAAAGGGTGGGCAACTTAGAAAGTAGAGCGGAGGAGGCGGAAGGACGAGCCCGCCGCAACAATATCCGTATTGTGGGCCTACCGGAGGGGACGGAGGGCCGTGACCCTACTGACTTTGTTGAGACCATGTTACTGCAGGAGATACCCGGAGGGGCCTTATCCCAAGGCTTCGCAGTGGAAAGAGCGCATAGAGCCTTAACGAGGAGGCCGCCACCCGGAAACCCGCCTAGACCCATCATTGCCAAAATTCTTAACTACCGCGATCGGGAAAGAATATTGGAACATTTTCGAAAAGGAGGCACGATCAAGAGAGGAGCAGCAAACATCACGGCGTATCCGGATTACACTCTAGCTGTGCAGCGGAGCCGCATGAATTTTGGGACTGTGAAACGGAGGCTGAGGGAGGCAGGTTATAAATATATGTTGCTTTACCCTGCAAAACTGAAGGTTATACAGGCGCATAAAACTTTATTTTTCGAGACCCCAGAGGACGCCATGGAGTGGCTCGATACACAGGGGAGCCCCCGGGAATCGGCGGACCGGCCCCAGAAGGACTCGGAGGAGCTGCGGAAGGCGTAAAATGGCGTCGCAAGATGGCGCGACTCATGGACTTTGAGACTTGATTATAGTCGGTTCGGAACCTTCGGTATGGAAGGTCAGTTGGTTGTATTGTTTGTCGCAAACACTGGGATTATTATCGAACGGGAGCCCCATGGAGCGATACTCTTTCCCCACAATAGCTTAGGTTAGGTGGCCATTAGGGCGACCTCACCCTACTGGGCTCCGTGCACTGATCGGTGATTGCGGAACTAGATGTGGGGGTGCCTGAGCTCTGTTGTTGAAGCTGGGCAACAGTTGGGGTGTGTGGTGTTGGGGGGAGGCGGGTGAGGGAGGGGAAAGGGAGTTGGGGTTTGGTTGTGTGTGTAGTTAGTTGGGGAATGAGCTTATTCGCGGAGTGGCTGCAGTGGGACGCCTTCTGTGTCATGCGAACTGCTGGAGGTTCCTGCAAATGGGGTGGGAAGACACATAATTGCCATGGGAGACCTTAAGATTGCCACCTGGAACGTCCGCGGACTCAATAATTACCTGAAAAGAAATAAAGTCATGTTGTATCTTAAACGACAGAAGATCGACATTGCCCTGCTACAAGAAACGCACCTGACCCAACATAAACTAGACCTTTTTAAAAAAAATGGTGTGGCACGGTGGTGGGCTCCCCGTACTCGGCCTATGCCAGGGGTGTGCTGATCTGGGTGGCCCCGCATGTCCCACTCAGAATTGTACGAGAGGAGGTAGACACGGAGGGTAGGCTGGTAATACTAAGGGCACTGATTGAGAACAGAGGACTGAGTATTATTAATACATATGCCCCCAACCAGAATACTGCTATATACTTCAGGACCTTATGTACACGCCTGGGCCCGTGCGCAGAGGAACCGATTATCTGGGGGGGGGACTTCAACACTGTGTTCTTGACCCCAAGATAGATAGGTCCGACAGTAAAGTGGACAGGCCCACCCCGGCGGCTAGGGCTTTACGGGTACTATTAGATGATTTTGGACTAGAAGATGTCTGGAGATTGAAACACCCCACTGCCTCGCAGTACTCTCATTATTCGGCCCCTCAACAGCTGCATACGAGACTAGACTATTTCTTTGCCACGCCAGAAGTGGCGATAGCAACTACTCAGATTGAATACAGAGCGAAGGTCCTGTCGGACCATTTGCTCTTGGTGATGGCCTGGCAATATGTCCGCCCCAGAGGGCGGATACCAACATGGCGCCTTCGGGCGGAGGCGCTTAGAGACCCGGTCTTCAGAGAGGATATTAGAGAGGCGATCATAAGGTACTTTGAGGAGAACACGGGCAGTGTAGATTCGGCTAGTACACTTTGGGAGGCCTTCAAGGTGGTATTGAGGGGCGACGCTATTTCCAAATCAAAGGGCCTGCAGGGGGGGGTTCTAGCTGAGCTAGAGAAAGTGGAGAAAGAATTGGAGCGTGAATGTACCAGAGCGGGGGGGGACACAGACCTAGTACTCGAATTACAGCAACATTGCTCGGAGCTTTGGGAGCGGCTTTGTGACCTCAACTACAGGAAATACGTGGAGAGGCAGCATGCAGGCGGTGACAAAACTGGTTGCCTACTGGCATGGCTTTATAAGAGGGAAACCCCTAGGGCCCCGATCATGATGATAGAAAGGGAAAATGGGGAGGAGGCTCACACTCAGGAAGAGGTTAACGCCGCTTTCTTAGATTATTATAAAACGCTGTATGAGGACAAAGGGGAAGACAATCTGGATAAAATCAGGGACACACTGGAAGATATGGAATTGCCTAGAATTAGTGCAGAGGAAAGGGACGAGTTAGATGGTCCCATTACGCTAGATGAACTGGAAGAGGTGGTGAAACGGCTACCTACTTGCAAGACCCCGGGCACTGATGGACTCCCGAGTGAGTTCTACAAAACATATAGCGCAGAGATACTCCCCCCTATGCTGGAGATGTATAATGAATCATTTGAGGGAGGCCGATTGCCGGACACGCTCAGAGAGGCGCTGATCGTGCCGCTACCCAAGCCTAACAAGCCGAGACAACACTGTGGGTCGTACAGACCGCTGTCGATGTTGAACCAAGACAGTAAGATCCTGACAGCGGTCCTGGCGGACAGGCTACGCAAGGTCATCGGCAGACTGATACACTCGGATCAGACAGGTTATGTCCCTGGCAGGAATATAACCCATAATCATAGGCGGCTCCACCGGGTGATCGAAGAAGGGAACAGAAGGGATGAGGAAATGGCAGTGATTTCCTTAGACGCAGTCAAGGCATTTGATTCAGTGAGGTGGCCGTGGCTGTTCGCGGTCCTGGGGGAATACGGGTTTGGGCCAGGCTATATCAGATGGGCGAGGCTGCTGTATAGCCAGCCAACGGCTAGGGTGCGCACGGGATCGGTGATATCCGATAAGTGGCGCCTTGGTAGGGGTACTAGACAGGGATGTCCTTGGTCCCCGATGTTATACATATTGGCCCTGGAACCCTTAGCGGTATATCTTAGACAGCAATATGACCTGGTGGGCATCGAGGTGGGAGGAGAGAGCCACTTGATATCCCTATATGCCGATGACTTGCTGCTGTACCTAAAATATCCGGAGGAGAACCTCCAGTATGTTTTGGAGGTCATGCAGAAGTATGCCGAATTGTCCGGCATAGCGGTTAATCCCGGAAAGTCGAGCATGTTCCCCCTAGGGTATTATTCGAGGGTCCCCACGGAAAGCTTACCGGTATTACCCGTGCCTTGGGCAACCGAGTCCTTCCGATACCTCGGAATAGACATATATCATACTGTGGTAAACGAACATCTGCACAATACTGCAGTTGCTGTGGATAAAATCTGCGCGTCCATGCGATTTTGGGAAAAGCTGCCGCTGGCGATGATAGGGCGGGGGGCGCTGCTTAAAATGGTTGTCCTGCCTAGACTGTTGCATTTCTTCAACAACATACCATACTTAATACCTAGGAAGTTCTTTACCAAACTCGACAGTATGTGCAGGGACTTCCTATGGCACGGCACTCGCAACCGAGTGGCACTGTGGAAGCTGCAAAACTTTTACGATAAAGGAGGGATCAAATTACCACATTTTGAGGCCTATTATGTAGCGAGCCAATTGCAATATGTTACACAGTGGCTCTCTGATGAGGAATCTCCCGAGTCTAGGTTGGTTGGGACAGATTGCGCCCCGTTTTATTTGAAGGAGATCATCTGGGTCCCTAGACAGGACTTAAATCTTCGCCCTGGCATGCTGTTACTTGGGTGGAGAATGTGGCGTAGAGCATGTCGGCTACTGGAAAGCCTGGACCCGTGTTCGCCGCAAGTGCCACTGGTCGCCTTGACTGCGGGGGATAGCCAACTTAGGAAAATGATCAGAATATACTGGGAATCGGTTGGGTTGGCCACGGTAGGAGATATATGGCAGGATGGGGCCATCAAGGATTTTGCAGACCTAGAAGAGGAGACTGGGTTACATGTGGGCCAATACGTTACATACCTCAGGTTGGTACGGATTATCCGAAAATCTTGGCCTGAGACGGTGTTAGCAGAGGATCCGGACGCCCTGATTGACACAATATATGATATATCAGAGGGCGGACACGAGATTTCCAGATTGTATGAGGTGGTGATGTCCCGGGTGGGAAAGGACCTGATGGATTTGAGACTAGAATGGGAAACGGAGGTGGGGACTCAGATGACTGATGGGATGTGGGAACGGGCTATGGGATATCATAAAAAAGTGTCCAGAAATGCTAGATTACAGCAAATCCAACTATATATCACACACAGAGCGTACATGACCCCCAAAAGGATAGCTAAGTTTGCGAACACAGGCAGACAAGCATGTCCGAAATGTAACGAGGAGGACGCGGACATGACGCATATGTTCTGGTCCTGCCCAGTAATCGAAGCCTTCTGGGGAGAAGTGTCACAGAAGTTAGCAGGCAAAGGGGTCCCGATAAGCATTGATACGGCCTGGGCTTGCCTCCTAGGGGGGTTCCCAAGACCGAAGAACACCAGACATCTGGGGAAACTGAGAGACCTAGCGTATATACTCGCTAAGAGGAGGATAGCCATGAACTGGAAGCAATGCTACAAACCCAGGATAGAGATGTGGTGGAGGGATCTGCAAAAATGGGCGGAAGCTGAAACCATGGTCTGGCAAGAGGCATGCAGTAAATGTGGGGAGGAGGATGTGGGCAACCTAGTAGCCTGGAGGTTGTTAGTTACTGGTCTGTTTGGGGTGCAAGGGGAACCTACTGCCTCGGAGGAGGAAGACACCCGGCCACTCCAGGTCGATACAGAACTACCCTGTCGATAAGCTCTTGGGTGGGAGGGGGGGAGTGCAGTGTTGTGTTTTCTTAATTGTCAATTGTCCTATTGTACATAATGCCACAAGTTTGTTTTGTACTGTTTTCATTTAAAATTAAATAAAAAACATTAAAAAAAAGAAAAAAAAAAAAATGCATCTTAGGCCTGCAAAAATGTAGAAAACTTTGGAGGCCCAAAAAAGGGCTTTACAAGCATCCTAGACCCCCTAAAGTCCAGGAAATGTTGGTGGCCCAAAAACAGTGTCAGGGAGCTCTGAATGTCCCAAAAACATTTGCAGCCTGAAAGGGGCATTAACCCGCACCCTAGACCACTGAAATTCCCAAACATATTTTTGGCACGAAATATGCATCCAACACCCCTGAAAGTTCAGGAAATGTTGCAGCCCAAAAAAGGCATTAGATTGCATCTTAGGCCTGCAAAAATGTAGAAAACTTTGGAGGCCCAAAAAAGGGATTTACATGCATCCTAGACCCCCTAAAGTCCAGAAAATGTTGGTGGCCAAAAAACTGTGTAATTGAGCTCTGATTGTCCCAAAAACAGTTGCAGCCTGTAAAGGGAATTAACCCGCATTCGAGACCACTGACATTCCCAAAAACATTTTTGTCAGAAAATATGCATCCAACACCCCTGAAAGTTCAGGAATTGTTGGCAGCCCAAAAAAGGCCTTAAAATGCAACTTAGGCCTGCAAAAATGTATAAAACTTTGGAGGTCTATAGAAGGGCTTGACAGGCATCCTAGACCCCCTAAAGTCCAGGAAAAGGTTGGTGGCCCAAAAACAGTGTCAGAGAGCTCTGATTGTCCCAAAAACATTTGTAGCCTGAAAGGGGCATTAACCCGCATTCGAGACCACTGAAATTCCCATAAACATTTTTGTCACAAAATATGCATCCAACACCCCTGAAAGTTCCAGAAATGTTGGCAGCCCAAAAAAGGCATTAGAATGCATCTTAGGCCTGCAAAAATGTAGAAAACTTTGGAGGCCCACAAAAGGGCTTTACAGGCATCCTAGACCCCCTAAAGTCCAGAAAATGTTGGTGGCCAAAAAACTGTGTCAGTGAGCTCTGATTGTCCCAAAAACAGTTGCAGCCTGTAAGGGGCATTAACCCGCATTCAAGACCACTGAAATTCCCAAAAACATTTTTGTCAGAAAATATGCATCCAACACCCCTGAAAGTTCAGGAAATGTTGGCAGCCCAAAAAAGGCCTTAAAATGCAACTTAGGCCTGCAAAAATGTATAAAACTTTGGAGGGCTATAGAAGGGCTTGACAGGCATCCTAGACCCCCTAAAGTCCAGGAAAAGGTTGGTGGCCCAAAAACATTGTCAGAGAGCTCTGATTGTCCCAAAAACATTTGTAGCCTGAAAGGGGCATTAACCCGCATCCTAGACCACTGAAATTCCCAAAAATATTTTTGGCACGAAATATGCATCCAACACCCCTGAAAGTTCAGGAAATGTTGCAGCCCAAAAAAGGCATTAAAATGCATCTTAGGCCTGCAAAAATATAGAAAACTTTGGAGGCCCAAAAAAGGGGTTTACAAGCATCCTAGACCCCCTAAAGTCCAAAAAATGTTGGTGGCCCAAAAACAGTGTCAGAGAGCTCTGAATGTCCCAAAAACATTTGAAGCCTGAATGGGGCATTAACCCGCATCCTAGACCACTGAAATTCCCAAACATATTTTTGGCACAGAATATGCATCCAACACCCCTGAAAGTTCCGGAAATGTTGGCAGCCCAAAAAAAGGCATTAGAATGCATCTTAGGCCTGCAAAAATGTAGAAAACTTTGGAGGCCCAAAAAAGGGGTTTACAAGCATCCTAGACCCCCTAAAGTCCAGAAAATGTTGGTGGCCAAAAAACTGTGTCAGTGAGCTCTGATTGTCCCAAAAACAGTTGCAGCCTGTAAGGGGCATTAACCCGCATTCTAGACCACTGAAATTCCCCCAAAAAATTTTGTCAGAAAATATGCATCCAACACCCCTGAAAGTTCAGGAAATGTTGCAGCCCAAAAAAGGCATTAAAATGCATCTTAGGCCTTTAAAAATGTAGAAAACTTTGGAGGGCTAAAAAAGGGCTTTACAGGCATCCTAGACCCCCTAAAGTCCAGGAAAAGGTTTGTCGGGGGGGATTCTGCCGGGGTCGGCCGGGCCGTCCGCAGACCTCCGGGCAGGGAGGCCCCAACTCCTCCCGTGTATATCTCGGATCGAGACAGAGTATGAGGCACACACAAGGAGCAAGGCGACTTCTGTCGTTTATTATGCAAACGGCAGGGATGGGTCAAGGAGCGCACGCGTTCGTCCTGACACACACACAATAGTGGGGCTCGCAGGCCCTTTTTACTACATTATGACGCGCTACTTGCGTCATTCCAAAAAGTTACCAAAAGAACCTATCGCCACTCTTGATTGGTTGCTCGAGTGGTGGGGTTAGTATAGTACGCCTATAGAGAATGATATTAGTGGTTAAGGTGTAGTCAGGTGGTATATCTGGGTTGTCCCTACAATTAGATACATAAGAATTGTTACATGAAGACCCCTGAGGATTGGCTAACGTTACTGACGTCTGAGATAAGAACCTCATGTTCTGATTGGTGCATCCGTGAGCTCCCCAGCCTGGGACCACCGTTGTTCCCAGCACACGGTGCACCTGTGGTTGCAACAGTGTTTCAATATGGGTACGTGCAGGCAATGTGAGGATTTATTCATAGGTGGGAGACTGACCGTTCCCACTGTAGCAGGTGTCCATTGAGCCTTTCAAGTGTGTCGGCCTGCGTCTCGTAGCGAGGTACCCAGACGCCTTTTCTCTCCTGGGTTTTGGCATCTCGTCAGGTTCGGCTTGGTCACGTGGGGAGGGACCGTGTTTGAGGCATAATTCTGCACAATTAATATTGTTTTTCCACTGTATGTCTGGTTTAATTTGCAGATATGATTTTAACATTGGTACGTGGAGTGCGAGGTTGCAACATCGTGCCTTTGAAGATTTGTTTCTTGACTGTGGGTTTGCAACATTACGACCTTGGCTGGTTGCTCCACTGGGTTCTTTCTGCAGGCTCAGCAACCTGACTTTTGCTTTGTTAATGTCCACGGGAACTCTTGCTTGAGGCCTACTTGGGCCTGGTGCACGAGTAATCCATTTAGTGCATGGATGCTTTAGGTTATAGTGGCATACAGTTTCATGGCCAGTATCGTGTTTCCATTATATCTCTCATGATGGTAACGGGTTTCAAGAGAAGCGTGAGCAAGCGTTATAAATGAGCTCATGGTGCGTCTTGCGTTTCTGCATTCTGAAAGCCTATGTAAAAATAATAAAGATGCACGTCCGTGAATAAGCCTGTCGCCTACGTCAGAGCACTGAGTATGTTCTTCGTGTAGATTGGTGTGGAAATGTTCAGCGTGTATAATAGTTCAGCGGTGCTTCCCGTTATCTAGGTCGTCATGGCATCTCTAACGATGTGTAGATTTCAGTCTAGTTGGTCCGTGCCGCAGGTGTCGGCATGGCCAGTGCGGGCTGTTGGGCAGGCAGATGGACACATCCGTATGTTTCTGTACCAGGGTATTTGGTCATCTGGTAAATGGGCAAACTCTTCTCGTGGCGGGTGTCTGGGCCGCGACCCTCTAGGCCAAGCGCGAGAGGTGAAGGACGGGAGTCTGGTTTTCCATTCTCCCACTTCAGTCCCCCCTCTGGTCGACTTGTCGACCACAAACATATCCTTCTCGTTATCTCCTCTTACTCTCCATATCTTCGTTATCCCTCCGAGATGTCCATAATGGTTTACGTGATCTTCAAATGACCAATACATGTATTCGCATGTTCCTCCAGGAGTACAGTACACCCATCTTCCTATGTAGCTCCTAGGGTTCCTTGGGTTCTCGATCTTCACTGATGGTGGGTCTAGATGATTGGCGATGATTTGGGTGCGCAACTTCTCCCTTTCGTGTATTATCACACCTGTGTGCTGGCCGTCATCCGCTGGCATCAAGGGGTGCATTCCCACCATTTCCAGCAACTCATCAGTTGAGCGCGCCTTCCGGGCTTTCCAAAATCTAATTATTATCAGTGCAGCTCCAGCCAAAATAGCACATCCCACTATTATTTTCAGTCCATCTGACAGCCAAGATGGCATCCATGACCATAATAGTGAAAACCAGCTTTTATCCTTGTTTACGCCGTTACTTTCGTCCATCATTTTGGAGTGCATCTGGGCCAATTGTGAAACTGCTTCTGTTAGTGTACCATTGTCGGCATCGTTGGCAGGTATGAACGTGCAGCATGATTGTCCTATCTTTGCACAAACTCCTCCTTCCATTGCTGTGAGAAGGTCCAATACATATCTGTTCTGTAGTGCTACCATCCTTACAGCTCGCAGCTCCTCTTTAATTGCGTTAAACCCATTTACTGTCGAATTTATGGTCATCATTAGTTCCCATCTGGTTATTTGCAGCCATTTTGCGTTCGCGTATGCCTGCAGTCCCGGATGTATTATTGAGGAGAAGAACATTGCTGCTCTGCTGAATAGTCTGTGTTCTGGCGGTATTGAGGTTAGTTCCGTTTCCGACCTTCCCCACAGATAATTTCCTGTTAATGGCTCTCCTTGTCTTTTTCTCCTGTTTAGGACAGTATCATTGCTGTTTGTCCTGTTTTCTTGCTCCTTCTGGAGTGGTGCAGATCTCTTTCTTCTCCTGTCTCCTTCATCCATTTTCGGAAATTTCGCCACATCGACATGCTTCTTAGGTACCACTAGTGATGGTACATTGACGTGTACCATTGTGCACACACCACTCCACAGGGGAGGCAGTGTATGATATGCCTTTTCTCCGCAGGCCCAATAATGGTCCATTATCACTGCTGTTCCCGCTCCCCCCTCAGGTAACTCCATCACACTTGCACAATTGGTGTTATATCCCACGTCCACCTCTCCTTTATGCTGGTAACATACTTTGGGCGCAGTCAATGGTAATATAGTTATCGGGTCTTCATCTTCTTCTACCCACGTGAGCATTGGTACGTACTTGATCCATGTCGTCCAACATCGATGATTGTGTGTCTCGATGGTTGAGATAGTTTCTTTTGTTACCATGTTGCTGCCAACCACTCCTATCTCCCAGCTGGTACCCAGGAACACCTTTCCTGTTATCGTCAGTAATGGCCTCTCCCAGCATCCTTGTTTACCCGGAACTTCCGTGGCGTACCAATCACATGGTAGATACTGCAGTGTTACCTTCTTTGTTTCTCCTTTTTCAGGGCCACTTGTTATGTATCTGAATGCTTCAGCATGTAAACTGGTCTTGTGATAACTCAGATAGGTCTTGAGGAAGTTGTTTTCATATGGGTATGAGTCTCGTGTTTTCCATGTCATGTGCACTACTGTTCCTTGGAATCTTCCTTTCGTTTGGAACAGGGCCAAATATATTATGCACTGTGCTGTTTTTTCATCTATTTCTGTGGCAACAAATGTTCGTGAAGCGCTCATGGCGTATGGTATTAATGAGCAAACGTAACAGCTATCCTCAGTTGTCTGCTTACCAATGCGGGTCATGTGCTGGTACCATATGTTGTTTGTGACGTGTGCTGAATCTTGTACATAATTATCAATACCTTTATTGTCTGAGTATGTGCTGCGTTTAACTTTATTTCGCTTTTGTTCATTGTTACTGTTACCACCTGACGTAACACCTGTTGCAGCAGGGAGGTGGGGTACATTAGGTTTGGGTGCAGCAAAAAAACTCATAGCATAGCTGTACTGCCATACAGAGGCAGCCAAAACTCCGGTGATCATAAAAATCCCTATTATTTTTATTACATATGCTAACCTCACCGACATTTTTGCTCTTACCTTGCTGCAGTCCTGGCAGCGTATTCTTGCGACGTTAAAGTTGCCCGCCTAAAAATTCTCAAAAAGTGCTTGTTATTAAATGTTAGTTTTGTTTCATTAAGCTCTCCCTATCAAATAGTCATTCAGTGCCCAGGTGAAGAGTTGCTCCCACGCTACTCTAAGTGATCGGTCTCTCAAGACCGGCAAGTATGGGCGGAGGTGGGGCATGTAATTTTCTATGGCCAGGAGGAAGGCCGTGTAGTATACACGTACCCTTTTCTTTTTTAAGTATGTTGGCCTTTTTATTTCGTATACAAATTGGTGTGACAATTCTTCTGGGTAACTATCGTCTGGCAGCACCATCTACGCCTGCACACTGAATTTGTTAGATAACTTTTCTTAACAATACAATATTACGCAGCTCCTGTATGTGCGAGAGAAAAAGAGAACATTCACGTGTTTACATGTGTATTGGTGCAAGCGAAGTCCTTAGTTTTTATTACAATTGTATTTAGTAGTCAATGGGGGGGGGGGTTTGCTCAGATGGCGGGAGCAGTTTTACTCTTTGAACGTGTGACCATGGGGTGGGCAGTGTGGGGATCGCCCCCTTCTTCGTCCGTTATTCTCTCCGAGGGAACAATTGGGTCGTTGTCTGTGGTTGTGTTTTCTTCCGCTGCCGGGGATGTTGTTGGCGTTTTTCCAATGGACCTGTCGTTGGCGCTGGGGCGGGTCTGCAGTTTGTAGATTTTTACATCATGCAGGTGGTTCCACGCACGCTTATCCTTTAGTTTTACTGCTCTTGTTGATACGTCCTCTACTAAATGGGGGCCAGTGAACCTCTGCTGGTTCCACCTTCTATTAAAATTTCGAAGTAGTACGTGGTCGCCTTTGGCAAGTTTGCACAAGTTCTCCTTTTCTAATTCTGTATTTTCGTCTATTTCTTGGTTGCTGGTGGACCCGCCCCGTGTGCGCTCGAGCTGTTGAGACACAAACACAACGCTAGTAATCAAAGAAGACACATATTGATACATTTCATCACCTAACACATTCGCAGAACTTTCTTGGTCGGTGAATGCCCTTGACGTTGGTGTTAGGGGAAGGCGCATTTGGCGTCCAGTAACCACCTCGTGTGGGGTGAGGTGGTGGTCGGACCCTGGCCTGTTTCTAAGTTCGAACAGTGCTAACGGAAGGCAATACAACCAACTTTTCTTTGTTGTTTGCTGTATTTTAGCAATTGCCTCCTTCAATAGGCCATTCAGGCGTTCACATACACCATTGGCCTGTGGGTGGTACGCACATGCAAATTTGTGTTTAATGTTCAGTAGGGATGTGATATGCTGGAACATTTCATTTGCGAAATGGGGTCCGTTGTCTGATCTTAACACCTCGCACACTCCCCACCTGGGGAATACCTCCCTTACTATAAATTTGGCTGCTCTAAACGCATCAGGGTGTGAACAGGGCCCTGCTTCGATCCACCTAGAAAATGGGCATACTACTACTATCATGTATCTATTGCCTTGACAAATGTTGATCATATCAACATAGTCAATGTGGAGGTGCCGAAAAGGTCCTTCTGGTCGGGGTATGGTACCTCTTATCACCTTTAAAGTATGACCGGCCGTGAACTGTTGACATGTAAGGCAATTGCTGATAAAATTTGACACATGGGATGTTAACTCGGGACAGAACCAATCTTCTCTAATTCGTGCTGCTATTATTTCTTTGCCTGTATGGGCAGGGTGATGTAATTGGTTCAAGGCGGTATTTAACAATGCCAATGGTATTACAACTTTCCCAGTGCCACCCTGGCGCCATAGTGCGTCGGTTGGTGACATTGTGCATCCTCTTTTCACCCATACTTCTTTTTCGGCCATTGGTGCAGCCGCTTGTAACTCCATAATCTGGGTGGCTGGGAGATGGGTGTACCCTTCTTTTATTAACATCTCCCTCGCTATTCCCCTCCCTCTCCCTCTCTGTGAGTCTGTGGGGTTCCATATCTCACCAAAATATGCAGCATATTTTGCATGTGCGTCTGCTGCTGCATTTCCTTTTGATATATAGTCTTCTCCATTGGTGTGTGCTGTGCATTTTACTAGGGCTAGTTCTTGGGGATCGTTTATTACTTCAATTAGTTCAGCCAACAAGAGGGCATGTTGTACTGGAGTGCCGTCAGCTCTCCTAAACCCTCTTCTTCTCCACTTTGATAGCCCTGAGTGGACAGTGGATGTAACATATGCACTGTCGGAATATATAGTAACTTTTTTATTAAAACTTTCCTTTAGTGCCAATATGAGTGCAACCAGTTCCGCCGCTTGAGCAGAGTAATGCTGTGGTAATTGTACACACTTAATAGCCACACACACTGGCGCTTCCATCATTTGTACTACTGCTGCCCCAGTCCTCCTTATCCCGTCTCCTTGATCAATAGTTGATGACCCATCAATAAACAAAAGCTCACCTCCCTCTAGTGCGTTTTCTTCAACTTTCCTAGTACATGAGTACATCTCAGTTACTTGGGTGCAGTCGTGGGCGTAATCTCCCTCTTCAATTACTTCTGCTAAGAACCTTGCAGGGTTAACCGTGCTACATCTAACAATTGCCAGTTCAGCTTTGGACAAAATAATCTCATAACCTGTTGCCCTCTGTGTCGTCAGTGTGGACTTAGGTTTATTCAATATCGCAAATAGTGCATGTTCTACAAATAGTGTAGTTGGACACCCCATAGTTATTGATGATGCTTTTTCTACTGCAAATGCAGCTGCAGCAAGACCTTGTTCGCAAGAGAATTGTCCTAACATTATTGGATCTAAGTGACCGCTGTAAAATGCTACTGGTTTATAGCCCATGCTAGTCTTTTGGGCCAATACTGCTTTCATTACTGCTGAGTCGCAATGTGAAAATATAAAAAATCGTCGCTCATAGTCTGGGGATGCTAGTACTGGAGCAGTTGATATTGCTTCTTTTAATTCATCAAATGCCTCCTTCATTTCCATAGTCCATCCCAACTTTTTCTCCCCTTTATTTGCTTCCTTCAAACCCTCAAGCAGGGGTCCTATGTAAGAGCTGTAATCAAATACCCATGCTCTACAGTAGTTGCACAGTCCCAGAAATTGCTGTAGTTCTCTTACAGTCTGTGGCACGGGAGTGCCTGATATTGCCTGTGCTCTTTGTGGTGCAATCCTTCTTCCATATTGTGATATCAGTTGGCCAATGTAAAGTACCTGTTCCTGACAGTATTGTATCTTTTCCATGTCTACCTTGTACCCCTTTTCAGCCAATATCGTCAACATTTTTAATGAGTCCTCTCTACATTTATCTTCATTTGTACTGCAAATTATTATGTCATCCACATACTGTAACACTGTGCTTTCCAACTCAACGTTACCCAAATCCATCTGTATTACCCTATTGAAAATTGAAGGTGATTCACAATATCCCTGTGGTAATCTGGTATGTTTCCACTTCCTATTTCGGTAAGTGAAGCTTGTCAAGTCTTGTGAGTCTGGGTGTAATGGTATTGAGAAAAAAGCATTTTTAAGGTCAATCACTGTAAACCGTGATGCTTCTGCTGGAATGCCACACAAAATTGTGGCCGGGTTTGCTGTTACTGGATACTCTGCTTCTACTATGTTGTTCAACGGTCTGAGGTCCTGTATGAACCGCCAAGACCCTCCTTTAGCCTTGCGCACCGGGTACACAGCTGTGTTGCATGGGGATTCTGAGGGGACCAATATGCCATTGTTTATAAGGGCTGTTATGGTTTCGTATATGCCCTCATCTGCCTCTCTTGACAATGGGTATTGTTTCACTCTTGGTAGTATGGCACCCTTTTTTAATTTTATCTTTACACCCCCTATGCTTTTAATGCATCCTACATCATAAGGGCTAATAGTCCATAATGATTTTGGCACCTTTGACATATCTTCTTTAAAAAATGGGACTGGTGTGCCAGCGGGTGCCTCAAGTGCCATTGCAATTTTCTGTGCCACTTGTTTGTGAGCCACTGTTAGCCACATTTCTACACTCATCATGAACACCATTTCATTTTCCTCCTTTTCTTCTGAAAACAACTCTTCATCTGACACCTGGGTCAGCCTACATCCTTCTGCTAGTGCTATCACCGCCCTCCATGCTCTCCCTTCTTTATCTTGGGCGTGCACAGCAACATAATCAGCTGTTGCAATAATGCTCTCAATGTCCACTGCAATGACCTTCCCTTCCAGTTCATTAGCTGGTGTTTCTGGTCGGAATAGATAGGCTGCTGGTCTCCTCCATATTTTCCCTCCTATCCCTGGCATCCATGCAAATGCCATGTCTGTTCCGTACTGGAATAGCTCGCCGTCTACCGGCTCCGCCCTGATCGCTATCTGTCCACAGTATGCTTGCAAAATCTGTCGTGCTGCAAGCATGTTAATCCCTGGAGTAGAGCAAATTATGCCATCCTCTGTAAAGGAGATCGTCATATTTAATCTGTTCATTATGTCCCTCCCCAGTATGTTTACTGGTGAGGCACTATAATACAAAAGTGGTACTGACAGATCGTAATCTCCAATAGATAGCGGAACGTTATCAGTAAATGGAACCAACCCTTTAGCCCCAGAAAACCCTTGTGTGTTCATGGCTTCGCCTGACATCTTAAACTTACCTTCCCTTATGCAAGACCGGGTCGCCCCGGTGTCAACAAGGAATGATAATTTTTTGTCACCTATCGTTACCTCTATGCGTGGCTCCTCCGCACTATTAGGTGTTACTGACAGGATGGGACACACCAAGGCCGTCTGTGGGCTGTCCTATTGGGGGTACAATGACTGGCCATTCCCTGTGTAAGGGTTGTGCCCCAACACCGTCACCCCACCCAATTGCGTTCGTTCAGGTTGTGGTGGTGGTTGTATTAACGCTGCACCAGTTACTTGTGGCAGGTATTGTTTTATTTGTTGTTGTGGTAGGGAATAGTGTTGGTCACTCCCTTGTGGTGACATCTGCTGTGGTTGTATGCCCTGCTGTTCTTGTGATGTCCTATGTTGTGCTTGTTCGTTCCATGCTGGTGTTCCTGGCCTGACCCTGCATGTACGTGACATGTGTCCTAATAGTCCGCAGCTCCAACACACGGGTGGTTCCCTGTTTTGCCATGGGAAGTTCCCTGTGTTGTCCTGGTATACTGGTTGCCCTGTCTGGTAGTTATTTCTGAGTCCCCCAGCCTGTTGTTGGGTATTATATCCGTATCCTCTTCCCCTCATAAACCCTCCTCTCCCTCTATTATAATTATAATACCCAGCTCCTTGCATTGGGTACCCTCCTCCCATGTTCTGTGCGTGTGATTGCAGAGGCAGCACTTGCTCTATTACCTCTTGTGGAGGCGCTATTTGAGCTGGATTTTGTGCAGCCACTACTTGCGTTGGGCTTTGGGCCATTGGTGTTGGCGCAGTTATTAGTGCCCCTTCCATGGTATATTTAGTAAGTTTTTTCTGTACTAATTTGGCCTCTTCTGTTTTCCTGTCCTCTTCCTTTTGTTTCATTTTTCCTTGCCATGTTCTACAGTGATGTACTATAGTCAGTTGTATTTCCGGCCATGGTTTTGCTTCCATCCCCACTACTTTCTTTAATTGTCTCTGAACTCCTTCTGGGAGCCCTTGTACTAGTATATGATAAAATATGGCTGGTGTTTTGTCCCATTGTTCTCTAGTTTCCATGCGCCACTTCTCTTGAATATCCTGGATATAATCAACAGGATCCTCGTTCTCACCCATCTTACGGGAAGTAATGGCTCCTATGTCTGATGTGTCTGGGTACTGCACTCTTAGTGCCTGCCATAGCGCATGTCTGCAGTTTGCAAATGGTGCCCCATCATGCGATGTGTTTGTTATTGTTACCCCATGGAATCCCGCTCTTTTCCAAATGTCATCCGCTCTATCCCCTAATATTGATATTAACAGGCCCTTAACATCTCCCACTGCTAGTTTCTGTCCTGCGGTGTGTTTTTCCATTTCATATATCCATTTACCCGCACCTCCACTTAATGATGGGAGCCTACATTTTATGTTTTCCTTATCCGTATGTTTCCAAGGTACATATTGTGGTCTAACCCCTCCTCTCTCCAGCAGTGGCATTACATTCTGTCTTGTGTCATCCTTTATGCTCCATGATGTTAACTCTTCACACCCCTCCTCTTCCCCCATTCCTTTTACTACTTCAAATCCTTCCTTACTACCTCTTCTCCTACCTCCCTCTTCTTCCTTTCCCCTTTTTTCATCCTTTCCTGTGTTCAATATTGGCACGTCTGTTTGCCTGTCTTGCCTGCGACTAGGGAGGTCCCTAAGCCGACATGCATAAGGTGTAACTTCGTCCATGAAGGGTGCGAGCTTTATTCTGTGCAGAGAGCGTGCAGTTGTTGAACATGTGGGGTGTGGCGTTAGAGAGCGTGATGGTGATGTGGGTGGCGTGTGTTGGTTGGTGAGCGTCGGTGGCGTGTGTTCGTTAGTTTGTGTTTCTCCCATTCTTTTCACTTCCTCCTTACTTCTCTCCAGCTCCTCCCATCTTCTACTCACCCATGGCGAATCTATGTTTGTTCTAGTGAGGTATAGCTTATCTAAGCTTTCCCTTTCACTCTTCCTTCCATCCTCACTACAAAAATCATTCATAAATTGCGCCCCCCACTCTGCCTTTTTTCCTTTTATTGTTACAGTTTTTAAGTCTATTAGGTCTCCCTCTTCCTTTCCGTTGTTACCACCTGTTCCCCTTAGTGCTGACGTTGTTGCTACCTCTCTATTTTTATATACTTCTCCCCATCTTTCACTCTCCCTCTTACTCTCCTCTCTCTCCCCTTCACTCCTCTCCTCCATCTCCCTACTATTTTCCTCTCTTTTCCTTTTTAATTCCTCCATTACTTCGTTGCTCATCTGTTCCAATATCCTTTCATCCTCTCTCCTCCTTTCCCATTTCACCCTTTCTCTTTCTACTATACTCTCTATTACCTTCCCCTCTTCATATTTTTTAGCTGTCTCTGATATTATCCTCCTCCTCCATATTTCCATTTCCTTTTCATTTTCTTCTTCTTCCTTCTTCTTCTCCCTCATCACTACTCTTGATACCCTTTCTGCTGCTGCTTTTACCCTTACAGCTTCCCTCTTTCTCTCCTCACTTTGCTCCCTTAATTTTTCCAATTCGTCCTTATCTTCTTTCCTTTTCCTCACTCTCTCTCTTTCCTCCCCCTCAAGTTGTTTTATCAGTTCATTCTGCTCATCCCTTAGTTTAGCTAATCTTTCCTCCAAAATCTCTTCCTTCTGCCGTAGCAGCTCCTCTCCCCTCATTTCACTCTCTCTTTCACTATCCTCGTTTGTTCTCTTTACCGCCTCCCTTTCCTCTCCAGTTAGTGATCCTCGTAATTTCAACAATATCTGTGCAGCTACCCACTCATCGTTTCCTATCTCTACAGTCTGCTCTTCTCTCCTCCCGTCCCCCATTGGTATCTTTCCATGAGCCACATATGGTGGAGGGCTGTATGCCGGGTTTGAGTATCCTTCAGCCGCCCTTAACTGTCCTTTTATTTCTCCTAATTCTCTTAAAGGGTACAACCCTCCCCCCTCTGTTTTCACTCCCGGTGTTAAGGGTATCTCATTGCTCGGTTCCTGTTTTATGTCAGCTAATTTATCAACCTTTCCTCCACCCAGTTTTTCATTCCCCATATTCTTTGTTCCTTCACTCTCCTTTTCCCCATCCGTTCCTTCTTTCTTAATCTCCTTTTCTTCCGGTGTTTCCCCCATAGTGAACATTCCATTTGGTCCTGGTCTAGACCCCTGGAACATCCTCCATAAGTTAAACACCTCCACATGGTTTGCCAACTTCTTCCCCTTGTATGTATTGTGCAGATGGTTTAATAGTGAATGTTGGGCATATGGGTCAAAGCTACCATTAGGCGGCCATGGTGTCAACATTTTGTTGTCCGTCCCCTGGGTCCACTCTATGCTGTACTTAATTAACTTCTCCCTATGTGGTGGCAGTGTGGTGCATATATGTTGTAGTGGGGTAGTGAGGGTATTCCCCCACCCTCCCAACCCTCTCCCGTATGACATACTAGCGCACCCTTTCTTACCCTTCCCCTTGCTACCAGTTTGCAACATACAACCTTTTATTGCTTACCTTGCCCCGCAAGTGTGGGGACTTACGACAATCCTTTGACAATTTATGCAATGATAATAATCACAAAAAAAAAATTATAAAACAAATATATTTATGATGTTATATTATATTCCTTCCCCTACGGCCCCCTGCGGCCGAAGCGCACGCAGCCCCCTGCAGCTGCGTACCCCTTACGACGATCTTACACAGTCGTCCTTTTTCCCCGTTCTCCTCCCACCTTTACACTTGCCGTGGCCGGCGTTCTCCGTGCGCAGCCACGCCCCCTTCCCCTTCTCCTCTTTGATCCACTCGTTTATCGTTTATCTCCGTGTCCGCTCCTTTATCATGTTTCTCTTCCCCACCAATGTCAAACCCAAAGCTTCTTGTGTTCACGATATCTTACTAAATCCCTACTGGTGACGTCACCTATTTCTTCGAACTACTGGTATATTCGTGTTATGTTCTTTAAATTCAAAATACACTTGCAATCTACCCCGCTAACCCTACAGCTGTCTTCCTGTCTCTCCTGGAACAAGGTAATCTCATCAATACTATAACCGGACTGCGCACGCTGCGTCGCCTCGCGTGTGATACGCCCCTCAACAGGAGGGCTTAACCAGCCAATTATCTTCCGTTTTGGGCAACTACGTAACTAGCCACCGCCCACAGGGAAACGTCATCTACCTATCGAGTTTCTTGCTCGAACAATAGGGAACCTCATCTACCTATCGAGTTTCTTGCTCGAACAATAGGGAACCTCATCTACTCATTGAATGATAAATGTCAAATCGTAGGAAACCACACACACCCACCCTCACACGTAGTCGCGATTTAGGCCAATCAGTGTCTTTCGAGCGGCTGCACGTGATGTTTTCGTGCCCCGCCCCCCTCTTTCGCGTAACGTTAGCTTTTTGTTGCGAGCGTCTGCACGTGTTGTTCTCGTGCCCTGCCCCCCTCTTTCGCGTAACGTTAGCCGCCTTTTCTCGCACTCAATTCACTACCATTCATTCCATTATCATCACTCAATTAAACCTTCACCCCACCTTTTTACAATACCTCCCTCCTCCCTTATTTACTTCCGCCCCCTCCCTCACAATTTCGCATTGCTTGTTGTGCGTGTCATGCTCACCAAGTTCCCTCGATGCAGGGCCGCTCGACTGCGTGCACCCCTCCAAGCGGCTCGCCACCTCCCCTCGTCTGGACCACGTCTGGACACTCGCCGACCGCGGGCGGGATACTTCTCAACCGGCTCCCGAGGGCCAATATCCGGATTGCGCTGTCCGGTCCTCTCGCAGCTCCGCGATGGTCCTGTAGTCCTCAGAAGGGGGCAACGGCAGAGGGGGCCGCGCCGCCGGGCCTCCCCGCAACGGGAGTGCCTGGAAAAATAAAAAATAAAAGTCGATCTTAAACAGATCTCAGCAGTGCCTCCAACTTGTCGGGGGGGATTCTGCCGGGGTCGGCCGGGCCGTCCGCAGACCTCCGGGCAGGGAGGCCCCAACTCCTCCCGTGTATATCTCGGATCGAGACAGAGTATGAGGCACACACAAGGAGCAAGGCGACTTCTGTCGTTTATTATGCAAACGGCAGGGATGGGTCAAGGAGCGCACGCGTTCGTCCTGACACACACACAATAGTGGGGCTCGCAGGCCCTTTTTACTACATTATGACGCGCTACTTGCGTCATTCCAAAAAGTTACCAAAAGAACCTATCGCCACTCTTGATTGGTTGCTCGAGTGGTGGGGTTAGTATAGTACGCCTATAGAGAATGATATTAGTGGTTAAGGTGTAGTCAGGTGGTATATCTGGGTTGTCCCTACAATTAGATACATAAGAATTGTTACATGAAGACCCCTGAGGATTGGCTAACGTTACTGACGTCTGAGATAAGAACCTCATGTTCTGATTGGTGCATCCGTGAGCTCCCCAGCCTGGGACCACCGTTGTTCCCAGCACACGGTGCACCTGTGGTTGCAACAGTGTTTCAATATGGGTACGTGCAGGCAATGTGAGGATTTATTCATAGGTGGGAGACTGACCGTTCCCACTGTAGCAGGTGTCCATTGAGCCTTTCAAGTGTGTCGGCCTGCGTCTCGTAGCGAGGTACCCAGACGCCTTTTCTCTCCTGGGTTTTGGCATCTCGTCAGGTTCGGCTTGGTCACGTGGGGAGGGACCGTGTTTGAGGCATAATTCTGCACAATTAATATTGTTTTTCCACTGTATGTCTGGTTTAATTTGCAGATATGATTTTAACATTGGTACGTGGAGTGCGAGGTTGCAACATCGTGCCTTTGAAGATTTGTTTCTTGACTGTGGGTTTGCAACATTACGACCTTGGCTGGTTGCTCCACTGGGTTCTTTCTGCAGGCTCAGCAACCTGACTTTTGCTTTGTTAATGTCCACGGGAACTCTTGCTTGAGGCCTACTTGGGCCTGGTGCACGAGTAATCCATTTAGTGCATGGATGCTTTAGGTTATAGTGGCATACAGTTTCATGGCCAGTATCGTGTTTCCATTATATCTCTCATGATGGTAACGGGTTTCAAGAGAAGCGTGAGCAAGCGTTATAAATGAGCTCATGGTGCGTCTTGCGTTTCTGCATTCTGAAAGCCTATGTAAAAATAATAAAGATGCACGTCCGTGAATAAGCCTGTCGCCTACGTCAGAGCACTGAGTATGTTCTTCGTGTAGATTGGTGTGGAAATGTTCAGCGTGTATAATAGTTCAGCGGTGCTTCCCGTTATCTAGGTCGTCATGGCATCTCTAACGATGTGTAGATTTCAGTCTAGTTGGTCCGTGCCGCAGGTGTCGGCATGGCCAGTGCGGGCTGTTGGGCAGGCAGATGGACACATCCGTATGTTTCTGTACCAGGGTATTTGGTCATCTGGTAAATGGGCAAACTCTTCTCGTGGCGGGTGTCTGGGCCGCGACCCTCTAGGCCAAGCGCGAGAGGTGAAGGACGGGAGTCTGGTTTTCCATTCTCCCACTTCAGGTTGGTGGCCCAAAAACAGTGTCAGAGAGCTCTGAATGTCCCAAAAACATTTTCAGCCTGAAAGGGGCATTAACCCGCACCCTAGACCACTGAAATTCCCAAACATATTTTTGGCACAGAATATGCATCCAACACCCCTGAAAGATCAGAAAATGTTGGCAGCCCAAAAAATGCCTTAAAATGCATCTTAGGCCTTTCAAAAATGTAGAAAACTTTGGAGGCCCAAAAAAGGGCTTTACAGGCATCCTAGACCCCCTAAAGTCCAGGAAAAGGTTGGTGGCCCAAAAACAGTGTCAGAGAGCTCTGATTGTCCCAAAAACATTTGTAGCCGGAAAGGGGCATTAACCCACATCCTAGACCACTGAAATTCCCAAAAACATTTGTCACAAAATATGCATCCAACAACCCTGAAAGTTCCGAAAATGTTGGCAGCCCAATAAAGGCCTTAAAATGCAAGTTAGGCCTGCAAAAATGTATGAAGATTTGGAGGGCTAAAAAAGGGCTTTACAGGCATCCTAGACCCCCTAAAGTCCAGGAAAAGGTTGGTGGCCCAAAAACAGTGTCAGAGAGTTCTGAATGTCCCAAAAACATTTGCAGCCTGAATAGTTAACCCACATCCTAGACCACTGAAATTCCCAAACATATTTTTGGCTCAGAATATGCATCCAACACCCCTGAAAGATCAGAAAATGTTGGCAGCCCAAAAAATGCCTTAAAATGCATCTTAGGCGTGCAAAAATGTCAAAAACTTTGGAGGCCCAAAAAAGGGGTTTACAGGCATCCTAGACCCCCTAAAGTCCAGAAAATGTTGGTGGCCAAATACCTGTGTCAGTGAGCTCTGATTGTCCCAAAAACAGTTGCAGCCTGTAAGGGGAATTAACCCGCATTCCAGACCACTGAAATTCCCAAAAATATTTTTGTCACAAAATATGCATCCAACACCCCTGAAAGATCAGAAAATGTTGGCAGCCCAAAAAATGCCTTAAAATGCATCTTAGGCCTGCAAAAATGTAGAAAACTTTGGAGGGCTAAAAAAGGGCTTTACAGGCATCCTAGACCCCTAAAGTCCAGGAAATGGTTGGTGGCGCAAAAACAGTGTCAGAGAGCTCTGAATGTCCCAAAAACATTTGCAGCCTGAAAGGGGCATTAACCCGCATTCTAGACCACTGAAATTCCCAAAAACATTTTTGTCACAAAATATGCATCCAACACCCCTGAAAGATCAGAAAATGTTGGCAGCCCAAAAAATGCCTTAAAATGCATCTGAGGCCTGCAAAAATGTAGAAAACTTTGGAGGGCTAAAAAAGGGCTTTACAGGCATCCTAGACCCCCAAAAGTCCGGAAAATGTTGGTGGCCAAATACCTGTGTCAGTGAGCTCTGATTGTCCCAAAAACAGTTGCAGCCTGTAAGGGGCATTAACCCACATTCTAGACCACTGTAATTCCCAAAAACATTTTTGTCACAAAATATGCATCCAACACCTCTGAAAGTTCCGGAAATGTTGGTAGCCCAAAAAAGGAATTAAAATGCATCTTAGGCCTGCAAAACTGTAGAAAACTTTGGAGGCCCAAAAAAGGTGTTTACAGGCATCCTAGACCCCCTAAAGTCCAGAAAGTGTTGGTGGACAAATACCTGTGTCAGTGAGCTCTGATAGTCCCAAAAACAGTTGCAGCCTGTAAGGAGCATTAACCCACATTCTAGACCACTGTAATTCCCAAAAACATTTTTGTCACAAAATATGCATCCAACACCCCTGAAAGATCAGAAAATGTTGGCAGCCCAAAAAATGCCTTAAAATGCATCTTAGGCCTGCAAAAATGTAGAAAAATTTGGAGGGCTAAAAAAGGGCTTTACAGGCATCCTAGACCCCTAAAGTCCAGGAAATGTTGGTGGCCCAAAAACAGTGCCAGAGAGCTCTGAATGTCCCAAAAACATTTGCAGCCTGAAAGGGGCATGAACCCGCATCCTAGACCACTGAAATTCCCAAACATATTTTTGGCACAGAATATGCATCCAACACCCCTGAAAGATCAGAAAATGTTGGCAGCCCAAAAAATGCCTTAAAATGCATCTTAGGCCTGCAAAAATATAGAAAACTTTGGAGGCCCAAAAAGGGGTTTACAAGCATCCTAGACCCCCTAAAGTCCATAAAATGTTGGTGGCCCAAAAACAGTGTCAGAGAGCTCTGAATGTCCCAAAAACATGTGCAGCCTGAAAGGGGCACTAACCCGCATCCTAGACCACTGAAATTCCCAAACATATTTTTGGCACAGAATATGCATCCAACACCCCTGAAAGATCAGAAAATGTTGGCAGCCCAAAAAATGCCCTAAAATGCATCTTAGGCCTGCAAAAATGTAGAAAACTTTGGAGGGCTAAAAAAGGGCTTTACAGGCATCCTATACCCCCTAAAGTCCAGGAAAAGGTTGGTGGCGCAAAAACAGTGTCAGAGAGCTCTGATTGTCCCAAAAACAGTTGCAGCCTGAAAGGGGCATTAACCCGCATCCTAGACCACTGAAATTCCCAAAAATAATTTTGGCACGAAATATGCATCCAATACCCCTGAAAGTTCAGGAAATGTTGCAGCCCAAAAAAGGCATTAAAATGCATCTTAGACCTGCAAAAATGTAGAAAACTTTCGAGGCCCAAAAAAGGTGTTTACAGGCATCCTAGACCCCCAAAAGTCCGGAAAATGTTGGTGGCCAAATACCTGTGTCAGTGAGCTCTGATTGTCCCAAAAACAGTTGCAGCCTGTAAGGGGCATTAACCCGCATTCTAGACCACTGAAATTCCCAAAAACATTTTTGTCACAAAATATGCATCCAACACCTCTGAAAGTTCCGGAAATGTTGGCAGCCCAAAAAAGGAATTAAAATGCATTTTAGGCCTGCAAAAATGTCAAAAACTTTGGAGGCCCAAAAAAGGGGTTTACAGGCATCCTAGACCCCCTAAAGTCCAGAAAATGTTGGTGGCCAAATACCTGTGTCAGTGAGCTCTGATTGTCCCAAAAACAGTTGCAGCCTGTAAGGGGAATTAACCCGCATTCCAGACCACTGTAATTCCCAAAAACATTTTTGTCACAAAATATGCATCCAACACCCCTGAAAGATCAGAAAATGTTGGCAGCCCAAAAAATGCCTTAAAATGCATCTTAGGCCTGCAAAAATGTAGAAAACTTTGGAGGGCTAAAAAAGGGCTTTACAGGCATCCTAGACCCCTAAAGTCCAGGAAAAGGTTGGTGGCGCAAAAACAGTGTCAGAGAGCTCTGAATGTCCCAAAAACATTTGCAGCCTGAAAGGGCCATGAACCCGCATCCTAGACCACTGAAATTCCCAAACATATTTTTTGCACAGAATATGCATCCAACACCCCTGAAAGATCAGAAAATGTTGGCAGCCCAAAAAATGCCTTAAAATGCATCTTAGGCCTGCAAAAATGTAGAAAACTTTGGAGGACCAAAAAAGGGCTTTGCAGGCATCCTAGACCCCCTAAAGTCCAGGAAAAGGTTGGTGGCCCAAAAACAGTGTCAGAGAGCTCTGATTGTCCCAAAAACATTTGTAGCCGGAAAGGGGCATTAACCCACATCCTAGACCACTGAAATTCCCAAAAACATTTGTCACAAAATATGCATCCAACAACCCTGAAAGTTCCGAAAATGTTGGCAGCCCAATAAAGGCCTTAAAATGCAAGTTAGGCCTGCAAAAATGTATGAAGATTTGGAGGGCTAAAAAAGGGCTTTACAGGCATCCTAGACCCCCTAAAGTCCAGGAAAAGGTTGGTGGCCCAAAAACAGTGTCAGAGAGTTCTGAATGTCCCAAAAACATTTGCAGCCTGAATAGTTAACCCACATCTTAGACCACTGAAATTCCCAAACATATTTTTGGCTCAGAATATGCATCCAACACCCCTGAAAGATCAGAAAATGTTGGCAGCCCAAAAAATGCCTTAAAATGCATCTTAGGCGTGCAAAAATGTCAAAAACTTTGGAGGCCCAAAAAAGGGGTTTACAGGCATCCTAGACCCCCTAAAGTCCAGAAAATGTTGGTGGCCAAATACCTGTGTCAGTGAGCTCTGATTGTCCCAAAAACAGTTGCAGCCTGTAAGGGGAATTAACCCGCATTCCAGACCACTGAAATTCCCAAAAATATTTTTGTCACAAAATATGCATCCAACACCCCTGAAAGATCAGAAAATGTTGGCAGCCCAAAAAATGCCTTAAAATGCATCTTAGGCCTGCAAAAATGTAGAAAACTTTGGAGGGCTAAAAAAGGGCTTTACAGGCATCCTAGACCCCTAAAGTCCAGGAAATGGTTGGTGGCGCAAAAACAGTGTCAGAGAGCTCTGAATGTCCCAAAAACATTTGCAGCCTGAAAGGGGCATTAACCCGCATTCTAGACCACTGAAATTCCCAAAAACATTTTTGTCACAAAATATGCATCCAACACCCCTGAAAGATCAGAAAATGTTGGCAGCCCAAAAAATGCCTTAAAATGCATCTGAGGCCTGCAAAAATGTAGAAAACTTTGGAGGGCTAAAAAAGGGCTTTACAGGCATCCTAGACCCCCAAAAGTCCGGAAAATGTTGGTGGCCAAATACCTGTGTCAGTGAGCTCTGATTGTCCCAAAAACAGTTGCAGCCTGTAAGGGGCATTAACCCACATTCTAGACCACTGTAATTCCCAAAAACATTTTTGTCACAAAATATGCATCCAACACCTCTGAAAGTTCCGGAAATGTTGGTAGCCCAAAAAAGGAATTAAAATGCATCTTAGGCCTGCAAAACTGTAGAAAACTTTGGAGGCCCAAAAAAGGTGTTTACAGGCATCCTAGACCCCCTAAAGTCCAGAAAGTGTTGGTGGACAAATACCTGTGTCAGTGAGCTCTGATAGTCCCAAAAACAGTTGCAGCCTGTAAGGAGCATTAACCCACATTCTAGACCACTGTAATTCCCAAAAACATTTTTGTCACAAAATATGCATCCAACACCCCTGAAAGATCAGAAAATGTTGGCAGCCCAAAAAATGCCTTAAAATGCATCTTAGGCCTGCAAAAATGTAGAAAAATTTGGAGGGCTAAAAAAGGGCTTTACAGGCATCCTAGACCCCTAAAGTCCAGGAAATGTTGGTGGCCCAAAAACAGTGTCAGAGAGCTCTGAATGTCCCAAAAACATGTGCAGCCTGAAAGGGGCACTAACCCGCATCCTAGACCACTGAAATTCCCAAACATATTTTTGGCACAGAATATGCATCCAACACCCCTGAAAGATCAGAAAATGTTGGCAGCCCAAAAAATGCCCTAAAATGCATCTTAGGCCTGCAAAAATGTAGAAAACTTTGGAGGGCTAAAAAAGGGCTTTACAGGCATCCTATACCCCCTAAAGTCCAGGAAAAGGTTGGTGGCGCAAAAACAGTGTCAGAGAGCTCTGATTGTCCCAAAAACAGTTGCAGCCTAAAAGGGGCATTAACCCGCATCCTAGACCACTGAAATTCCCAAAAATAATTTTGGCACGAAATATGCATCCAATACCCCTGAAAGTTCAGGAAATGTTGCAGCCCAAAAAAGGCATTAAAATGCATCTTAGACCTGCAAAAATGTAGAAAACTTTCGAGGCCCAAAAAAGGTGTTTACAGGCATCCTAGACCCCCTAAAGTCCAGAAAATGTTGGTGGCCAAATACCTGTGTCAGTGAGCTCTGATTGTCCCAAAAACAGTTGCAGCCTGTAAGGGGAATTAACCCGCATTCCAGACCACTGAAATTCCCAAAAACATTTTTGTCACAAAATATGCATCCAACACCCCTGAAAGATCAGAAAATGTTGGCAGCCCAAAAAATGCCTTAAAATGCATCTTAGGCCTGCAAAAATGTAGAAAACTTTGGAGGGCTAAAAAAGGGCTTTACAGGCATCCTAGACCCCTAAAGTCCAGGAAAAGGTTGGTGGCGCAAAAACAGTGTCAGAGAGCTCTGAATGTCCCAAAAACATTTGCAGCCTGAAAGGGCCATGAACCCGCATCCTAGACCACTGAAATTCCCAAACATATTTTTTGCACAGAATATGCATCCAACACCCCTGAAAGATCAGAAAATGTTGGCAGCCCAAAAAATGCCTTAAAATGCATCTTAGGCCTGCAAAAATGTAGAAAACTTTGGAGGACCAAAAAAGGGCTTTGCAGGCATCCTAGACCCCCTAAAGTCCAGGAAAAGGTTGGTGGCCCAAAAACAGTGTCAGAGAGCTCTGATTGTCCCAAAAACATTTGTAGCCGGAAAGGGGCATTAACCCACATCCTAGACCACTGAAATTCCCAAAAACATTTGTCACAAAATATGCATCCAACAACCCTGAAAGTTCCGAAAATGTTGGCAGCCCAATAAAGGCCTTAAAATGCAAGTTAGGCCTGCAAAAATGTATGAAGATTTGGAGGGCTAAAAAAGGGCTTTACAGGCATCCTAGACCCCCTAAAGTCCAGGAAAAGGTTGGTGGCCCAAAAACAGTGTCAGAGAGTTCTGAATGTCCCAAAAACATTTGCAGCCTGAATAGTTAACCCACATCCTAGACCACTGAAATTCCCAAACATATTTTTGGCTCAGAATATGCATCCAACACCCCTGAAAGATCAGAAAATGTTGGCAGCCCAAAAAATGCCTTAAAATGCATCTTAGGCGTGCAAAAATGTCAAAAACTTTGGAGGCCCAAAAAAGGGGTTTACAGGCATCCTAGACCCCCTAAAGTCCAGAAAATGTTGGTGGCCAAATACCTGTGTCAGTGAGCTCTGATTGTCCCAAAAACAGTTGCAGCCTGTAAGGGGAATTAACCCGCATTCCAGACCACTGAAATTCCCAAAAATATTTTTGTCACAAAATATGCATCCAACACCCCTGAAAGATCAGAAAATGTTGGCAGCCCAAAAAATGCCTTAAAATGCATCTTAGGCCTGCAAAAATGTAGAAAACTTTGGAGGGCTAAAAAAGGGCTTTACAGGCATCCTAGACCCCTAAAGTCCAGGAAATGGTTGGTGGCGCAAAAACAGTGTCAGAGAGCTCTGAATGTCCCAAAAACATTTGCAGCCTGAAAGGGGCATTAACCCGCATTCTAGACCACTGAAATTCCCAAAAACATTTTTGTCACAAAATATGCATCCAACACCCCTGAAAGATCAGAAAATGTTGGCAGCCCAAAAAATGCCTTAAAATGCATCTGAGGCCTGCAAAAATGTAGAAAACTTTGGAGGGCTAAAAAAGGGCTTTACAGGCATCCTATACCCCCTAAAGTCCAGGAAAAGGTTGGTGGCGCAAAAACAGTGTCAGAGAGCTCTGATTGTCCCAAAAACAGTTGCAGCCTGAAAGGGGCATTAACCCGCATCCTAGACCACTGAAATTCCCAAAAATAATTTTGGCACGAAATATGCATCCAATACCCCTGAAAGTTCAGGAAATGTTGCAGCCCAAAAAAGGCATTAAAATGCATCTTAGACCTGCAAAAATGTAGAAAACTTTCGAGGCCCAAAAAAGGTGTTTACAGGCATCCTAGACCCCCTAAAGTCCAGAAAATGTTGGTGGCCAAATACCTGTGTCAGTGAGCTCTGATTGTCCCAAAAACAGTTGCAGCCTGTAAGGGGAATTAACCCGCATTCCAGACCACTGAAATTCCCAAAAACATTTTTGTCACAAAATATGCATCCAACACCCCTGAAAGATCAGAAAATGTTGGCAGCCCAAAAAATGCCTTAAAATGCATCTTAGGCCTGCAAAAATGTAGAAAACTTTGGAGGGCTAAAAAAGGGCTTTACAGGCATCCTAGACCCCTAAAGCCCAGGAAAAGGTTGGTGGCGCAAAAACAGTGTCAGAGAGCTCTGAATGTCCCAAAAACATTTGCAGCCTGAAAGGGGCATGAACCCGCATCCTAGACCACTGAAATTCCCAAACATATTTTTTGCACAGAATATGCATCCAACACCCCTGAAAGATCAGAAAATGTTGGCAGCCCAAAAAATGCCTTAAAATGCATCTTAGGCCTGCAAAAATGTAGAAAACTTTGGAGGGCTAAAAAAGGGCTTTACAGGCATCCTAGACCCCTAAAGTCCAGGAAAAGGTTGGTGGCGCAAAAACAGTGTCAGAGAGCTCTGAATGTCCCAAAAACATTTGCAGCCTGAAAGGGGCATGAACCCGCATCCTAGACCACTGAAATTCCCAAACATATTTTTTGCACAGAATATGCATCCAACACCCCTGAAAGATCAGAAAATGTTGGCAGCCCAAAAAATGCCTTAAAATGCATCTTAGGCCTGCAAAAATGTAGAAAACTTTGGAGGCCCAAAAAAGGGGTTTACAGGCATCCTAGACCCCCTAAAGTCCAGAAAATGTTGGTGGCCAAATACCTGTGTCAGTGAGCTCTGATTGTCCCAAAATCAGTTGCAGCCTGTAAGGGGAATTAACCCGCATTCCAGACCACTTAAATTCCCAAAAACATTTTTGTCACAAAATATGCATCCAACACCCCTGAAAGTTCCAGAAATGTTGGCAGCCCAAAAAAGGCATTAAAATGCATCTTAGGCCTGCAAAAATGTAGAAAACTTTGGAGGCCCAAAAAAGGTGTTTACAGGCATCCTAGACCCCCTAAAGTCCAGAAAGTGTTGGTGGCCAAATACCTGTGTCAGTGAGCTCTGATAGTCCCAAAAACAGTTGCAGCCTGTAAGGCGCATTTGTTACTCACTGGAATGGAGAGTACGTAAACAGGCCGGACCTCTATTGCTGGGGAGTTGCTTGAAGGAGCTAGGGTTGGAGCCTCCACCCAAGCCTCCTCTCTGTGAGGGAATGAACTCTTTAAACCAATATGACCACCTGCTGAACTGTACAGACAAGGGGATCGATCGATCAAAAAAGCGGGGAGAACAGACCGTCTCAAACCCAGGCTGTTTTAATCTCCCCTTAAGCCAAAGGAACCGGAGCAACCCCTGATGGAAATAGGATTGACGTAAAGAGTCCTGGGAAACAACGAAAGTATAAAATAAAAAATAGGGAGGTTAGTAAGGTAGCTATCCCCGAACGGAACGAGGGTCGCACTGGTTTCGGGATGGTGCACCACAGCAAAGCGTTCAAAAGATGCACTTAGGAATGAAGTCGAACTCCACAGAAGATGGGATTCCAATTAGAGACTTTCTTACCGGAGTAGTTACTATCCCAGAGTCCAGGAAGCAGGCAAGGGGTCTGGTACACAGGCGGTCACGAAACACAGCAGAATCAGTGTCCAAGAGTTCCGGAAGCAGGCAAGGGGTCTGGTACACGGGTGGTCAGAAAACAGTTCAATCGAGGATTCAGAAGAAGGAGTCCGTGTGCAGGCAGGGTCGGTACACGGGAAAAACAAGGACTTCACAATTCAAGATACAGGGAGAGCGCTTCGGAAAGTATGCCGGTTGTAACTTTAAACAGAAGCAGCGTTCTGTATGCCGCTGTGGAATAAATAACAACAAAGAGGCGTATCGTTTGAATATGAGGCTCCCATCTCAACGCCGAGAACTACAACGTAACAGGTTTTCTGAATACTGTAGTTCGTGTAGAAATTTGCCATGGCAGCTGCCAGCGCGATAAGAAGGGCGCATGCCGGCGCCGTAACCCTTTATGAAGGGCGATCACTTTCCTGTCCCTTATTCTGGTGTTACCTGGAATTCCCCAATTGTTCTTGCGCATACGAGAGCAACGAGGCAGAACCCGGGAAATGTGGCGCGGCCGAGGGCGAGGTGTAACAGCATTAACCCGCATTCTAGACCACTGAAATTCCCAAAAACATTTTTGTCACAAAATATGCATCCAACACCCCTGAAAGTTCAGGAAATGTTGCAGCCCAAAAAAGGCATTAAAATGCATCTTAGGCCTGCAAAAATATCGAAAACTTTGGAGGCCCAAATAAGGGGTTTACAGACATCCTACACCCCCTAAAGTCCAGAAAATGTTGGTGGCCAAATACCTGTGTCATTGAGCTCTGATTGTCCCAAAAACAGTTGCAGCCTGTAAAGGGAATTAACCCGCATCCTAGACCACTGAAATTCCCAAACATATTTTTGGCACGAAATATGCATCCAACACCCCTGAAAGTTCAGGAAATGTTGCAGCCCAAAAAAGGCATTAAAATGCATTTTAGGCCTGCAAAAATGTATAAAACTTTGGAGGGCTATAAAAGGGTTTTACAGGCATCCTAGACCCCCTAAAGTCCAGGAAAAGGTTGGTGGCGCAAAAACAGTGTCAGAGAGCTCTGATTGTCCCAAAAACATTTGTAGCCTGAAAGGGGCATTAACCCGCATCCTAGACCACTGAAATTCCCAAAAATATTTTTGGCACGAAATATGCATCCAACACTCCTGAAAGTTCAGGAAATGTTGCAGCCCAAAAAAGGCATTAAAATGCATCTTAGGCCTGCAAAAATATAGAAAACTTTGGAGGCCCAAAAAGGGGTTTACAAGCATCCTAGACCCCCTAAAGTCCATAAAATGTTGGTGGCCCAAAAACAGTGTCAGAGAGCTCTGAATGTCCCAAAAACATGTGCAGCCTGAAAGGGGCACTAACCCGCATCCTAGACCACTGAAATTCCCAAACATATTTTTGGCACAGAATATGCATCCAACACCCCTGAAAGATCAGAAAATGTTGGCAGCCCAAAAAATGCCCTAAAATGCATCTTAGGCCTGCAAAAATGTAGAAAACTTTGGAGGGCTAAAAAAGGGCTTTACAGGCATCGTATACCCCCTAAAGTCCAGGAAAAGGTTGGTGGCACAAAAACAGTGTCAGAGAGCTCTGATTGTCCCAAAAACATTTGAAGCCTGAAAGGGGCATTAACCCGCATCCTAGACCACTGAAATTCCCAAAAATAATTTTGGCACGAAATATGCATCCAACACCCCTGAAAGTTCAGGAAATGTTGCAGCCCAAAAAAGGCATTAAAATGCATCTTAGACCTGCAAAAATGTAGAAAACTTTCGAGGCCCAAAAAAGGTGTTTACAGGCATCCTAGACCCCCAAAAGTCCGGAAAATGTTGGTGGCCAAATACCTGTGTCAGTGAGCTCTGATTGTCCCAAAAACAGTTGCAGCCTGTACGGGGCATTAACCCGCATTCTAGACCACTGAAATTCCCAAAAACATTTTTGTCACAAAATATGCATCCAACACCTCTGAAAGTTCCGGAAATGTTGGCAGCCCAAAAAAGGAATTAAAATGCATCTTAGGCCTGCAAAACTGTAGAAAACTTTGGAGGCCCAAAAAAGGTGTTTACAGGCATCCTAGACCCCCTAAAGTCCAGAAAGTGTTGGTGGACAAATACCTGTGTCAGTGAGCTCTGATAGTCCCAAAAACAGTTGCAGCCTGTAAGGAGCATTAACCCACATTCTAGACCACTGTAATTCCCAAAAACATTTTTGTCACAAAATATGCATCCAACACCCCTGAAAGTTCCGGAAATGTTGGCAACCCAAAAAGGCATTAAAATGCATTTTAGGCCCGCAAAAATTTAGAAACCTTTGGAGGGCTAAAAAAGGGCTTTACAGGCATCCTAGACCCCCTAAAGTCCAGGAAAAGGTTGGTGGTGCAAAAACAGTGTCAGAGAGCTCTGAATGTCCCAAAAACATTTGCAGCCTGAAAGGGGCATGAACCCGCACCCTAGACCACTGAAATTCCCAAACATATTTTTGGCACAGAATATGCATCCAACACCCCTGAAAGATCAGAAAATGTTGGCAGCCCAAAAGATGCCTTAAAAAGCATCTTAGGCCTGCAAAAATGTAGAAAACTTTGGAGGACCAAAAAAGGGCTTTACAGGCATCCTAGACCCCCTAAAGTCCAGGAAAAGGTTGGTGGCCCAAAAACAGTGTCAGAGAGCTCCGATTGTCCCAAAAACATTTGTAGCCTGAAAGGGGCATTAACCCGCATCCTAGACCACTGAAATTCCCAAAAATATTTTTGGCACGAAATATGCATCAAACACCCCTGAAAGTTCAGGAAATGTTGCAGCCCAAAAAAGGCATTAAAATGCATTTTAGGCCTGCAAAAATGTCAAAAACTTTGGAGGCCCAAAAAAGGGGTTTACAGGCATCCTAGACCCCCTAAAGTCCAGAAAATGTTGGTGGCCAAATACCTGTGTCAGTGAGCTCTGATTGTCCCAAAAACAGTTGCAGCCTGTAAGGGGAATTAACCCGTATTCCAGACCACTGAAATTCCCAAAAACCTTTTTGTCACAAAATATGCATCCAACACCCCTAAAAATTCCAGAAATGTTGCAGCCCAAAAAAGGCATTAAAATGCATCTTAGGCCTGTAAAAATGTAGAAAGCTTTGGAGGCCCAAAAAATGTGTTTACAGGCATCCTAGACCCCCTAAAGTCCAGAAAGTGTTGGTGGCCAGATACCTGTGTCAGTGAGCTCTGATAGTCCCAAAAACAGTTGCAGCCTGTAAGGTGCATTAACCCGCATTCTAGACCACTGAAATTCCCAAAAACATTTTTGTCACAAAATATGCATCCAACACCCCTGAAAGTTCCGGAAATGTTGGCAGCCCAAAAAAGGCATTAAAATGCATCCTAGGCCTGCAAAAATGTAGAAAACTTTGGAGGCCCAAAAAAGGGCTTTACAGGCATCCTAGACCCCCAAAGTCCAGAAAATGTTGGTGGCCAAAAAACTGTGTCAGTGAGCTCTGATTGTCCCAAAAACAGTTGCAGCCTGTAAGGGGCATTAACCCGTATTCTAGACCACTGTAATTCCCAAAAACATTTTTGTCACAAAATGTGCATCCAACACCCCTGAAAGTTCCAGAAATGTTGGCAGCCCAAAAAAGGCATCAAAATGAATCTCAGGCCTGCAAAAATGTATAAAACTTTGGACGGCTAAAAAAGGGCTTTACAGGCATCCTAGACCCCCTAAAGTCCAGGAAAAGGTTGGTGGTGCAAAAAC
Organism: Ambystoma mexicanum; assembly: GCF_040938575.1. Classification (NCBI taxonomy): domain Eukaryota; kingdom Metazoa; phylum Chordata; class Amphibia; order Caudata; family Ambystomatidae; genus Ambystoma; species Ambystoma mexicanum. Next base: position 1,396,436,013 of record NC_090934.1, on the reverse strand, counting down.
AGTGTCAGAGAGCTCTGATTGTCGCAAAAACATTTCCAGCATGAAAGGGGCATTAACTCGGATCCTAGATCACTGAAATTCCCAAAATATTTTTGGCACAAAATCTGCATCCAACACCCCTGAAAGATCAGGAAATGTTGGCAGCCCACAAAATGCCTTAAAATGCATCTTAGGCCTATAAAAATGTAGAAAACTTTGGAGGCCCAAAAAAGGGGTTTACAGGCATCCTAGATCCCCCTAAAGTACAGAAAATGTTGGTCAGCAAAAAACTGTCAGAGAGCTCTGATTGTCCCAAAACAGTTGCAGCCTGTAAGGGGCATTAACCCGCATTCTAGACCACTGAAATTCCCAAAAACATTTTTGTCACAAAATATGCATCCAACACCCCTGAAAGTTCCAGAAATGTTGGCAGCCCAAAAAGGCCTTAAAATGCAATTTAGGCCTGCAAAAATGTATAAAACTTTGGAGGGCTAAAAAAGGGCTTTACAGGCATCCTAGACCCCCTAAAGTCCAGGAAAAGGTTGGTGGTGCAAAAACAGTGTCAGAGAGCTCTGATTGTCGCAAAAACAATTCCAGCATGAAAGGGGCATTAACTCGCATCCTAGACCACTGAAATTCCCAAAACATTTTTGGCACAAAATCTGCATCCAACACCCCTGAAGGATCAGGAAATGTTGGCAGCCCACAAAATGCCTTAAAATGCATCTTAGGCCTATAAAAATGTAGAAAACTTTGGAGGCCCAAAAAAGGGGTTTACAGGCATCCTAGACCCCCCTAAAGTACAGAAAATGTTGGTCAGCGAAAAACTGTCAGAGAGCTCTGATTGTCCCAAAAACAGTTGCAGCCTGTAAGGGGAATTAACCCACATTCTAGACCACTGAAATTCCCAAAAACATTTTTGTCACAAAATATGCATCCAACACCCCTGAAAGTTCCAGAAATGTTGGCAGCCCAAAAAAGGCATCAAAATGCATCTTAGGCCTGCAAAAATGTAGAAAACGTTGGAGGCCCAAAAAAGGGGTTTACAGGCATCCTAGACCCCCTAAAGTCCAGAAAATGTTGGTGGCCAAATACCTGTGTCAGTGAGCTCTGATTGTCCCAAAAACAGTTGCAGCCTGTAAGGGGCATTAACCCGCATCCTAGACCACTGAAATTCCCAAACCTATTTTTGGCACAGAATAGGCATCCAACACCCCTGAAAGATCAGAAAATGTTGGCAGCACAAAAAAGGCCTTAAAGTGCAACTGAGGCCTGCAAAAATGTATACAACTTTGGAGGGCTAAAAAAGGGCTTTACAGGCATCCTAGACCCCCCTAAAGTACAGAAAATGTTGGTCAGCAAAAAACTGTCAGAGAGCTCTGATTGTCCCAAAAACAGTTGCAGCCTGTAAGGGGCATTAACCTGCATTCTAGGCCACTGAAATTCCCAAAAACATTTTTGTCACAAAATATGCATCCAACACCCCTGAAAGTTCCAGAAATGTTGGCAGCCCTAAAAAAGGCCTTAAAATGCAATTTAGGCCTGCAAAAATGTATAAAACTTTGGAGGGCTAAAAAAGGGCTTTACAGGCATCCTAGACCCCCTAAAGTCCAGGAAAAGGTTGGTGGTGCAAAAACAGTGTCAGAGAGCTCTGATTGTCGCAAAAACATTTCCAGCATGAAAGGGGCGTTAACTCGCATCCTAGACCACTGAAATTCCCAAAATATTTTTGGCACAAAATCTGCATCCAACACCCCTGAAAGATCAGGAAATGTTGGCAGCCCACAAAATGCCTTAAAATGCATCTTAGGCCTATAAAAATGTAGAAAACTTTGGAGGCCCAAAAAAGGGTTTTACAGGCATCCTAGACCCCCCTAAAGTACAGCAAATGTTGGTCAGCAAAAAACTGTCAGAGAGCTCTGATTGTCCCAAAAGCAGTTGCAGCCTGTAAGGGGCATTAACCCACATTCTAGACCACTGAAATTCCCAAAAACATTTTTGTCACAAAATATGCACCCAACACCCCTGAAAGTCCCAGAAATGTTGGCAGCCCAAAAAAGGCATCAAAATGCATCTTAGGCCTGCAAAAATGTAGAAAACTTTGGAGGCCCAAAAAAGGGGTTTACAGGCATTAGAGACCCCCTAAAGTCCAGAAAATGTTGGTGGCCAAATACCTGTGTCAGTGAGCTCTGATTGTCCCAAAAACAGTTGCAGCCTGTAAGGGGAATTAACCCGCATTCCAGACCACTGAAATTCCCAAAAACATTTTTGTCACAAAATATGCATCCAACACCCCTGAAAGATCAGAAAATGTTGGCAGCCCAAAAAATGCCTTAAAATGCATCTTAGGCCTGCAAAAATGTAGAAAACTTTGGAGGGCTAAAAAAGGGCTGTACAGGCATCCTAGACCCCTAAAGTCCAGGAAAAGGTTGGTGGCGCAAAAACAGTGTCAGAGAGCTCTGAATGTCCCAAAAACATTTGCAGCCTGAAAGGGGCATGAACCCGCATCCTAGACCACTGAAATTCCCAAACATATTTTTTGCACAGAATATGCATCCAACACCCCTGAAAGATCAGAAAATGTTGGCAGCCCAAAAAATGCCTTAAAATGCATTTTAGGCCTGCAAAAATGTAGAAAACTTTGGAGGACCAAAAAAGGGCTTTGCAGGCATCCTAGACCCCCTAAAGTCCAGGAAAAGGTTGGTGGCCCAAAAACAGTGTCAGAGAGCTCTGATTGTCCCAAAAACATTTGTTGCCGGAAAGGTTCATTAACCCACATCCTAGACCACTGAAATTCCCAAAAATATTTTTGGCACGAAATATGCACCCAACACCCCTGAAAGTTCAGGAAATGTTGCAGCCCAAAAAAGGCATCAAAATGCATCTTAGGCCTGCAAAAATGTAGAAAACTTTGGAGGCCCAAAAAAGGGGTTTACAGGCATCAGAGACCCCCTAAAGTCCAGAAAATGTTGGTGGCCAAATACCTGTGTCAGTGAGCTCTGATTGTCCCAAAAACAGTTGCAGCCTGTAAGGGGAATTAACCCGCATTCCAGACCACTGAAATTCCCAAAAACATTTTTGTCACAAAATATGCATCCAACACCCCTGAAAGATCAGAAAATGTTGGCAGCCCAAAAAATGCCTTAAAATGCATCTTAGGCCTGCAAAAATGTAGAAAACTTTGGAGGGCTAAAAAAGGGCTTTACAGGCATCCTAGACTCCTAAAGTCCAGGAAAAGGTTGGTGGCGCAAAAACAGTGTCAGAGAGCTCTGAATGTCCCAAAAACATTTGCAGCCTGAAAGGGGCATGAACCCGCATCCTAGACCACTGAAATTCCCAAACATATTTTTTGCACAGAATATGCATCCAACACCCCTGAAAGATCAGAAAATGTTGGCAGCCCAAAAAATGCCTTAAAATGCATCTTAGGCCTGCAAAAATGTAGAAAACTTTGGAGGACCAAAAAAGGGCTTTGCAGGCATCCTAGACCCCCTAAAGTCCAGGAAAAGGTTGGTGGCCCAAAAACAGTGTCAGAGAGCTCTGATTGTCCCAAAAACATTTGTAGCCGGAAAGGGGCATTAACCCACATCCTAGACCACTGAAATTCCCAAAAATATTTTTGGCACGAAATATGCACCCAACACCCCTGAAAGTTCAGGAAATGTTGCAGCCCAAAAAAGGCATTAAAATGCATTTCAGGCCTGCAAAAATGTCAAAAACTTTGGAGGCCCAAAAAAGGGGTTTACAGGCATCCTAGACCCCCTAAAGTCCAGAAAATGTTGGTGGCCAAATACCTGTGTCAGTGAGCTCTGATTGTCCCAAAATCAGTTGCAGCCTGTAAGGGGAATTAACCCGCATTCCAGACCACTTAAATTCCCAAAAACATTTTTGTCACAAAATATGCATCCAACACCCCTGAAAGTTCCAGAAATGTTGGCAGCCCAAAAAAGGCATTAAAATGCATCTTAGGCCTGCAAAAATGTAGAAAACTTTGGAGGCCCAAAAAAGGTGTTTACAGGCATCCTAGACCCCCTAAAGTCCAGAAAGTGTTGGTGGCCAAATACCTGTGTCAGTGAGCTCTGATAGTCCCAAAAACAGTTGCAGCCTGTAAGGCGCATTTGTTACTCACCGGAATGGAGAGTACGTAAACAGGCCGGACCTCTATTGCTGGGGAGTTGCTTGAAGGAGCTAGGGTTGGAGCCTCCACCCAAGCCTCCTCTCTGTGAGGGAATGAACTCTTTAAACCAATATGACCACCTGCTGAACTGTACAGACAAGGGGACCAATCGATCAAAAAAGCGGGGAGAACAGACCGTCTCAAACCCAGGCTGTTTTAATCTCCCCTTAAGCCAAAGGAACCGGAGCAACCCCTGATGGAAATAGGATTGACGTAAAGAGTCCTGGGAAACAACGAAAGTATAAAATAAAAAATAGGGAGGTTAGTAAGGTAGCTATCCCCGAACGGAACGAGGGTCGCACTGGTTTCGGGATGGTGCACCACAGCAAAGCGTTCAAAAGATGCACTTAGGAATGAAGTCGAACTCCACAGAAGATGGGATTCCAATTAGAGACTTTCTTACCGGAGTAGTTACTATCCCAGAGTCCAGGAAGCAGGCAAGGGGTCTGGTACACAGGCGGTCACGAAACACAGCAGAATCAGTGTCCAAGAGTTCCGGAAGCAGGCAAGGGGTCTGGTACACGGGTGGTCAGAAAACAGTTCAATCGAGGATTCAGAAGAAGGAGTCCGTGTGCAGGCAGGGTCGGTACACGGGAAAAACAAGGACTTCACAATTCAAGATACAGGGAGAGCGCTTCGGAAAGTATGCCGGTTGTAACTTTAAACAGAAGCAGCGTTCTGTATGCCGCTGTGGAATAAATAACAACAAAGAGGCGTATCGTTTGAATATGAGGCTCCCATCTCAACGCCGAGAACTACAACGTAACAGGTTTTCTGGATACTGTAGTTCGTGTAGAAATTTGCCATGGCAGCTGCCAGCGCGATAAGAAGGGCGCATGCCGGCGCCGTAACCCTTTATGAAGGGCGATCACTTTCCTGTCCCTTATTCTGGTGTTACCTGGAATTCCCCAATTGTTCTTGCGCATACGAGAGCAATGAGGCAGAACCCGGGAAACGTGGCGCGGCCGAGGGCGAGGTGTAACAGCATTAACCCGCATTCTAGACCACTGAAATTCCCAAAAACATTTTTGTCACAAAATATGCATCCAACACCCCTGAAAGTTCAGGAAATGTTGCAGCCCAAAAAATGCATTAAAATGCATCTTAGGCCTGCAAAAATATCGAAAACTTTGGAGGCCCAAAAAAGGGGTTTACAGGCATCCTACACCCCCTAAAGTCCAGAAAATGTTGGTGGCCAAATACCTGTGTCATTGAGCTCTGATTGTCCCAAAAACAGTTGCAGCCTGTAAAGGGAATTAACCCGCATCCTAGACCACTGAAATTCCTAAACATATTTTTGGCACGAAATATGCATCCAACACCCCTGAAAGTTCAGGAAATGTTGCAGCCCAAAAAACGCATTAAAATGCATCTTAAGCCTGCAAAAATGTATAAAACTTTGGAGGGCTATAAAAGGGTTTTACAGGCATCCTAGACCCCCTAAAGTCCAGGAAAAGGTTGGTGGCGCAAAAACAGTGTCAGAGAGCTCTGATTGTCCCAAAAACATTTGTAGCCTGAAAGGGGCATTAACCCGCATCCTAGACCACTGAAATTCCCAAAAATATTTTTGGCACGAAATATGCATCCAACACCCTGAAAGTTCAGGAAATGTTGCAGCCCAAAAAAGGCATTTAAATGGATCGTAGGCCTGCAAAAATGTAGAAAACTTTGGAGGCCCAAAAAAGGGGTTTACAGGCATCCTAGACCCCCTAAAGTCCAGAAAATGTTGGTGGCCAAATACCTGTGTCATAGAGCTCTGATTGTCCCAAAAACAGTTGCAGCCTGTAAGGGGCATTAACCCGCATTCTAGACCACTGAAATTCCCAAAAACATTTTTGTCACAAAATATGGATCCAACACCCCTGAAAGTTCCGGAAATGTTGGCAGCCCAAAAAAGGCATTAAAATGCATTTTAGGCCTGCAAAAATGTAGAAAACTTTGGAGGCCCAAAAAAGGGGTTTACAGGCATCCTAGACCCCCTAAAGTCCAGAAAATGTTGGTGGCCAAATACCTGTGACATAGAGCTCTGATTGTCCCAAAAACATTTGTAGCCTGAAAGGGGCATTAACCCGCATCCTAGACCACTGAAATTCCCAAAAATATTTTTGCCACGAAATATGCATCCAACACCCTGAAAGTTCAGGAAATGTTGCAGCCCAAAAAAGGCATTAAAATGCATCTTAGGCCTGCAAAAATGTAGAAAACTTTGGAGGCCCAAAAAAGGGGTTTACAGGCATCCTAGACCCCCTAAAGTCCAGAAAATGTTGGTGGCCAAATGCCTGTGTCATAGAGCTCTGATTGTCCCAAAAACAGTTGCAGCCTGTAAGGGGCATTAACCCGCATTCTAGACCACTGAAATTCCCAATAACATTTTTGTCACAAAATATGCATCCAACACCCCTGAAAGTTCCGGAAATGTTGGCAGCCCAAAAAAGGCATTAAAATGCATCTTAGGCCTGCAAAAATGTAGAAAACTTTGGTGGACCAAAAAAGGGCTTTACAGGCATCCTAGACCCCCTAAAGTCCAGGAAAAGTTTGGTGGCCCAAAAACAGTGTCAGAGAGCTCTGATTGTCCCAAAAACATTTGTAGCCTGAAAGGGGCATTAACCCGCATCCTAGACCACTGAAATTCCCAAAAACATTTTTGTCACAAAATATGCATCCAACACCCCTGAATGTTCCGGAAATGTTGGCAGCCCAAAAAAAGACCTTAAAATGCATCTTAGGCCTGCAAAAATGTAGAAAACTTTGGAGGACCATAAAAGGGGTTTATAGGCATCCTAGACCCCCTAAAGTCCAGAAAATGTTGGTGGCCAAATACCTGTGACATAGAGCTCTGATTGTCCCAAAAACAGTTGCAGCCTGTAAGGGGCATTAACCCGCATTCTAGACCACTGAAATTCCCAAAAACATTTTTGTCACAAAATATGCATCCAACACCCCTGAATGTTCCGGAAATGTTGGCAGCCCAAAAAAAGACCTTAAAATGCATGTTAGGCCTGCAAAAATGTAGAAAACTTTGGAGGACCATAAAAGGGATTTACAGGCATCCTAGACCCCCTAAAGTCCAGCAAAAGGTTGGTGGCCCAAAATACAGGGGCATTAACCCGCATCCTAGACCACTGAAATTCCCAAAAATATTTTTGACACGAAATGTGCATCCAACAACTCTGAAAGTTCAGGAAATGTTGCAGCCCAAAAAAGGCATTAAAATGCATCTTAGGCCTGCAAAAATGTAGAAAACTTTGGAAGCCCAAAAAAGGGGTTTACAGGCATCCTAGACCCCCTAATGTCCAGAAAATGTTGGTGGCCAAAAAACTGTGTCAGTGAGCTCTGATTGTCCCAAAAACAGTTGCAGCCTGTAAGAGGCATTAACCCACATCCTAGACCACTGAAATTCCCAAACATATTTTTGGCACAGAATATGCATCCAACACCCTGAAAGTTCAGGAAATGTTGCAGCCCAAAAAAGGCATTAAAATGCATCTTAGGCCTGCAAAAATGTAGAAAACTTTGGAGGACCATAAAAGGGCTTTACAGGCATCCTAGACCCCCTAAAGTCCAGCAAAAGGTTGGTGGCCCAAAAACAGTGTCAGAGAGCTCTGATTGTCCCAAAAACATTTGTAGCCTCAAAGGGGCATTAACCCGCATCCTAGACCACTGAAATTCCCAAAAATATTTTTGGCACAAAATATGCATCCAACACCCTGAAAGTTCAGGAAATGTTGCAGCCCAAAAAAGGCATTAAAAAGCATTTTAGGCCTGCAAAAATGTAGAAAACTTTGGAGGCCCAAAAAAGGGGTTTACAGGCATCCTAGACCCCCTAAAGTCCAGAAAATGTTGGTGGCCAAATACCTGTGACATAGAGCTCTGATTGTCCCAAAAACAGTTGCAGCCTGTAAGGGGCATTAACCCGCATTCTAGACCACTGAAATTCCCAAAAACATTTTTCTCACAAAATATGGATCCAACACCCCTGAAAGTTCCGGAAATGTTGACAGCCCAAAAAAGGCATTAAAATGCATCTTAGGCCTGCAAAAATGTAGAAAACTTTGGAGGACCATAAAAGGGCTTTACAGGCATCCTAGACCCCCTAAAGTCCAGCAAAAGGTTGGTGGCCCAAAAACAGTGTCAGAGAGCTCTGATTGTCCCAAAAACATTTGTAGCCTGAAAGGGGCATTAACCCGCATCCTAGACCACTGAAATTCCCAAAAATATTTTTGGCACGAAATATGCATCCAACACCCTGAAAGTTCAGGAAATGTTGCAGCCCAAAAAAGGCATTTAAATGGATCTTAGGCCTGCAAAAATGTAGAAAACTTTGGAGGCCCAAAAAAGGGGTTTACAGGCATCCTAGACCCCCTAAAGTCCAGAAAATGTTGGTGGCCAAATACCTGTGTCATAGAGCTCTGATTGTCCCAAAAACAGTTGCAGCCTGTAAGGGGCATTAACCCGCATTCTAGACCACTGAAATTCCCAAAAACATTTTTGTCACAAAATATGGATCCAACACCCCTGAAAGTTCCGGAAATGTTGGCAGCCCAAAAAAGGCATTAAAATGCATTTTAGGCCTGCAAAAATGTAGAAAACTTTGGAGGCCCAAAAAAGGGGTTTACAGGCATCCTAGACCCCCTAAAGTCCAGAAAATGTTGGTGGCCAAATACCTGTGACATAGAGCTCTGATTGTCCCAAAAACATTTGGAGCCTGAAAGGGGCATTAACCCGCATCCTAGACCACTGAAATTCCCAAAAATATTTTTGCCACGAAATATGCATCCAACACCCTGAAAGTTCAGGAAATGTTGCAGCCCAAAAAAGGCATTAAAATGCATCTTAGGCCTGCAAAAATGTAGAAAACTTTGGAGGCCCAAAAAAGGGGTTTACAGGCATCCTAGACCCCCTAAAGTCCAGAAAATGTTGGTGGCCAAATGCCTGTGTCATAGAGCTCTGATTGTCCCAAAAACAGTTGCAGCCTGTAAGGGGCATTAACCCGCATTCTAGACCACTGAAATTCCCAATAACATTTTTGTCACAAAATATGCATCCAACACCCCTGAAAGTTCCGGAAATGTTGGCAGCCCAAAAAAGGCATTAAAATGCATCTTAGGCCTGCAAAAATGTAGAAAACTTTGGTGGACCAAAAAAGGGCTTTACAGGCATCCTAGACCCCCTAAAGTCCAGGAAAAGTTTGGTGGCCCAAAAACAGTGTCAGAGAGCTCTGATTGTCCCAAAAACATTTGTAGCCTGAAAGGGGCATTAACCCGCATCCTAGACCACTGAAATTCCCAAAAACATTTTTGTCACAAAATATGCATCCAACACCCCTGAAAGTTCCGGAAATGTTGGCAGCCCAAAAAAGGCATTAAAATGCATCTTAGGCCTGCAAAAATGTAGAAAACTTTGGAAGCCCAAAAAAGGGCTTTACAGGCATCCTAGACCCCCTAAAGTCCAGAAAATGTTGGTGGCCAAATACCTGTGTCATTGAGCTCTGATTGTCCCAAAAACAGTTGCAGCCTGTAAAGGGAATTAACCCGCATTCGAGACCACTGAAATTCCCAAAAACATTTTTGTCACAAAATATGCATCCAACACCCCTGAAAGTTCAGGAAATGTTGGCAGCCCAAAAAAGGTCTTAAAATGCAACTTAGGCCTGCAAAAATGTAGAAAACTTTGGAAGCCCAAAAAAGGGGTTTACAGGCATCCTAGACCCCCTAAAGTCCACAGAGTGTTGGTGGCCAAATAACTGTGTCAGTGAGCTCTGATAGTCCCAAAAACATTTGCAGCCTGAAAGGGGCATTAACCCGCATCCTAGACCACTGAAATTCCCAAACATATTTTTGGCACAGAATATGCATCCAACACCCCTGAAAGTTCCGGAAATGTTGGCAGCCCAAAAAATGCCTTAAAATGCATCTTAGGCCTGCAAAAATGTAGACAACTTTGGAGGGCTAAAAAAAGGGCTTTACAGGCATCCTAGACCCCCTAAAGTCCAGAAACTGTTGGTGGCCAAATACCTGTGTCATTGAGCTCTGATTGTCCCAAAAACAGTTGCAGCCTGTAAAGGGAATTAACCTGCATTCGAGACCACTGAAATTCCCCAAAACAGTTTTGTCACAAAATATGCATCCAACACCCCTGAAAGTTCCGGAAATGTTGGAAGCCCAAAAAAGGCATTAGAATGCATCTTAGGCCTGCAAAAATGTAGAAAACTTTGGAGGCCCAAAAAAGGGCTTTACAGGCATCCTAGACCCCCTAAAGTCCAGAAAATGTTGGTGGCCAAAAAACTGTGTCAGTGAGCTCTGATTGTCCCAAAAACAGTTGCAGCCTGAAAGGGGCATGAACCCGCACCCTAGACCACTGAAATTACCAAACATATTTTTGGCACAGAATATGCATCCAACACCCCTGAAAGATCAGAAAATGTTGGCAGCCCAAAAAATGCCTTAAAATGCATCTTAGGCCTGCAAAAATGTAGAAAACTTTGGAGGACCAGAAAAAGGGCTTTACAGGCACCCTAGACCCCCTAAAGTCCAGGAAAAGGTTGGTGGCCCAAAAACAGTGTCAGAAAGCTCTGATTGTCCCAAAAACACGTGTAGCCTGAAAGGGGCATTAACCCGCATCCTAGACCACTGAAATTCCCAAAAATATTTTTGGCACGAAATATGCATCCAACACCCCTGAAAGTTCAGGAAATGTTGCAGCCCAAAAAAGGCATTAAAATGCATCTTAGGCCTGCAAAAATGTCGAAAACTTTGGAGGCCCAAAAAAGGGGTTTACAGGCATCCTAGACCCCCTAAAGTCCAGAAAATGTTGGTGGCCAAATACCTGTGTCAGTGAGCTCTGATTGTCCCAAAAACATTTGCAGCCTGTAAGGGGAATTAACCCGCATTCTAGACCACTGAAATTCCCAAAAACATTTTTGTCACAAAATATGCATCCAACACCCCTGAAAGTTCCGGAAATGTTGGCAGCCCAAAAAAGGCCTTAAAATACAATTTAATCCTGCAAAAATGTATGAAAATTTGGAGGGCTAAAAAAGGGCTTTACAGGCATCCTAGACCCCCTAAAGTCCAGGAAAAGGTTGGTGGCCCAAAAACAGTGTCAGAGAGCTCTGATTGTCCCAAAAACATTTGTAGCCTGAAAGGGACATTAACCCGCATCCTAGACCACTGAAATTCCCAAAAATATTTTTGGCACGAAATATGCATCCAACACCCCTGAAAGTTCAGGAAATGTTGCAGCCCAAAAAGGCATTAAAATGCATTTTAGGCCTTTAAAAAATGTAGAAAACTTTGGAGGCCCAAAAAAGGGCTTTACAGGCATCCTAGACCCCCTAAAGTCCAAAAAATGTTGGTGGCCCAAAAACAGTAACAGAGAGCTCTGAATGTCCCAAAAACATTTGCAGCCTGAAAGGTTAACCCACATCCTAGACCACTGAAATTCCCAAACATATTTTTGGCACAGAATATGCATCCAACACCCCTGAAAGATCAGAAAATGTTGGCATCCAAAAAATGCCTTAAAATGCATCTTAGGCCTGCAAAAATGTAGAAAACTTTGAAGGGCTAAAAAAGGGCTTTACAGGCATCCTAGACCCCCTAAAGTCCAGAAAATGTTGGTGGTCAAATACCTGTGTCAGTGAGCTCTGATTGTCCCAACAACAGTTGCAGCCTGTAAAGGGAATTAACCTGCATTCGAGACCACTGAAATTCCCAAAAACATTTTTGTCACAAAATATGCATCCAACACCCATGAAAGTTCTGGAAATGTTGGCAGCCCAAAAAAGGCATTAAAATGCATCTTAGGCCTGCAAAAATGTAGAAAATTTTGGAGGCCCAAAAAAAGGGTTTGCAGGCATCCTAGACACCCTAAAGTCCAGAAAATGTTGGTGGCCAAATACCTGTGTCAGTGAGCTCTGATTGTCCCAACAACAGTTGCAGCCTGTAAAGGGAATTAACCTGCATTCGAGACCACTGAAATTCCCAAAAACATTTTTGTCACAAAATATGCATCCAACACCCCTGAAAGTTCCGGAAATGTTGGCAGCCCAAAAAAGGCCTTAAAATGCAATTTAATCCTGCAAAAATGTATGAAAATTTGGAGGGCTGAAAAAGGGCTTTACAGGCATCCTAGACCCCCTAAAGTCCAGGAAAAGGTAGGTGGCCCAAAAACAGTGTCAGAGAGCTCTGATTGTCCCAAAAACATTTGTAGCCTGAAAGGGGCATTAACCCGCATCCTAGACCACTGAAATTCCCAAAAATATTTTTGGCACGAAATATGCATCCAACACCCCTGAAAGTTCAGGAAATGTTGCAGCCCAAAAAGGCATTAAAATGCATTTTAGGCCTTTAAAAATGTAGAAAACTTTGGAGGCCCAAAAAAGGGCTTTACAGGCATCCTAGACCCCCTAAAGTCCAAAAAATGTTGGTGGCCCAAAAACAGTGTCAGAGAGCTCTGAATGTCCCAAAAACATTTGCAGCCTGAAAGGTTAACCCGCATCCTAGACCACTGAAATTCCCAAACATATTTTTGGCACAGAATATGCATCCAACACCCCTGAAAGATCAGAAAATGTTGGCATCCAAAAAATGCCTTAAAATGCATCTTAGGCCTGCCAAAATGTAGAAAACTTTGAAGGGCTAAAAAAGGGCTTTACAGGCATCCTAGACCCCCTAAAGTCCAGGAAATGTTGGTGGCCCTAAAACAGTGCCAGAGAGCTCTGAATGTCCCAAAAACATTTGCAGCCTGAAAGGGGCATTAACCCGCACCCTAGACCACTGAAATTCCCAAACATATTTTTGGCACAGAATATGCATCCAACACCCCTGAAAGATCAGAAAATGTTGGCAGCCCAAAAAATGCCTTAAAATTCATCTTAGGCCTGCAAAAATGTAGAAAACTTTGGAGGACCAAAAAAGGGCTTTACAGGCATCCTAGACCCCCTAAAGTCCAGGAAAAGGTTGGTGGCCCAAAAACAGTGTCAGCGAGCTCTGATTGTCCCAAAATCATGTGTAGCCTGAAAGGGGCATTAACCTGCATCCTAGACCACTGAAATTCCCAAAAATATTTTTGGCACGAAATATGCATCCAACACCCCTGAAAGTTCAGCAAATGTTGCAGCCCAAAAAAGGCATTAAAATGCATCTTAGGCCTGCAAAAATGTAGAAAATTTTGGAGGCCCAAAAAAGGGGTTTGCAGGCATCCTAGACCCCCTAAAGTCCAGAAAATGTTGGTGGCCAAATACCTGTGTCAGTGAGCTCTGATTGTCCCAACAACAGTTGCAGCCTGTAAAGGGAATTAACCTGCATTCGAGACCACTGAAATTCCCAAAAACATTTTTGTCAGAAAATATGCATCCAACACCCCTGAAAGTTCAGGAAATGTTGGCAGCCCAAAAAAGGCCTTAAAATGCAACTTAGGCCTGCAAAAATGTATAAAATTTTGGAGGGCTATAAAAGGGCTTTACAGGCATCCTAGGCCCCCTAAAGTCCAAAAAAGGTTGGGGGCACAAAAACAGTGTCAGAGAGCTCTGAATGTCCCGAAAAAATGTGCAGCCTGAAAGGGGCATTAACCCGCATCCTAGACCACTGAAATTCCCAAACATATTTTTGGCACAGAATATGCATCCAACGCCCCTGAAAGATCAGAAAATGTTGGCAGCCCAAAAAATGCCTTAAAATGCATCTTAGGCCTGCAAAAATGTAGAAAACCTTGGAGGGCTAAAAAAGGGCTTTACAGGCATCCTAGACCCCCTAAAGTCCAGGAAAAGGTTGGTGGCGCAAAAACAGTGTCAGAGAGCTCTGATTGTCCAAAAACATTTGAAGCCAGAAAGGGGCACTAACCCGCATTCTAGACCACTGAAATTCCCAAAAACATTTTTGTCACAAAATATGCATCCAACACCCCTGAAAGTTCCGGAAATGTTGGCAGCCCAAAAAAGGAATTAAAATGCATCTTAGGCCTGCAAAAATGTAGAAAACTTTGGAGGCCCAAAAAAGGTGTTTACAGGCATCCTAGACCCCCTAAAGTCCAGAAAGTGTTGGTGGCCAAATACCTGTGTCAGTGAGCTCTGATAGTCCCAAAAACAGTTGCAGCCTGTAAGGCGCATTAACCCGCATTCTAGACCACTGAAATTCCCAAAAACATTTTTGTCACAAAATATGCATCCAACACCCCTGAAAGTTCCGGAAATGTTGGCAGCCCAAAAAAGGCATTAAAATGCATCTTAGGCCTGCAAAAATGTAGAAAACTTTGGTGGACCAAAAAAGGGCTTTACAGGCATCCTAGACCCCCTAAAGTCCAGGAAAAGTTTGGTGGCCCAAAAACAGTGTCAGAGAGCTCTGATTGTCCCAAAAACATTTGTAGCCTGAAAGGGGCATTAACCCGCATCCTAGACCACTGAAATTCCCAAAAACATTTTTGTCACAAAATATGCATCCAACACCCCTGAAAGTTCCGGAAATGTTGGCAGCCCAAAAAAGGCATTAAAATGCATCTTAGGCCTGCAAAAATGTAGAAAACTTTGGAAGCCCAAAAAAGGGCTTTACAGGCATCCTAGACCCCCTAAAGTCCAGAAAATGTTGGTGGCCAAATACCTGTGTCATTGAGCTCTGATTGTCCCAAAAACAGTTGCAGCCTGTAAAGGGAATTAACCCGCATTCGAGACCACTGAAATTCCCAAAAACATTTTTGTCACAAAATATGCATCCAACACCCCTGAAAGTTCAGGAAATGTTGGCAGCCCAAAAAAGGCCTTAAAATGCAACTTAGGCCTGCAAAAATGTAGAAAACTTTGGAAGCCCAAAAAAGGGGTTTACAGGCATCCTAGACCCCCTAAAGTCCACAGAGTGTTGGTGGCCAAATAACTGTGTCAGTGAGCTCTGATAGTCCCAAAAACATTTGCAGCCTGAAAGGGGCATTAACCCGCATCCTAGACCACTGAAATTCCCAAACATATTTTTGGCACAGAATATGCATCCAACACCCCTGAAAGTTCCGGAAATGTTGGCAGCCCAAAAAATGCCTTAAAATGCATCTTAGGCCTGCAAAAATGTAGACAACTTTGGAGGGCTAAAAAAAGGGCTTTACAGGCATCCTAGACCCCCTAAAGTCCAGAAACTGTTGGTGGCCAAATACCTGTGTCATTGAGCTCTGATTGTCCCAAAAACAGTTGCAGCCTGTAAAGGGAATTAACCTGCATTCGAGACCACTGAAATTCCCCAAAACAGTTTTGTCACAAAATATGCATCCAACACCCCTGAAAGTTCCGGAAATGTTGGAAGCCCAAAAAAGGCATTAGAATGCATCTTAGGCCTGCAAAAATGTAGAAAACTTTGGAGGCCCAAAAAAGGGCTTTACAGGCATCCTAGACCCCCTAAAGTCCAGAAAATGTTGGTGGCCAAAAAACTGTGTCAGTGAGCTCTGATTGTCCCAAAAACAGTTGCAGCCTGAAAGGGGCATGAACCCGCACCCTAGACCACTGAAATTACCAAACATATTTTTGGCACAGAATATGCATCCAACACCCCTGAAAGATCAGAAAATGTTGGCAGCCCAAAAAATGCCTTAAAATGCATCTTAGGCCTGCAAAAATGTAGAAAACTTTGGAGGACCAGAAAAAGGGCTTTACAGGCACCCTAGACCCCCTAAAGTCCAGGAAAAGGTTGGTGGCCCAAAAACAGTGTCAGAAAGCTCTGATTGTCCCAAAAACACTTGTAGCCTGAAAGGGGCATTAACCCGCATCCTAGACCACTGAAATTCCCAAAAATATTTTTGGCACGAAATATGCATCCAACACCCCTGAAAGTTCAGGAAATGTTGCAGCCCAAAAAAGGCATTAAAATGCATCTTAGGCCTGCAAAAATGTCGAAAACTTTGGAGGCCCAAAAAAGGGGTTTACAGGCATCCTAGACCCCCTAAAGTCCAGAAAATGTTGGTGGCCAAATACCTGTGTCAGTGAGCTCTGATTGTCCCAAAAACATTTGCAGCCTGTAAGGGGAATTAACCCGCATTCTAGACCACTGAAATTCCCAAAAACATTTTTGTCACAAAATATGCATCCAACACCCCTGAAAGTTCCGGAAATGTTGGCAGCCCAAAAAAGGCCTTAAAATACAATTTAATCCTGCAAAAATGTATGAAAATTTGGAGGGCTAAAAAAGGGCTTTACAGGCATCCTAGACCCCCTAAAGTCCAGGAAAAGGTTGGTGGCCCAAAAACAGTGTCAGAGAGCTCTGATTGTCCCAAAAACATTTGTAGCCTGAAAGGGACATTAACCCGCATCCTAGACCACTGAAATTCCCAAAAATATTTTTGGCACGAAATATGCATCCAACACCCCTGAAAGTTCAGGAAATGTTGCAGCCCAAAAAGGCATTAAAATGCATTTTAGGCCTTTAAAAAATGTAGAAAACTTTGGAGGCCCAAAAAAGGGCTTTACAGGCATCCTAGACCCCCTAAAGTCCAAAAAATGTTGGTGGCCCAAAAACAGTAACAGAGAGCTCTGAATGTCCCAAAAACATTTGCAGCCTGAAAGGTTAACCCACATCCTAGACCACTGAAATTCCCAAACATATTTTTGGCACAGAATATGCATCCAACACCCCTGAAAGATCAGAAAATGTTGGCATCCAAAAAATGCCTTAAAATGCATCTTAGGCCTGCAAAAATGTAGAAAACTTTGAAGGGCTAAAAAAGGGCTTTACAGGCATCCTAGACCCCCTAAAGTCCAGAAAATGTTGGTGGTCAAATACCTGTGTCAGTGAGCTCTGATTGTCCCAACAACAGTTGCAGCCTGTAAAGGGAATTAACCTGCATTCGAGACCACTGAAATTCCCAAAAACATTTTTGTCACAAAATATGCATCCAACACCCATGAAAGTTCTGGAAATGTTGGCAGCCCAAAAAAGGCATTAAAATGCATCTTAGGCCTGCAAAAATGTAGAAAATTTTGGAGGCCCAAAAAAAGGGTTTGCAGGCATCCTAGACACCCTAAAGTCCAGAAAATGTTGGTGGCCAAATACCTGTGTCAGTGAGCTCTGATTGTCCCAACAACAGTTGCAGCCTGTAAAGGGAATTAACCTGCATTCGAGACCACTGAAATTCCCAAAAACATTTTTGTCACAAAATATGCATCCAACACCCATGAAAGTTTTGGAAATGTTGGCAGCCCAAAAAAGGCATAGAATGCATCTTAGGCCTGCAAAAATGTAGAAAACTTTGGAGGCCCAAAAAAGGGCTTTACAGGCATCTTAGACCCCCTAAAGTCCAGAAAATGTTGGTGGCCAAAAAACTGTGTCAGTGAGCTCTGATTGTCCCAAAAACAGTTGCAGCCTGTAAGGGGCATTAACCCGCATTCTAGACCACTGAAATTCCCAAAAACATTTTTGTCAGAAAATATGCATCCAACACCCCTGAAAGTTCAGGAAATGTTGGCAGCCCAAAAAAGGCCTTAAAATGCAACTTAGGCCTGCAAAAATGTATAAACTTTTGGAGGGCTATAAAAGGGCTTTACAGGCATCCTAGGCCCCCTAAAGTCCAAAAAAGGTTGGTGGCCCAAAAACAGTGTCAGAGAGCTCTGAATGTCCCGAAAAAATGTGCAGCCTGAAAGGGGCATTAACCCGCATCCTAGACCACTGAAATTCCCAAACATATTTTTGGCACAGAATATGCATCCAACGCCCGTGAAAGATCAGAAAATGTTGGCAGCCCAAAAAATGCCTTAAAATGCATCTTAGGCCTGCAAAAATGTAGAAAACCTTGGAGGGCTAAAAAAGGGCTTTACAGGCATCCTAGACCCCCTAAAGTCCAGGAAAAGGTTGGTGGCGCAAAAACAGTGTCAGAGAGCTCTGATTGTCCAAAAACATTTGAAGCCAGAAAGGGGCACTAACCCGCATTCTAGACCACTGAAATTCCCAAAAACATTTTTGTCACAAAATATGCATCCAACACCCCTGAAAGTTCCGGAAATGTTGGCAGCCCAAAAAAGGAATTAAAATGCATCTTAGGCCTGCAAAAATGTAGAAAACTTTGGAGGCCCAAAAAAGGTGTTTACAGGCATCCTAGACCCCCTAAAGTCCACAAAGTGTTGGTGGCCAAATAACTGTGTCAGTGAGCTCTGATAGTCCCAAAAACAGTTGCAGCCTGTAAGGGGAATTAACCCGCATTCTAGACCACTGAAATTCCCAAAAACCTTTTTGTCACAAAATATGCATCCAACACCCCTGAAAGTTCTGGAAATGTTGGCAGCCCAAAAAAGGCCTTAAAATACAATTTAATCCTGCAAAAATGTATGAAAATTTGGAGGGCTAAAAAAGGGCTTTACAGGCATCCTAGACCCCCTAAAGTCCAGGAAAAGGTTGTTGGCCCAAAAACAGTGTCAGAGAGCTCTGATTGTCCCAAAAACATTTGTAGCCTGAAAGGGACATTAACCCGCATCCTAGACCACTGAAATTCCCAAAAATATTTTTGGCACGAAATATGCATCCAACACCCCTGAAAGTTCAGGAAATGTTGCAGCCCAAAAAGGCATTAAAATGCATTTTAGGCCTTTAAAAAATGTAGAAAACTTTGGAGGCCCAAAAAAGGGCTTTACAGGCATCCTAGACCCCCTAAAGTCCAAAAAATGTTGGTGGCCCAAAAACAGTGTCAGAGAGCTCTGAATGTCCCAAAAACATTTGCAGCCTGAAAGGTTAACCCACATCCTAGACCACTGAAATTCCCAAACATATTTTTGGCACAGAATATGCATCCAACACCCCTGAAAGATCAGAAAATGTTGGCATCCAAAAAATGCCTTAAAATGCATCTTAGGCCTGCAAAAATGTAGAAAACTTTGGAGGGCTAAAAAAGGGCTTTACAGGCATCCTAGACCCCCTAAAGTCCAGAAAATGTTGGTGGTCAAATACCTGTGTCAGTGAGCTCTGATTGTCCCAACAACAGTTGCAGCCTGTAAAGGGAAATAACCTGCATTCGAGACCACTGAAATTCCCAAAAACATTTTTGTCACAAAATATGCATCCAACACCCATGAAAGTTTTGGAAATGTTGGCAGCCCAAAAAAGGCATAGAATGCATCTTAGGCCTGCAAAAATGTAGAAAACTTTGGAGGCCCAAAAAAGGGCTTTACAGGCATCTTAGACCCCCTAAAGTCCAGAAAATGTTGGTGGCCAAAAAACTGTGTCAGTGAGCTCTGATTGTCCAAAAAACAGTTGCAGCCTGTAAGGGGCATTAACCCGCATTCTAGACCACTGAAATTCCCAAAAACATTTTTGTCAGAAAATATGCATCCAACACCCCTGAAAGTTCAGGAAATGTTGGCAGCCCAAAAAAGGCCTTAAAATGCAACTTAGGCCTGCAAAAATGTATAAAATTTTGGAGGGCTATAAAAGGGCTTTACAGGCATCCTAGGCCCCCTAAAGTCCAAAAAAGGTTGGTGGCCCAAAAACAGTGTCAGAGAGCTCTGAATGTCCCGAAAAAATGTGCAGCCTGAAAGGGGCATTAACCCGCATCCTAGACCACTGAAATTCCCAAACATATTTTTGGCACAGAATATGCATCCAACGCCCCTGAAAGATCAGAAAATGTTGGCAGCCCAAAAAATGCCTTAAAATGCATCTTAGGCCTGCAAAAATGTAGAAAACCTTGGAGGGCTAAAAAAGGGCTTTACAGGCATCCTAGACCCCCTAAAGTCCAGGAAAAGGTTGGTGGCGCAAAAACAGTGTCAGAGAGCTCTGATTGTCCAAAAACATTTGAAGCCAGAAAGGGGCACTAACCCGCATTCTAGACCACTGAAATTCCCAAAAACATTTTTGTCACAAAATATGCATCCAACACCCCTGAAAGTTCCGGAAATGTTGGCAGCCCAAAAAAGGAATTAAAATGCATCTTAGGCCTGCAAAAATGTAGAAAACTTTGGAGGCCCAAAAAAGGTGTTTACAGGCATCCTAGACCCCCTAAAGTCCACAAAGTGTTGGTGGCCAAATAACTGTGTCAGTGAGCTCTGATAGTCCCAAAAACAGTTGCAGCCTGTAAGGGGAATTAACCCGCATTCTAGACCACTGAAATTCCCAAAAACCTTTTTGTCACAAAATATGCATCCAACACCCCTGAAAGTTCTGGAAATGTTGGCAGCCCAAAAAAGGCCTTAAAATACAATTTAATCCTGCAAAAATGTATGAAAATTTGGAGGGCTAAAAAAGGGCTTTACAGGCATCCTAGACCCCCTAAAGTCCAGGAAAAGGTTGTTGGCCCAAAAACAGTGTCAGAGAGCTCTGATTGTCCCAAAAACATTTGTAGCCTGAAAGGGACATTAACCCGCATCCTAGACCACTGAAATTCCCAAAAATATTTTTGGCACGAAATATGCATCCAACACCCCTGAAAGTTCAGGAAATGTTGCAGCCCAAAGAGGCATTAAAATGCATTTTAGGCCTTTAAAAAATGTAGAAAACTTTGGAGGCCCAAAAAAGGGCTTTACAGGCATCCTAGACCCCCTAAAGTCCAAAAAATGTTGGTGGCCCAAAAACAGTGTCAGAGAGCTCTGAATGTCCCAAAAACATTTGCAGCCTGAAAGGTTAACCCACATCCTAGACCACTGAAATTCCCAAACATATTTTTGGCACAGAATATGCATCCAACACCCCTGAAAGATCAGAAAATGTTGGCATCCAAAAAATGCCTTAAAATGCATCTTAGGCCTGCAAAAATGTAGAAAACTTTGGAGGGCTAAAAAAGGGCTTTACAGGCATCCTAGACCCCCTAAAGTCCAGAAAATGTTGGTGGTCAAATACCTGTGTCAGTGAGCTCTGATTGTCCCAACAACAGTTGCAGCCTGTAAAGAGAAATAACCTGCATTCGAGACCACTGAAATTCCCAAAAACATTTTTGTCACAAAATATGCATCCAACACCCATGAAAGTTTTGGAAATGTTGGCAGCCCAAAAAAGGCATAGAATGCATCTTAGGCCTGCAAAAATGTAGAAAACTTTGGAGGCCCAAAAAAGGGCTTTACAGGCATCTTAGACCCCCTAAAGTCCAGAAAATGTTGGTGGCCAAAAAACTGTGTCAGTGAGCTCTGATTGTCCAAAAAACAGTTGCAGCCTGTAAGGGGCATTAACCCGCATTCTAGACCACTGAAATTCCCAAAAACATTTTTGTCAGAAAATATGCATCCAACACCCCTGAAAGTTCAGGAAATGTTGGCAGCCCAAAAAAGGCCTTAAAATGCAACTTAGGCCTGCAAAAATGTATAAAATTTTGGAGGGCTATAAAAGGGCTTTACAGGCATCCTAGGCCCCCTAAAGTCCAAAAAAGGTTGGTGGCCCAAAAACAGTGTCAGAGAGCTCTGAATGTCCCGAAAAAATGTGCAGCCTGAAAGGGGCATTAACCCGCATCCTAGACCACTGAAATTCCCAAACATATTTTTAGCACAGAATATGCATCCAACGCCCCTGAAAGATCAGAAAATGTTGGCAGCCCAAAAAATGCCTTAAAATGCATCTTAGGCCTGCAAAAATTAAGAAAACCTTGGAGGGCTAAAAAAGGGCTTTACAGGCATCCTAGACCCCCTAAAGTCCAGGAAAAGGTTGGTGGCGCAAAAACAGTGTCAGAGAGCTCTGATTGTCCAAAAACATTTGAAGCCAGAAAGGGGCACTAACCCGCATTCTAGACCACTGAAATTCCCAAAAACATTTTTGTCACAAAATATGCATCCAACACCCCTGAAAGTTCCGGAAATGTTGGCAGCCCAAAAAAGGAATTAAAATGCATTTTAGGCCTGCAAAAATGTAGAAAACTTTGGAGGCCCAAAAAAGGTGTTTACAGGCATCCTAGACCCCCTAAAGTCCAGAAAGTGTTGGTGGCCAAATAACTGTGTCAGTGAGCTCTGATAGTCCCAAAAACAGTTGCAGCCTGTAAGGCGCATTAACCCGCATTCTAGACCACTGAAATTCCCAAAAACATTTTTGTCACAAAATATGCATCCAACACCCCTGAAAGTTCCGGAAATGTTGGCAGCCCAAAAAAGGCATTAAAATGCATCTTAGGCCTGCAAAAATGTAGAAAACTTTGGTGGACCAAAAAAGGGCTTTACAGGCATCCTAGACCCCCTAAAGTCCAGGAAAAGTTTGGTGGCCCAAAAACAGTGTCAGAGAGCTCTGATTGTCCCAAAAACATTTGTAGCCTGAAAGGGGCATTAACCCGCATCCTAGACCACTGAAATTCCCAAAAACATTTTTGTCACAAAATATGCATCCAACACCCCTGAAAGTTCCGGAAATGTTGGCAGCCCAAAAAAGGCATTAAAATGCATCTTAGGCCTGCAAAAATGTAGAAAACTTTGGAAGCCCAAAAAAGGGCTTTACAGGCATCCTAGACCCCCTAAAGTCCAGAAAATGTTGGTGGCCAAATACCTGTGTCATTGAGCTCTGATTGTCCCAAAAACAGTTGCAGCCTGTAAAGGGAATTAACCTGCATTCGAGACCACTGAAATTCCCCAAAACATTTTTGTCACAAAATATGCATCCAACACCCCTGAAAGTTCCGGAAATGTTGGAAGCCCAAAAAAGGCATTAGAATGCATCTTAGGCCTGCAAAAATGTAGAAAACTTTGGAGGACCAAAAAAGGGCTTTACAGGCATCCTAGACCCCATAAAGTCCAGAAAATGTTGATGGCCAAAAAACTGTGTCAGTGAGCTCTGATTGTCCCAAAAACAGTTGCAGCCTGAAAGGGGCATGAACCCGCACCCTAGACCACTGAAATTATCAAACATATTTTTGGCACAGAATATGCATCCAACACCCCTGAAAGATCAGAAAATGTTGGCAGCCCAAAAAATGCCTTAAAATGCATCTTAGGCCTGCAAAAATGTAGAAAACTTTGGAGGACCAAAAAAGGGCTTTACAGGCATCCTAGACCCCCTAAAGTCCAGGAAAAGGTTGGTGGCCCAAAAACAGTGTCAGAAAGCTCTGATTGTCCCAAAAACACTTGTAGCCTGAAAGGGGCATTAACCCGCATCCTAGACCATTGAAATTCCCAAAAATATTTTTGGCACGAAATATGCATCCAACACCCCTGAAAGTTCAGGAAATGTTGCAGCCCAAAAAAGGCATTAAAATGCATCTTAGGCCTGCAAAAATGTCGAAAACTTTGGAGGCCCAAAAAAGGTGTTTACAGGCATCCTAGACCCCCTAAAGTCCAGAAAGTGTTGGTGGCCAAATAACTGTGTCAGTGAGCTCTGATAGTCCCAAAAACAGTTGCAGCCTGTAAGGCGCATTAACCCGTATTCTAGACCACTGAAATTCCCAAAAACATTTTTGTCACAAAATATGCATCCAACACCCCTGAAAGTTCCGGAAATGTTGGCAGCCCAAAAAAGGCATTAAAATGCATCTTAGGCCTGCAAAAATGTAGAAAACTTTGGTGGACCAAAAAAGGGCTTTACAGGCATCCTAGACCCCCTAAAGTCCAGGAAAAGTTTGGTGGCCCAAAAACAGTGTCAGAGAGCTCTGATTGTCCCAAAAACATTTGTAGCCTGAAAGGGGCATTAACCCGCATCCTAGACCACTGAAATTCCCAAAAACATTTTTGTCACAAAATATGCATCCAACACCCCTGAAAGTTCCGGAAATGTTGGCAGCCCAAAAAAGGCATTAAAATGCATCTTAGGCCTGCAAAAATGTAGAAAACTTTGGAAGCCCAAAAAAGGGGTTTACAGGCATCCTAGACCCCCTAAAGTCCAGAAAATGTTGGTGGCCAAATACCTGTGTCATTGAGCTCTGATTGTCCCAAAAACAGTTGCAGCCTGTAAAGGGAATTAACCCGCATTCGAGACCACTGAAATTCCCAAAAACATTTTTGTCACAAAATATGCATCCAACACCCCTGAAAGTTCAGGAAATGTTGGCAGCCCAAAAAAGGCCTTAAAATGAAACTTAGGCCTGCAAAAATGTAGAAAACTTTGGAAGCCCAAAAAAGGGGTTTAGAGGCATCCTAGACCCCCTAAAGTCCAAAAAATGTTGGTGGCCCAAAAACAGTGTCAGAGAGCTCTGAATGTCCCAAAAACATTTGCAGCCTGAAAGGGGCATTAACCCGCATCCTAGACCACTGAAATTCCCAAACATATTTTTGGCACAGAATATGCATCCAACACCCCTGAAAGTTCCGGAAATGTTGGCAGCCCAAAAAATGCCTTAAAATGCATCTTAGGCCTGCAAAAATGTAGACAACTTTGGAGGGCTAAAAAAGGGCTTTACAGGCATCCTAGACCCCCTAAAGTCCAGAAACTGTTGGTGGCCAAATACCTGTGTCATTGAGCTCTGATTGTCCCAAAAACAGTTGCAGCCTGTAAAGGGAATTAACCTGCATTCGAGACCACTGAAATTCCCCAAAACATTTTTGTCACAAAATATGCATCCAACACCCCTGAAAGTTCCGGAAATGTTGGAAGCCCAAAAAAGGCATTAGAATGCATCTTAGGCCTGCAAAAATGTAGAAAACTTTGGAGGACCAAAAAAGGGCTTTACACGCATCCTAGACCCCCTAAAGTCCAGAAAGTGTTGGTGGCCAAATAACTGTGTCAGTGAGCTCTGATTGTCCCAAAAACAGTTTCAGCCTGAAAGGGGCATTAACCTGCATCCTAGACCACTGAAATTCCCAAAAATATTTTTGGCACGAAATATGCATCCAACACCCCTGAAAGATCAGAAAATGTTGGCAGCCCAAAAAATGCCTTAAAATGCATCTTAGGCCTGCAAAAATGTCGAAAACTTTGGAGGCCCAAAAAAGGTGTTTACACGCATCCTAGACCCCCTAAAGTCCAGAAAGTGTTGGTGGCCAAATAACTGTGTCAGTGAGCTCTGATTGTCCCAAAAACAGTTTCAGCCTGAAAGGGGCATTAACCTGCATCCTAGACCACTGAAATTCCCAAAAATATTTTTGGCACGAAATATGCATCCAACACCCCGAAAGTTCAGGAAATGTTGCAGCCCAAAAAAGGCATTAAAATGCATCTTAGGCCTTTAAAAATGTAGAAAACTTTGGAGGCCCAAAAAAGGGCTTTACAGGCATCCTAGACCCCCTAAAGTCCAAAAAATGTTGGTGGCCCAAAAACAGTGTCAGAGAGCTCTGAATGTCCCAAAAACATTTGCAGCCTGAAAGGTTAACCCGCATCCTAGACCACTGAAATTCCCAAACATATTTTTGGCACAGAATATGCATCCAACACCCCTGAAAGATCAGAAAATGTTGGCAGCCAAAAAATGCCTTAAAATGCATCTTAGGCCTGCAAAAATGTAGAAAACTTTGGCGGGCTAAAAAAGGGCTTTACAGGCATCCTAGACCCCTTAAAGTCCAGGAAAAGGTTGGTGGCCCAAAAACAGTGTCAGAGATCTCTGATTGTCCCAAAAACATCTGTAGCCTGAAAGGGGCATTAACCCGCATGCTAGACCACTGAAATTCCCAAACATATTTTTGGCACAGAATATGCATCCAACACCCCTGAAAGATCAGAAAATGTTGGCAGCCAAAAAATGCCTTAAAATGCATCTTAGGCCTGCAAAAATGTAGAAAACTTTGGAGGGCTAATAAAAGGGCTTTACAGGCATCCTAGACCCCCTAAATTCCAGGAAAAGGTCAGTGGCCCAAAAACAGTGTCAGAGATCTCTGATTGTCCCAAAAACATCTGTAGCCTGAAAGGGGCATTAACCCGCATTCGAGACCACTGAAATTCCCCAAAACATTTGTCACAAAATATGCATCCAACAACCATGAAAGTTCCGGAAATGTTGGCAGCCCAAAAAAGGCATAGAATGCATCTTAGGCCTGCAAAAATGTAGAAAACTTTGGAGGCCCAAAAAAGGGCTTTACCGGCATCTTAAACCCCCTAAAGTCCAGAAAATTTTGGTGGCCAAATACCTGTGTCAGTGAGCTCTGATTGTCCCAAAACAGTTGCAGCCTGTAAGGGGCATTAACCCGCATTCTAGACCACTGAAATTTCCAAAAACATTTTTGTCAGAAAATATGCATCCAACACCCCTGAAAGTTCAGGAAATGTTGGCAGCCCGAAAAAGGCCTTAAAATGCAACTTAGGCCTGCAAAAATGTATAAAATTTTGGAGGGCTATAAAAGGGCTTTACAGGCATCCTAGACCCCTTAAAGACCAGGAAAAGGTTGGTGGTGCAAAAACAGTGTCAGAGAGCTCTGATTGTCGCAAAAACATTTCCAGCATGAAAGGGGCATTAACCCGCATCCTAGACCACTGAAATTCCCAAAAATATTTTTGGCACAAAATATGCATCCAACACCCCTGAAAGTTCAGGAAATGTTGCAGCCAAAAAAAGGCATTAAAATGCATCTTAGGCCTGCAAAAATATAGAAAACTTTGGGAGCCCAAAAAAGGGGTTTACAAGCATCCTAGGCCCCCTAAAGTCCAGAAAATGTTGGTGGTCCAAAAACAGTGTCAGAGAGCTCTGAATGTCCCAAAAACATTTGCAGCCTGAAAGGGGCATTAACCCGCATCCTAGACCACTGAAATTCCCAAACATATTTTTGGCACAGAATATGCATCCAACACCCCTGAAAGATCAGAAAATGTTGGCAGCCCAAAAAATGCCTTAAAATGCATCTTAGGCCTGCAAAAATGTAGACAACTTTGGAGGGCTAAAAAAGGGCTTTACAGGCATCCTAGACCCCCTAAAGTCCAGGAAAAGGTTGGTGGCGCAAAAACAGTGTCAAAGAGCTCTGATTGTCCCAAAAACATTTGAAGCCAGAAAGGGGCACTAACCCGCATCCTAGACCACTGAAATTCCCAAAAATATTTTTGGCACGAAATATGCATCCAACACCCCTGAAAGTTCAGGAAATGTTGCAGCCCAAAACGGCATTAAAATGCATTTTAGGCCTGCAAAAATGTAGAAAACTTTGGAGGCCCAAAAAAGGTGTTTACAGGCATCCTAGACCCCCTAAAGTCCGGAAAATGTTGGTGGCCAAATACCTGTGTCAGTGAGCTCTGATTGTCCCAAAAACAGTTGCAGCCTGAAAGGGGCATTAACCCGCATCCTAGACCACTGAAATTCCCAAAAACATTTTTGTCAGAAAATATGCATCCAACACCCCTGAAAGTTCCGGAAATGTTGGCAGCCCAAAAAAGGCATTAAAATGCAACTTAGGCCTGCAAAAATGTATAAAATATTGGAGGGCTATAAAAGGGCTTTACAGGCATCCTAGACCCCTTAAAGACCAGGAAAAGGTTGGTGGCGCAAAAACAGTGTCAGAGAGCTCTGAATGTCCCGAAACAATTTCCAGCCTGAAAGGGGCATTAACCCGCATCCTAGACCACTGAAATTCCCAAACATATTTTTGGCACAGAATGTGCATCCAACACCCCTGAAAGATCAGAAAATGTTGGCAGCCCAAAAAATGCCTTAAAATGCATCTTAGGCCTGCAAAAATGTAGAAAACATTGGAGGGCTAAAAAAGGGCTTTACAGGCATCCTAGACCCCCTAAAGTCCAGGAAAAGGTTGGTGGCGCAAAAACAGTGTCAGAGAGCTCTGATTGTCCCAAAAACATTTGAAGCCAGAAAGGGGCACTAACCCGCATCCTAGACCACTGAAATTCCCCAAAAATATTTTTGGCACGAAATATGCATCCAACACCCCTGAAAGTTCAGGAAATGTTGCAGCCCAAAACGGCATTAAAATGCATCTTAGGCCTGCAAAAATGTAGAAAACTTTGGAGGACCAAAAAAGGGCTTTACAGGCATCCTAGACCCCCTAAAGTCCAGGAAATGTTGGTGGCCCAAAAACGGTGTCAGAGAGCTCTGATTGTCCCAAAAACACTTGAAGCCTGAAAGGGGCATTAACCCGCATCCTAGACCACTGAAATTCCCAAAAATATTTTTGGCACGAAATATGCATCCAACACCCCTGAAAAATCAGGAAATGTCGGCAGCCCAAAAAAAGACCTTAAAATGCATCTTAGGTGGGCAAAAATGTAGAATACTTTGGAGGCCCAACAAAGGGCTTTACAGGCATCCTAGACCCCCTAAAGTCCAGGAAAAGGTTGGTGGCCCAAAAACAGTGTCAGAGATCTCTGATTGTCCCAAAAACATCTGTAGCCTGAAAGGGGCATTAACCCGCACGCTAGACCACTGAAATTCCCAAACATATTTTTGGCACAGCATATGCATCCAACACCCCTGAAAGTTCCGGAAATGTTGGCAGCACAAAAAAGGCCTTAAAATGCAACTTAGGCCTGCAAAAATGTATACAACTTTGGAGGGCTAAAAAAGGGGGTTACAGGCATCCTAGACCCCCTAAAGTCCAGAAAATGTTTGTGGCCCAAAAACAGTGTCCGAGAGCTCTGAATGTCCCAAAAACATGTGCAGTCTGAAAGGGGCATTAACCCACATCCTAGACCACTGAAATTCCCAAACAGACTTTTGGCACAGAATATGCATCCAACACCCCTGAAAGATCAGGAAATGTCGGCAGCCCAAAAAAAGACCTTAAAATGCATCTTAGGTGGGCAAAAATGTAGAATACTTTGGAGGCCCAACAAAGGGCTTTACAGGCATCTTAGACCCCTTAAAGACCAGGAAAAGGTTGGTGGCGCAAAAACAGTGTCAGAGAGCTCTGAATGTCCCGAAACAATTTCCAGCCTGAAAGGGGCATTAACCCGCATCCTAGACCACTGAAATTCCCAAACATATTTTTGGCACAGAATGTGCATCCAACACCCCTGAAAGATCAGAAAATGTTGGCAGCCCAAAAAATGCCTTAAAATGCATCTTAGGCCTGCAAAAATGTAGAAAACATTGGAGGGCTAAAAAAGGGCTTTACAGGCATCCTAGACCCCCTAAAGTCCAGGAAAAGGTTGGTGGCGCAAAAACAGTGTCAGAGAGCTCTGATTGTCCCAAAAACATTTGAAGCCAGAAAGGGGCACTAACCCGCATCCTAGACCACTGAAATTCCCCAAAAATATTTTTGGCACGAAATATGCATCCAACACCCCTGAAAGTTCAGGAAATGTTGCAGCCCAAAACGGCATTAAAATGCATCTTAGGCCTGCAAAAATGTAGAAAACTTTGGAGGACCAAAAAAGGGCTTTACAGGCATCCTAGACCCCCTAAAGTCCAGGAAATGTTGGTGGCCCAAAAACGGTGTCAGAGAGCTCTGATTGTCCCAAAAACACTTGAAGCCTGAAAGGGGCATTAACCCGCATCCTAGACCACTGAAATTCCCAAAAATATTTTTGGCACGAAATATGCATCCAACACCCCTGAAAAATCAGGAAATGTCGGCAGCCCAAAAAAAGACCTTAAAATGCATCTTAGGTGGGCAAAAATGTAGAATACTTTGGAGGCCCAACAAAGGGCTTTACAGGCATCCTAGACCCCCTAAAGTCCAGGAAAAGGTTGGTGGCCCAAAAACAGTGTCAGAGATCTCTGATTGTCCCAAAAACATCTGTAGCCTGAAAGGGGCATTAACCCGCATGCTAGACCACTGAAATTCCCAAACATATTTTTGGCACAGCATATGCATCCAACACCCCTGAAAGTTCCGGAAATGTTGGCAGCACAAAAAAGGCCTTAAAATGCAACTTAGGCCTGCAAAAATGTATACAACTTTGGAGGGCTAAAAAAGGGGGTTACAGGCATCCTAGACCCCCTAAAGTCCAGAAAATGTTTGTGGCCCAAAAACAGTGTCCGAGAGCTCTGAATGTCCCAAAAACATGTGCAGTCTGAAAGGGGCATTAACCCACATCCTAGACCACTGAAATTCCCAAACAGACTTTTGGCACAGAATATGCATCCAACACCCCTGAAAGATCAGGAAATGTCGGCAGCCCAAAAAAAGACCTTAAAATGCATCTTAGGTGGGCAAAAATGTAGAATACTTTGGAGGCCCAACAAAGGGCTTTACAGGCATCTTAGACCCCTTAAAGACCAGGAAAAGGTTGGTGGCGCAAAAACAGTGTCAGAGAGCTCTGAATGTCCCGAAACAATTTCCAGCCTGAAAGGGGCATTAACCCGCATCCTAGACCACTGAAATTCCCAAACATATTTTTGGCACAGAATGTGCATCCAACACCCCTGAAAGATCAGAAAATGTTGGCAGCCCAAAAAATGCCTTAAAATGCATCTTAGGCCTGCAAAAATGTAGAAAACATTGGAGGGCTAAAAAAGGGCTTTACAGGCATCCTAGACCCCCTAAAGTCCAGGAAAAGGTTGGTGGCGCAAAAACAGTGTCAGAGAGCTCTGATTGTCCCAAAAACATTTGAAGCCAGAAAGGGGCACTAACCCGCATCCTAGACCACTGAAATTCCCAAAAAATATTTTTGGCACGAAATATGCATCCAACACCCCTGAAAGTTCAGGAAATGTTGCAGCCCAAAACGGCATTAAAATGCATCTTAGGCCTGCAAAAATGTAGAAAACTTTGGAGGACCAAAAAAGGGCTTTACAGGCATCCTAGACCCCCTAAAGTCCAGGAAATGTTGGTGGCCCAAAAACGGTGTCAGAGAGCTCTGATTGTCCCAAAAACACTTGAAGCCTGAAAGGGGCATTAACCCGCATCCTAGACCACTGAAATTCCCAAAAATATTTTTGGCACGAAATATGCATCCAACACCCCTGAAAAATCAGGAAATGTCGGCAGCCCAAAAAAAGACCTTAAAATGCATCTTAGGTGGGCAAAAATGTAGAATACTTTGGAGGCCCAACAAAGGGCTTTACAGGCATCCTAGACCCCCTAAAGTCCAGGAAAAGGTTGGTGGCCCAAAAACAGTGTCAGAGATCTCTGATTGTCCCAAAAACATCTGTAGCCTGAAAGGGGCATTAACCCGCATGCTAGACCACTGAAATTCCCAAACATATTTTTGGCACAGCATATGCATCCAACACCCCTGAAAGTTCTGGAAATGTTGGCAGCACAAAAAAGGCCTTAAAATGCAACTTAGGCCTGCAAAAATGTATACAAATTTGGAGGGCTAAAAAAGGGGGTTACAGGCATCCTAGACCCCCTAAAGTCCAGAAAATGTTTGTGGCCCAAAAACAGTGTCCGAGAGCTCTGAATGTCCCAAAAACATGTGCAGTCTGAAAGGGGCATTAACCCACATCCTAGACCACTGAAATTCCCAAACAGACTTTTGGCACAGAATATGCATCCAACACCCCTGAAAGATCAGAAAATGTTGGCAGCCCAAAAAATGCCTTAAAATGCATCTTAGGCCTGCAAAAATGTAGAAAACTTTGGAGGACCAACAAAGGGCTTTACAGGCATCCTAGACCCCCTAAAATCCAGAAAATGTTGGTGGCCAAATACCTGTGACATAGAGCTCTGATTGTCCCAAAAACAGTTGCAGCCTGTAAGGGGCATTAACCCGCATTCTAGACCACTGAAATTCCCAAAAATATTTTTGGCACGAAATATGCATCCAACAACTCTGAAAGTTCAGGAAATGTTGCAGCCCAAAAAAGGCATTAAAATGCAACTTAGGCCTGCATAAATGTAGAAAAATGTGGAGGCCCAAAAAAGGGCTTTACAGCATCCTAGACCCCCTAAAGTCCAGAAAATGTTGGTGGCCAAAAAACTGTGTCAGTGAGCTCTGATTGTCCCAAAAACAGTTGCAGCCTGTAAGAGGCATTAACCCGCATCCTAGACAACTGAAATTCCCAAACATATTTTTGGCACAGAATATGCATCCAACACCCCTGAAAGTTCAGGAAATGTTGCAGCCCAAAAAAGGCCTTAAAATGCAATTTATGCCTGCAAAAATGTATGAAAATTTGGAGGGCTAAAAAAGGGCTTTACAGGCATCCTAGACCCCCTAAAGTCCAGGAAAAGGTTGGTGGCCAAAAACAGTGTCAGAGAGCTCTGATTGTCCCAAAAACATGTGTAGCCTGAAAGGGGCATTAACCCGCATCCTAGACCACTGAAATTCCCAAAAATATTTTTGGCACGAAATATGCATCCAACACCCCTGAAAGTTAAGGAAATGTTGCAGTCCAAAAAGGCATTAAAATGCATCTTAGGCCTTTAAAAATGTAGAAAACTTTGGAGGCCCAAAAAAGGGCTTTACAGGCATCCTAGACCCCCTAACGTCAAAAAATGTTGGTGGCCCAAAAACAGTGTCAGAGAGCTCTGAATGTCCCAAAAACATTTGCAGGATGAAAGGTTAACCCGCATCCTAGACCACTGAAATTCCCAAACATATTTTTACACGAAATATGCATCCAACACCCCTGAAAGTTCAGGAAATGTTGCAGCCCAAAAAAGGCATTAAAATGCATCTTAGGCCTGCAAAAATATCGAAAACTTTGGAGGCCCAAAAAACAGGTTTACAGGCATCCTAGAACCCCTAAAGTCCAGAACATGTTGGTGGCCAAATACCTGTGTCATTGAGCTCTGATTGTCCCAAAAACAGTTGCAGCCTGTAAAGGGAATTAACCCGCATTCGAGACCACTGAAATTCCCAAAAACATTTTTGTCACAAAATATGCATCCAACACCCCTGAAAGTTCCGGAAATGTTGGCAGCCCAAAAAAGACATTAGAATGCATCTTAGGCCTGCAAAAATGTAGAAAACTCTGGAGGCCCAAAAAAGGGCTTTACAGGCATCCTAGACCCCCCAAAGTCCAGAAAATGTTGGTGGCCAAAAAACTGTGTCAGTGAGCTCTGATTCTCCCAAAAACAGTTGCAGCCTGTGAGGGGCATTAACCCGCATTCTAGACCACTGAAATTCCCAAAAACATTTTTGTCAGAAAATATGCATCCAACACCCCTGAAAGTTCAGGAAATGTTGGCAGCCCAGAAAAGGCCTTAAAATGCAATTTAGGCCTGCAAAAATGTATAAAACTTTGGAGGGCTATAAAAGGGCTTTACAGGCATCCTAGACCCACTAAAGTCCAGGAAAAGGTTGGTGGCCCAAAAACAGTGTCAGAGAGCTCTGATTGTCCCAAAAACATTTGTAGCCTGAAAGGGGCATTAACCCGCATCCTAGACCACTGAAATTCCCAAAAATATTTTTGGCACGAAATATGCATCCAACACCCCTGAAAGTTCAGGAAATGTTGCAGCCCAAAAAAGGCATTAAAATGCATCTTAGGCCTGCAAAAATATAGAAAACTTTGGAGGCCCAAAAAAGGGGTTTACAAGTATCCTAGACCCCCTAAACTCCAAAAAATGTTGGTGGCCCAAAAACAGTGTCAGAGAGCTCTGAATGTCCCAAAAACATTTGCAGCCTGAAAGGTTAACCCGCATCCTAGACCACTGAAATTCCCAAACATATTTTTGGCACAGAATATGCATCCAACACCCCTGAAAGATCAGAAAATGTTGGCAGCCCAAAAAATGCCTTAAAATGCATCTTAGGCCTGCAAAAATGTAGATAACTTTGGAGGGCTAAAAAAGGGCTTTACAGGCATCCTAGACCCCCTAAAGTCCAGGAAAAGGTTGGTGGCGCAAAAACAGTGTCAGAGAGCTCTGATTGTCCCAAAAACATTTGAAGCCAGAAAGGGGCACTAACCCGCATCCTAGACCACTGAAATTCCCAAAAATATTTTTGGCACGAAATATGCATCCAACACCCCTGAAAGTTCAGGAAATGTTGCAGCCCAAAACGGCATTAAAATGCATTTTAGGCCTGCAAAAATGTAGAAAACTTTGGAGGCCCAAAAAAGGTGTTTACAGGCATCCTAGACCCCCTAAAGTCCGGAAAATGTTGGTGGCCAAATACCTGTGTCAGTGAGCTCTGATTGTCCCAAAAACAGTTGCAGCCTGTAAGGGGCATTAACCCGCATTCTAGACCACTGAAATTCCCAAAAACATTTTTGTCAGAAAATATGCATCCAACACCCCTGAAAGTTCAGGAAATGTTGGCAGCCCAAAAAAGGCCATAAAATGCAACTTAGGCCTGCAAAAATGTATAAAATATTGGAGGGCTATAAAAGGGCTTTACAGGCATCCTAGACCCCTTAAAGACCAGGAAAAGGTTGGTGGCGCAAAAACAGTGTCAGAGAGCTCTGAATGTCCCGAAACAATTTCCAGCCTGAAAGGGGCATTAACCCGCATCCTAGACCACTGAAATTCCCAAACATATTTTTGGCACAGAATGTGCATCCAACACCCCTGAAAGATCAGAAAATGTTGGCAGCCCAAAAAATGCCTTAAAATGCATCTTAGGCCTGCAAAAATGTAGAAAACATTGGAGGGCTAAAAAAGGGCTTTACAGGCATCCTAGACCCCCTAAAGTCCAGGAAAAGGTTGGTGGCGCAAAAACAGTGTCAGAGAGCTCTGATTGTCCCAAAAACATTTGAAGCCAGAAAGGGGCACTAACCCGCATCCTAGACCACTGAAATTCCCCAAAAATATTTTTGGCACGAAATATGCATCCAACACCCCTGAAAGTTCAGGAAATGTTGCAGCCCAAAACGGCATTAAAATGCATCTTAGGCCTGCAAAAATGTAGAAAACTTTGGAGGACCAAAAAAGGGCTTTACAGGCATCCTAGACCCCCTAAAGTCCAGGAAATGTTGGTGGCCCAAAAACGGTGTCAGAGAGCTCTGATTGTCCCAAAAACACTTGAAGCCTGAAAGGGGCATTAACCCGCATCCTAGACCACTGAAATTCCCAAAAATATTTTTGGCACGAAATATGCATCCAACACCCCTGAAAAATCAGGAAATGTCGGCAGCCCAAAAAAAGACCTTAAAATGCATCTTAGGTGGGCAAAAATGTAGAATACTTTGGAGGCCCAACAAAGGGCTTTACAGGCATCCTAGACCCCCTAAAGTCCAGGAAAAGGTTGGTGGCCCAAAAACAGTGTCAGAGATCTCTGATTGTCCCAAAAACATCTGTAGCCTGAAAGGGGCATTAACCCGCATGCTAGACCACTGAAATTCCCAAACATATTTTTGGCACAGCATATGCATCCAACACCCCTGAAAGTTCCGGAAATGTTGGCAGCACAAAAAAGGCCTTAAAATGCAACTTAGGCCTGCAAAAATGTATACAACTTTGGAGGGCTAAAAAAGGGGGTTACAGGCATCCTAGACCCCCTAAAGTCCAGAAAATGTTTGTGGCCCAAAAACAGTGTCCGAGAGCTCTGAATGTCCCAAAAACATGTGCAGTCTGAAAGGGGCATTAACCCACATCCTAGACCACTGAAATTCCCAAACAGACTTTTGGCACAGAATATGCATCCAACACCCCTGAAAGATCAGGAAATGTCGGCAGCCCAAAAAAAGACCTTAAAATGCATCTTAGGTGGGCAAAAATGTAGAATACTTTGGAGGCCCAACAAAGGGCTTTACAGGCATCTTAGACCCCTTAAAGACCAGGAAAAGGTTGGTGGCGCAAAAACAGTGTCAGAGAGCTCTGAATGTCCCGAAACAATTTCCAGCCTGAAAGGGGCATTAACCCGCATCCTAGACCACTGAAATTCCCAAACATATTTTTGGCACAGAATGTGCATCCAACACCCCTGAAAGATCAGAAAATGTTGGCAGCCCAAAAAATGCCTTAAAATGCATCTTAGGCCTGCAAAAATGTAGAAAACATTGGAGGGCTAAAAAAGGGCTTTACAGGCATCCTAGACCCCCTAAAGTCCAGGAAAAGGTTGGTGGCGCAAAAACAGTGTCAGAGAGCTCTGATTGTCCCAAAAACATTTGAAGCCAGAAAGGGGCACTAACCCGCATCCTAGACCACTGAAATTCCCAAAAAATATTTTTGGCACGAAATATGCATCCAACACCCCTGAAAGTTCAGGAAATGTTGCAGCCCAAAACGGCATTAAAATGCATCTTAGGCCTGCAAAAATGTAGAAAACTTTGGAGGACCAAAAAAGGGCTTTACAGGCATCCTAGACCCCCTAAAGTCCAGGAAATGTTGGTGGCCCAAAAACGGTGTCAGAGAGCTCTGATTGTCCCAAAAACACTTGAAGCCTGAAAGGGGCATTAACCCGCATCCTAGACCACTGAAATTCCCAAAAATATTTTTGGCACGAAATATGCATCCAACACCCCTGAAAAATCAGGAAATGTCGGCAGCCCAAAAAAAGACCTTAAAATGCATCTTAGGTGGGCAAAAATGTAGAATACTTTGGAGGCCCAACAAAGGGCTTTACAGGCATCCTAGACCCCCTAAAGTCCAGGAAAAGGTTGGTGGCCCAAAAACAGTGTCAGAGATCTCTGATTGTCCCAAAAACATCTGTAGCCTGAAAGGGGCATTAACCCGCATGCTAGACCACTGAAATTCCCAAACATATTTTTGGCACAGCATATGCATCCAACACCCCTGAAAGTTCTGGAAATGTTGGCAGCACAAAAAAGGCCTTAAAATGCAACTTAGGCCTGCAAAAATGTATACAAATTTGGAGGGCTAAAAAAGGGGGTTACAGGCATCCTAGACCCCCTAAAGTCCAGAAAATGTTTGTGGCCCAAAAACAGTGTCCGAGAGCTCTGAATGTGCCAAAAACATGTGCAGTCTGAAAGGGGCATTAACCCACATCCTAGACCACTGAAATTCCCAAACAGACTTTTGGCACAGAATATGCATCCAACACCCCTGAAAGATCAGAAAATGTTGGCAGCCCAAAAAATGCCTTAAAATGCATCTTAGGCCTGCAAAAATGTAGAAAACTTTGGAGGACCAACAAAGGGCTTTACAGGCATCCTAGACCCCCTAAAATCCAGAAAATGTTGGTGGCCAAATACCTGTGACATAGAGCTCTGATTGTCCCAAAAACAGTTGCAGCCTGTAAGGGGCATTAACCCGCATTCTAGACCACTGAAATTCCCAAAAATATTTTTGGCACGAAATATGCATCCAACAACTCTGAAAGTTCAGGAAATGTTGCAGCCCAAAAAAGGCATTAAAATGCAACTTAGGCCTGCATAAATGTAGAAAAATGTGGAGGCCCAAAAAAGGGCTTTACAGCATCCTAGACCCCCTAAAGTCCAGAAAATGTTGGTGGCCAAAAAACTGTGTCAGTGAGCTCTGATTGTCCCAAAAACAGTTGCAGCCTGTAAGAGGCATTAACCCGCATCCTAGACAACTGAAATTCCCAAACATATTTTTGGCACAGAATATGCATCCAACACCCCTGAAAGTTCAGGAAATGTTGCAGCCCAAAAAAGGCCTTAAAATGCAATTTATGCCTGCAAAAATGTATGAAAATTTGGAGGGCTAAAAAAGGGCTTTACAGGCATCCTAGACCCCCTAAAGTCCAGGAAAAGGTTGGTGGCCAAAAACAGTGTCAGAGAGCTCTGATTGTCCCAAAAACATTTGTAGCCTGAAAGGGGCATTAACCCGCATCCTAGACCACTGAAATTCCCAAAAATATTTTTGGCACGAAATATGCATCCAACACCCCTGAAAGTTAAGGAAATGTTGCAGTCCAAAAAGGCATTAAAATGCATCTTAGGCCTTTAAAAATGTAGAAAACTTTGGAGGCCCAAAAAAGGGCTTTACAGGCATCCTAGACCCCCTAACGTCAAAAAATGTTGGTGGCCCAAAAACAGTGTCAGAGAGCTCTGAATGTCCCAAAAACATTTGCAGGATGAAAGGTTAACCCGCATCCTAGACCACTGAAATTCCCAAACATATTTTTACACGAAATATGCATCCAACACCCCTGAAAGTTCAGGAAATGTTGCAGCCCAAAAAAGGCATTAAAATGCATCTTAGGCCTGCAAAAATATCGAAAACTTTGGAGGCCCAAAAAACAGGTTTACAGGCATCCTAGAACCCCTAAAGTCCAGAACATGTTGGTGGCCAAATACCTGTGTCATTGAGCTCTGATTGTCCCAAAAACAGTTGCAGCCTGTAAAGGGAATTAACCCGCATTCGAGACCACTGAAATTCCCAAAAACATTTTTGTCACAAAATATGCATCCAACACCCCTGAAAGTTCCGGAAATGTTGCAGTCCAAAAAGGCATTAAAATGCATCTTAGGCCTTTAAAAATGTAGAAAACTCTGGAGGCCCAAAAAAGGGCTTTACAGGCATCCTAGACCCCCCAAAGTCCAGAAAATGTTGGTGGCCAAAAAACTGTGTCAGTGAGCTCTGATTCTCCCAAAAACAGTTGCAGCCTGTGAGGGGCATTAACCCGCATTCTAGACCACTGAAATTCCCAAAAACATTTTTGTCAGAAAATATGCATCCAACACCCCTGAAAGTTCAGGAAATGTTGGCAGCCCAGAAAAGGCCTTAAAATGCAATTTAGGCCTGCAAAAATGTATAAAACTTTGGAGGGCTATAAAAGGGCTTTACAGGCATCCTAGACCCACTAAAGTCCAGGAAAAGGTTGGTGGCCCAAAAACAGTGTCAGAGAGCTCTGATTGTCCCAAAAACATTTGTAGCCTGAAAGGGGCATTAACCCGCATCCTAGACCACTGAAATTCCCAAAAATATTTTTGGCACGAAATATGCATCCAACACCCCTGAAAGTTCAGGAAATGTTGCAGCCCAAAAAAGGCATTAAAATGCATCTTAGGCCTGCAAAAATATAGAAAACTTTGGAGGCCGAAAAAAGGGGTTTACAAGTATCCTAGACCCCCTAAAGTCCAAAAAATGTTGGTGGCCCAAAAACAGTGTCAGAGAGCTCTGAATGTCCCAAAAACATTTGCAGCCTGAAAGGTTAACCCGCATCCTAGACCACTGAAATTCCCAAACATATTTTTGGCACAGAATATGCATCCAACACCCCTGAAAGATCAGAAAATGTTGGCAGCCAAAAAATGCCTTAAAATGCATCTTAGGCCTGCAAAAATGTAGAAAACTTTGGAGGGCTAAAAAAGGGCTTTACAGGCATCCTAGACCCCCTAAAGTCCAGGAAAAGGTTGGTGGCCCAAAAACAGTGTCAGAGATCTCTGATTGTCCCAAAAACATCTGTAGCATGAAAGGGGCATTAACCCGCATGCTAGACCACTGAAATTCCCAAAAATATTTTTGGCATGAAATATGCATCCAACACCCCTGAAAGTTCAGGAAATGTTGCAGCCGAAAAAAGGCATTAAAATGCATCTTAGGCCTGCAAAAATGTAGAAAACTTTGGAGGCCCAAAAAAGGGCTTTACAGGCATCCTAGACCCCTAAAGTCCAGGAAATGTTGGTGGCCCAAAAACAGTGTCAGAGAGCTCTGAATGTCCCAAAAACATTTGCAGCCTGAAAGGGGCATTAACCCGCACCCTAGACCACTGAAATTCCCAAACATATTTTTACACGAAATATGCATCCAACACCCCTGAAAGTTCAGGAAATGTTGCAGCCCAAAAAAGGCATTAAAATGCATCTTAGGCCTGCAAAAATATCGAAAACTTTGGAGGCCCAAAAAACAGGTTTACAGGCATCCTAGAACCCCTAAAGTCCAGAAAATGTTGGTGGCCAAATACCTGTGTCATTGAGCTCTGATTGTCCCAAAAACAGTTGCAGCCTGTAAAGGGAATTAACCCGCATTCGAGAC
Source organism: Ambystoma mexicanum (assembly GCF_040938575.1). Lineage (NCBI taxonomy): Eukaryota > Metazoa > Chordata > Amphibia > Caudata > Ambystomatidae > Ambystoma > Ambystoma mexicanum. Next base: position 1,396,396,396 of record NC_090934.1, on the reverse strand, counting down.
CACTGAAATTCCCAAAAACATTTTTGTCACAAAATATGCATCCAACACCCCTGAAAGTTCCGGAAATGTTGGCAGCCCAAAAAAGGCATTAGAATGCATCTTAGGCCTGCAAAAATGTAGAAAACTTTGGAGGCCCAAAAAAGGGCTTTACAGGCATCCTAGACCCCCTAAAGTCCAGAAAATCTTGGTGGCCAAAAAACTGTGTCAGTGAGCTCTGATTCTCCCAAAAACAGTTGCACCCTGTAAAGGGAATTAACCCGCATTCTAGACCACTGAAATTCCCAATAACATTTTTGTCAGAAAATATGCATCCAACACCCCTGAAAGTTCAGGAAATGTTGGCAGCCCAGAAAAGGCCTTAAAATGCAATTTAGGCCTGCAAAAATGTATAAAACTTTGGAGGGCTATAAAAGGGCTTTACAGGCATCCTAGACCCACTAAAGTCCAGGAAAAGGTTGGTGGCCCAAAAACAGTGTCAGAGAGCTCTGATTGTCCCAAAAACATTTGTAGAATGAAAGGGGCATTAACCCGCATCCTAGACCACTGAAATTCCCAAAAATATTTTTGGCACGAAATATGCATCCAACACCCCTGAAAGTTCAGGAAATGTTGCAGCCCAAAAAAGGCATTAAAATGCATCTTAGGCCTGCAAAAATATAGAAAACTTTGGAGGCCCAAAAAAGGGGTTTACAAGTATCCTAGACCCCCTAAAGTCCAAAAAATGTTGGTGGCCCAAAAACAGTGTCAGAGAGCTCTGAATGTCCCAAAAACATTTGCAGCCTGAAAGGGGCATTAACCCGCATCCTAGACCACTGAAATTCCCAAACATATTTTTGGCACAGAATATGCATCCAACACCCCTGAAAGATCAGAAAATGTTGGCAGCCCAAAAAAATGCCTTAAAATGCATCTTAGGCCTGCAAAAATGTAGAAAACTTTGGAGGGCTAAAAAAGGGCTTTACAGGCATCCTAGACCCGATAAAGTCCAGGAAAAGGTTGGTGGCGCAAAAACAGTGTCAGAGAGCTCTGATTGTCCCAAAAACATTTGAAGCCTGAAAGGGGCATTAACCCGCATCCTAGACCACTGAAATTCCCAAACAAATTTTTGGCACAGAATATGCATCCAACACCCCTGAAAGATCAGGAAATGTCGGCAGCCCAAAAAAAGACCTTAAAATGCATCTTAGGTGGGCAAAAATGTAGAATACTTTGGAGGCCCAACAAAGGGCTTTACAGGCATCTTAGACCCCCTAAAGTCCAGGAAATGTTGGTGGCCCAAAAACAGTGTCAGAGAGCTCTGAATGTCCCAAAAACATTTGCAGCCTGAAAGGGGCATTAACCCGCACCCTAGACCACTGAAATTCCCAAACATATTTTTGGCACAGAATATGCATCCAACACCCCTGAATCAGAAAATGTTGCAGCCCAAAAAAGGCATTAAAATGCATCTTAGGCCTGCAAAAATATAGAAAACTTTGGAGGCCCAAAAAAGGGGTTTACAAGTATCCTAGACCCCCTAAAGTCCAAAAAATGTTGGTGGCCCAAAAACAGTGTCAGAGAGCTCTGAATGTCCCAAAAACATTTGCAGCCTGAAAGGTTAACCCGCATCCTAGACCACTGAAATTCCCAAACATATTTTTGGAACAGAATATGCATCCAACACCCCTGAAAGATCAGAAAATGTTGGCAGCCAAAAAATGCCTTAAAATGCATCTTAGGCCTGCAAAAATGTAGAAAACTTTGGAGGGCTAAAAAAGGGCTTTACAGGCATCCTAGACCTCCTAAAGTCCAGGAAAAGGTTGGTGGCCCAAAAACAGTGTCAGAGAGCTCTGATTGTCCCAAAAACATCTGTAGCCTGAAAGGGGCATTAACCCGCATGCTAGACCACTGAAATTCCCAAACATATTTTTGGCACGAAATATGCATCCAACACCCCTGAAAGTTCAGGAAATGTTGCAGCCCAAAAAAGGCCTTAAACTGCATCTTAGGCCTGCAAAAATATCAAAAACTTTGGAGGTCCAAAAAAGGGGTTTACAGGCATCCTACACCCCCTAAAGTCCAGAAAATGTTGGTGGCCAAATACCTGTGTCAGTGAGCTCTGATTGTCCCAAAAACAGTTGCAGCCTGTAAAGGGAATTAACCCGCATTCGAGACCACTGAAATTCCCCAAAACATTTTTGTCACAAAATATGCATCCAACACCCCTGAAAGTTCCGGAAATGTTGGCAGCCCAAAAAAGGCATTAGAATGCATCTTAGGCCTGCAAAAATGTAGAAAACTTTGGAGGCCCAAAAAAGGGCTTTACAGTCATCCTAGACCCCCTAAAGTCCAGAAAATGTTGGTGGCCAAAAAACTGTGTCAGTGAGCTCTGATTCTCCCAAAAACAGTTGCAGCCTGTAAGGTGCATTAACCCGCATTCTAGATCACTGAAATTCCCAAAAACATTTTTGTCAGAAAATATGCATCCAACACCCCTGAAAGTTCAGGAAATGTTGGCAGCCCAGAAAAGGCCTTAAAATGCAATTTAGGCCTGCAAAAATGTATAAAACTTTGGAGGGCTATAAAAGGGCTTTACAGGCATCCTAGACCCACTAAAGTCCAGGAAAAGGTTGGTGGCCCAAAAACAGTGTCAGAGAGCTCTGATTGTCCCAAAAACATTTGTAGCCTGAAAGGGGCATTAACCCGCATCCTAGACCACTGAAATTCCCAAAAATATTTTTGGCACAAAATATGCATCCAACACCCCTGAAAGTTCAGGAAATGTTGCAGCCCAAAAAAGGCATTAAAATGCATCTTAGGCCTGCAAAAATATAGAAAACTTTGGAGGCCCAAAAAAGGGGTTTACAAGTATCCTAGACCCCCTAAAGTCCAAAAAATGTTGGTGGCCCAAAAACAGTGTCAGAGAGCTCTGAATGTCCCAAAAACATTTGCAGCCTGAAAGGGGCATTAACCCGCATCCTAGACCACTGAAATTCCCAAACATATTTTTGGCACAGAATATGCATCCAACACCCCTGAAAGATCAGAAAATGTTGCAGCCCAAAAAAGGCATTAAAATGCATCTTAGGCCTGCAAAAATATAGAAAACTTTGGAGGCCGAAAAAAGGGGTTTACAAGTATCCTAGACCCCCTAAAGTCCAAAAAATGTTGGTGGCCCAAAAACAGTGTCAGAGAGCTCTGAATGTCCCAAAAACATTTGCAGCCTGAAAGGTTAACCCGCATCCTAGACCACTGAAATTCCCAAACATATTTTTGGCACAGAATATGCATCCAACACCCCTGAAAGATCAGAAAATGTTGGCAGCCAAAAAATGCCTTAAAATGCATCTTAGGCCTGCAAAAATGTAGAAAACTTTGGAGGGCTAAAAAAGGGCTTTACAGGCATCCTAGACCCCCTAAAGTCCAGGAAAAGGTTGGTGGCCCAAAAACAGTGTCAGAGATCTCTGATTGTCCCAAAAACATCTGTAGCCTGAAAGGGGCATTAACCCGCATGCTAGACCACTGAAATTCCCAAAAATATTTTTGGCATGAAATATGCATCCAACACCCCTGAAAGTTCAGGAAATGTTGCAGCCGAAAAAAGGCATTAAAATGCATCTTAGGCCTGCAAAAATGTAGAAAACTTTGGAGGCCCAAAAACGGGCTTTACAGGCATCCTAGACCCCCTAAAGACCAGGAAATGTTGGTGGCCCAAAAACAGTGTCAGAGAGCTCTGAATGTCCCAAAAACATTTGCAGCCTGAAAGGGGCATTAACCCGCACCCTAGACCACTGAAATTCCCAAACATATTTTTACACGAAATATGCATCCAACACCCCTGAAAGTTCAGGAAATGTTGCAGCCCAAAAAAGGCATTAAAATGCATCTTAGGCCTGCAAAAATATCAAAAACTTTGGAGGCCCAAAAAACAGGTTTACAGGCATCCTAGAACCCCTAAAGTCCAGAAAATGTTGGTGGCCAAATACCTGTGTCATTGAGCTCTGATTGTCCCAAAAACAGTTGCAGCCTGTAAAGGGAATTAACCCGCATTCGAGACCACTGAAATTCCCAAAAACATTTTTGTCACAAAATATGCATCCAAAACCCCTGAAAGTTCCGGAAATGTTGGCAGCCCAAAAAAGGCATTAGAATGCATCTTAGGCCTGCAAAAATGTAGAAAACTTTGGAGGCCCAAAAAAGGGCTTTACAGGCATCCTAGACCCCCTAAAGTCCAGAAAATGTTGGTGGCCAAAAAACTGTGTCAGTGAGCTCTGATTCTCCCAAAAACAGTTGCAGCCTGTAAGGGGCATTAACCCGCATTCTAGACCACTGAAATTCCGAAAAACATTTTTGTCAGAAAATATGCATCCAACACCCCTGAAAGTTCAGGAAATGTTGGCAGCCCAGAAAAGGCCTTAAAATGCAATTTAGGCCTGCAAAAATGTATAAAACTTTGGAGGGCTATAAAAGGGCTTTACAGGCATCCTAGACCCACTAAAGTCCAGGAAAAGGTTGGTGGCCCAAAAACAGTGTCAGAGAGCTCTGATTGTCCCAAAAACATTTGTAGCCTGAAGGGGGCATTAACCCGCATCCTAGACCACTGAAATTCCCAAAAATATTTTTGGCACAAAATATGCATCCAACACCCCTGAAAGTTCAGGAAATGTTGCAGCCCAAAAAAGGCATTAAAATGCATCTTAGGCCTGCAAAAATATAGAAAACTTTGGAGGCCCAAAAAAGGGGTTTACAAGTATTCTAGACCCCCTAAAGTCCCAAAAATGTTGGTGGCCCAAAAACAGTGTCAGAGAGCTCTGAATGTCCCAAAAACATTTGCAGCCTGAAAGGGGCATTAACCCGCATCCTAGACCACTGAAATTCCCAAACATATTTTTGGCACAGAATATGCATCCAACACCCCTGAAAGATCAGAAAATGTTGGCAGCCCAAAAAAATGCCTTAAAATGCATCTTAGGCCTGCAAAAATGTAGAAAACTTTGGAGGGCTAAAAAAGGGCTTTACAGGCATCCTAGACCCGATAAAGTCCAGGAAAAGGTTGGTGGCGCAAAAACAGTGTCAGAGAGCTCTGATTGTCCCAAAAACATTTGAAGCCTGAAAGGGGCATTAACCCGCATCCTAGACCACTGAAATTCCCAAACAGATTTTTGGCACAGAATATGCATCCAACACCCCTGAAAGATCAGGAAATGTCGGCAGCCCAAAAAAAGACCTTAAAATGCATCTTAGGTGGGCAAAAATGTAGAATACTTTGGAGGCCCAACAAAGGGCTTTACAGGCATCTTAGACCCCCTAAAGTCCAGGAAATGTTGGTGGCCCAAAAACAGTGTCAGAGAGCTCTGAATGTCCCAAAAACATTTGCAGCCTGAAAGGGGCATTAACCCGCACCCTAGACCACTGAAATTCCCAAACATATTTTTGGCACAGAATATGCATCCAACACCCCTGAAAGATCAGAAAATGTTGGCAGCCCAAAAAATGCCTTAAAATGCATCTTAGGCCTGCAAAATATAGAAAACTTTGGAGGACCAAAAAAGGGCTTTACAGGCATCCTAGACCCCCTAAAGTCCAGGAAAAGGTTGGTGGCCCAAAAACAGTGTCAGCGAGCTCTGATTGTCCCAAAAACATTTGTAGCCTGAAAGGGACATTAACCCGCATCCTAGACCACTGAAATTCCCAAAAATATTTTTGGCACGAAATATGCATCCAACACCCCTGAAAGTTCAGGAAATGTTGCAGCCCAAAAAAAGGCATTAAAATGCATCTTAGGCCTGCAAAAATGTAGAAAACTTGGAGGCCCAAAAAAGGGCTTTACAGGCATCCTAGACCCCCTAAAGTCTAGAAACTGTTGGTGGCCAAATACCTGTGTCATTGAGCTCTGATTGTCCCAAAAAGAGTTGCAGCCTGTATAGGGAATCAACCCACATTCGAGACCACTGAAATTCCCAAAAACATTTTTGTCACAAAATATGCATCCAACACCCCTGAAAGTTTCGGAAATGTTGGCAGCCAAAAAATGCCTTAAAATGCATCTTAGGCCTGCAAAAATGTAGAAAACTTTGGAGGGCTAAAAAAGGGCTTTACAGGCATCCTAGACCCCCTAAAGTCCAGAAAATGTTGGTGGCCAAAAAACTGTGTCAGTGAGCTCTGATTGTCCCAAAAACAGTTGCAGCCTGTAAGGGGGATTAACCCGCATTCTAGACCACTGAAATTCCCAAAAACATTTTTGTCACAAAATATGCATCCAACACCCCTGAAAATTCAGGAAATGTTGCAGCCCAAAAAGGCATTAAAATGCATTTTAGGCCTTTAAAAATGTAGAAAACTTTGGAGGCCCAAAAAAGGGCTTTACAGGCATCCTAGACCCCCTAAAGTCCAAAAAATGTTGGTGGCCCAAAAACAGTGTCAGAGAGCTCTGAATGTCCCAAAAACATTTGCAGCCTGAAAGGTTAACCCGCATCCTAGACCACTGAAATTCCCAAACATATTTTTGGCACAGAATATGCATCCAACACCCCTGAAAGATCAGAAAATGTTGGCAGCCAAAAAATGCCTTAAAATGCATCTTAGGCCTGCAAAAATGTAGAAAACTTTGGAGGGCTAAAAAAGGGCTTTACAGGCATCCTAGACCCCCTAAAGTCCAGGAAAAGGTTGGTGGCCCAAAAACAGTGTCAGAGAGCTCTGATTGTCCCAAAAACATCTGTAGCCTGAAAGGGGCATTAACCCGCATGCTAGACCACTGAAATTCCCAAACATATTTTTGGCACGAAATATGCATCCAACACCCCTGAAAGTTCAGGAAATGTTGCAGCCCAAAAAAGGCCTTAAACTGCATCTTAGGCCTGCAAAAATATCGAAAACTTTGGAGGTCCAAAAAAGGGGTTTACAGGCATCCTAGACCCCCTAAAGTCCAGAAAATGTTGGTGGCCAAATACCTGTGTCAGTGAACTCTGATTGTCCCAAAAACAGTTGCAGCCTGTAAAGGGAATTAACCCGCATTCGAGACCACTGAAATTCCCCAAAACATTTTTGTCACAAAATATGCATCCAACAACCATGAAAGTTCCGGAAATGTTGGCAGTCCAAAAAAGGCATAGAATGCATCTTAGGCCTGCAAAAATGTAGAAAACTTTGGAGGCTCAAAAAAGGGCTTTACCGGCATCTTAAACCCCCTAAAGTCCAGAAAATGTTGGTGGCCAAATACCTGTGTCAGTGAGCTCTGATTGTCCCAAAAACAGTTGCAGCCTGTAAGGGGCATTAACCCGCATTCTAGACCACTGAAATTCCCCAAAACATTTTTGTCAGAAAACATGCATCCAACACCCCTGAAAGTTCAGGAAATGTTGGCAACCCAAAAAAGGCCTTAAAATGCAACTTAGGCCTGCAAAAATGTATAAAGTTTTGGAGGCCCAAAAAAGGGGTTTACAAGCATCCTAGGCCCCCTAAAGTCCAAAAAATGTTGGTGGTCCAAAAACAGTGTCAGAGAGCTCTGAATGTCCCGAAAAAATTTCCAGCCTGAAAGGGGCATTAACCCGCATCCTAGACCACTGAAATTCCCAAATATATTTTTGGCACAGAATATGCATCCAACACCCCTGAAAGATCAGAAAATGTTGGCAGCCCAAAAAATGCCTTAAAATGCATCTTAGGCCTGCAAAAATATAGAAAACTTTGGAGGCCCAAAAAAGGGGTTTACAAGCATCCTAGACCCCCTAAAGTCCAAAAAATGTTGCTGGCCCAAAAACAGTGTCAGAGAGCTCTGAATGTCCCAAAAACATTTGCAGCCTGAAAGGGGCATTAACCCGCATCCTAGACCACTGAAATTCCCAAACATATTTTTGGCACAGAATATGCATCCAACACCCCTGAAAGATCAGAAAATGTTGCAGCACAAAAAAGGCATTAAAATGCATCTTAGGCCTGCAAAAATGTAGAAAACTTTGAAGGCCCACAAAAGGGCTTTACAGGCATCCTAGACCCCCTAAAGTCCAGAAAATGTTGGTAGCCAAAAATTTGTGTCAGTGAGCTCTGATTGTCCCAAAAACAGTTGCAGCCTGTAAGGGGCATTAACCCGCATCCTAGACCACTGAAATTCCCAAAAGTATTTTTGGCACGAAATATGCATCCAACGCCCCTGAAAGTTCAGGAAATGTTGCAGCCCAAAAAGGCATTAAAATGCATCTTAGGCCTTTAAAAATGTAGAAAACTTTGGAGGCCCAAAAAAGGGCTTTACAGGCATCCTAGACCCCCTAAAGTCCAAAAAATGTTGGTGGCCCAAAAACAGTGTCAGAGAGCTCTGAATGTCCCAAAAACATTTGCAGCCTGAAAGGGACATTAACCCGCACCCTAGACCACTGAAATTCCCAAACATATTTTTGGCACAGAATATGCATCCAACACCCCTGAAAGATCAGAAAATGTTGGCAGCACAAAAAATGCCTTAAAATGCATCTTAGGCCTGCAAGAATGTAGAAAACTTTGGAGGGCTAAAAAAGGGCTTTACAGGCATCCTAGACCCCCTAAAGTCCAGGAAATGTTGGTGGCCCTAAAACAGTGTCAGAGAGCTCTGAATGTCCCAAAAACATTTGCAGCCTGAAAGGGACATTAACCCGCACCCTAGACCACTGAAATTCCCAAACATATTTTTGGCACGAAATATGCATCCAACACCCCTGAAAGTTCAGGAAATGTTGCAGCCCAAAAAAGGCCTTAAAATGCATCTTAGGCCTGCAAAAATGTAGAAAATTTTGGAGGCCCAAAAAAGGGGTTTGCAGGCATCCTAGACCCCCTAAAGTCCAGAAAATGTTGGTGGCCAAATACCTGTGTCAGTGAGCTCTGATTGTCCCAACAACAGTTGCAGCCTGTAAAGGGAATTAACCTGCATTCGAGACCACTGAAATTCCCAAAAACATTTTTGTCAAAAAATATGCATCCAACACCCATGAAAGTTCCGGAAATGTTGGCAGCCCAAAAAAGGCATAGAATGCATCTTAGGCCTGCAAAAATGTAGAAAACTTTGGAGGCCCAAAAAAGGGCTTTACAGGCATCTTAGACCCCCTAAAGTCCAGAAAATGTTGGTGGCCAAAAAACTGTGTCAGTGAGCTCTGATTGTCCCAAAAACAGTTGCAGCCTGTAAGGGGCATTAACCCGCATTCTAGACCACTGAAATTCCCAAAAACATTTTTGTCAGAAAATATGCATCCAACACCCCTGAAAGTTCAGGAAATGTTGGCAGCCCAAAAAAGGCCTTAAAATGCAACTTAGGCCTGCAAAAATGTATGAAATTTTGGAGGGCTATAAAAGGGCTTTACAGGCATCCTAGACCCCTTAATGACCAGGAAAAGGTTGGTGGTGCAAAAACAGTGTCAGAGAGCTCTGATTGTCGCAAAAACATTTCCAGCATGAAAGGCGCATTAACCCGCATCCTAGACCACTGAAATTCCCAAAAATATTTTTGGCACAAAATATGCATCCAACACCCCTGAAAGTTCAGGAAATGTTGCAGCCAAAAAAGGCATTAAAATGCATCTTAGGCCTGCAAAAATATAGAAAACTTTGGAGGCCCAAAAAAGGGGTTTACAAGCATCCTAGGCCCCTTAAAGTCCAAAAAATGTTGGTGGTCCAAAAACAGTGTCAGAGAGCTCTGAATGTCCCGAAAAAATTTCCAGCCTGAAAGGGGCATTAACCCGCATCCTAGACCACTGAAATTCCCAAACATATTTTTGGCACAGAATATGCATCCAACACCCCTGAAAGATCAGAAAATGTTGGCAGCCCAAAAAATGCCTTAAAATGCATCTTAGGCCTGCAAAAATGTAGAAAACTTTGGAGGGCTAAAAAAGGGCTTTACAGGCATCCCAGACCCCCTAAAGTCCAGGAAAAGGTTGGTGGCGCAAAAACAGTGTCAGAGAGCTCTGATTGTCCCAAAAACATTTGAAGCCAGAAAGGGGTACTAACCCGCATCCTAGACCACTGAAATTCCCAAAAATATTTTTGGCACGAAATATGCATCCAACACCCCTGAAAGTTCAGGAAATGTTGCAGCCCAAAACGGCATTAAAATGCATCTTAGGCCTGCAAAAATGTAGAAAACTTTGGAGGCCCAAAAAAGGTGTTTACAGGCATCCTAGACCCCCTAAAGTCCGGAAAATGTTGGTGGCCAAATACCTGTGTCAGTGAGCTCTGATTGTCCCAAAAACAGTTGCAGCCTGTAAGGCGCATTAACCTGCATTCTAGACCACTGAAATTCCCAAAAACATTTTTGTCACAAAATATGCATCCATCACCCCTGAAAGTTCAGGAAATGTTGCAGCCCAAAAAAGGCATTAAAATGCATCTTAGGCCTGCAAAAATATAGAAAACTTAGGAGGCCCAAAAAAGGGGTTTACAAGCATCCTAGACCCCCTAAAGTCCAAAAAATGTTGGTGGCCCAAAAACAGTGTCAGAGAGCTCTGAATGTCCCAAAAACATTTGCAGCCTGAAAGGGACATTAACCTGCACCCTAGACCACTGAAATTCCCAAACATATTTTTGGCACGAAATATGCATCCAACACCCCTGAAAGTTCAGGAAATGTTGCAGCCCAAAAAAGGCCTTAAAATGCATCTTAGGCCTGCAAACATGTAGAAAACTTTGGAGGCCCAAAAAAGGGCTTTACAGGCGTCTTAAACCCCTTAAAGTCCAGAAAATGTTGGTGGCCAAATACCTGTGTCAGTGAGCTCTGATTGTCCCAAAAACAGTTGCAGCCTGTAAGGGGCATTAACCCGCATTCTAGACCACTGAAATTCCCAAAAACATTTTTGTCAGAAAATATGCATCCAACACCCCTGAAAGTTCAGGAAATGTTGGCAGCCCAAAAAAGGCATTAAAATGCAACTTAGGCCTGCAAAAATGTATAAAATTTTGGAGGGCTATAAAAGGGCTTTACAGGCATCCTAGACCCCTTAAAGACCAGGAAAAGGTTGGTGGTGCAAAAACAGTGTCAGAGAGCTCTGATTGTCGCAAAAACATTTCCAGCATGAAAGGGGCATTAACCCGCATCCTAGACCACTGAAATTCCCAAAAATATTTTTGGCACAAAATATGCATCCAACACCCCTGAAAGTTCAGGAAATGTTGCAGCCAAAAAAAGGCATTAAAATGCATCTTAGGCCTGCAAAAATATAGAAAACATTGGAGGCCCAAAAAAGGGGTTTACAAGCATCCAAGGCCCCCTAAAGTCCAAACAATGTTGGTGGTCCAAAAACAGTGTCTGAGAGCTCTGAATGTCTCGAAAAAATTTCCAGCCTGAAAGGGGCATTAACCCGCACCCTAGACCACTGAAATTCCCAAACATATTTTTGGCACAGAATATGCATCCAACACCCCTGAAAGATCAGAAAATGTTGGCAGCCCAAAAAATGCCTTAAAATGCATCTTAGGCCTGCAAAAATGTAAAAAACTTTGGAGGCCCAAAAAAGGGCTTTACAGGCATCCTAGACCCCCTAAAGTCCAAAAAATGTTGGTGGCCCAAAAACAGTGTCAGAGAGCACTGAATGTCCCAAAAACATTTGCAGCCTGAAAGGGGCATTAACCCGCATCCTAGACCACTGAAATTCCCAAACATATTTTTGGCACAGAATATGCATCCAACACCCCTGAAAGATCAGAAAATGTTGGCAGCCCAAAAAATGCCTTAAAATGCATCTTAGGCCTGCAAAAATGTAGAAAACTTTGGAGGGCTAAAAAAGGGCTTTACAGGCATCCTAGACCCCCTAAAGTCCAGAAAAAGGTTGGTGGCGCAAAAACAGTGTCAGAGAGCTCTGATTGTCCCAAAAACATTTGAAGCCTGAAAGGGGCATTAACCCGCATCCTAGACCACTGAAATTCCCAAACATATTTTTGGCACAGAATATGCATCCAACACCCCTGAAAGATCAGAAAATGTTGGCAGCCCAAAAAAGGCCTTAAAATGCATCTTAGGCCTGCAAAAATGTATAAAATTTTGGAGGGCTATAAAAGGGCTTTACAGGCATCCTAGACCCCTTAAAGACCAGGAAAAGGTTGGTGGTGCAAAAACAGTGTCAGAGAGCTCTGATTGTCGCAAAAACATTTCCAGCATGAAAGGGGCATTAACCCGCATCCTAGACCACTGAAATTCCCAAAAATATTTTTGGCACAAAATATGCATCCAACACCCCTGAAAGTTCAGGAAATGTTGCAGCCAAAAAAAGGCATTAAAATGCATCTTAGGCCTGCAAAAATATAGAAAACTTTGGAGGCCCAAAAAAGGGGTTTACAAGCATCCAAGGCCCCCTAAAGTCCAAAAAATGTTGGTGGTCCAAAAACAGTGTCTGAGAGCTCTGAATGTCTCGAAAAAATTTCCAGCCTGAAAGGGGCATTAACCCGCATCCTAGACCACTGAAATTCCCAAGCATATTTTTGGCACAGAATATGCATCCAACACCCCTGAAAGATCAGAAAATGTTGGCAGCCCAAAAAATGCCTTAAAATGCATCTTAGGCCTGCAAAAATGTAGAAAACTTTGGAGGCCCAAAAAAGGGCTTTACAGGCATCCTAGACCCCCTAAAGTCCAAAAAATGTTGGTGGCCCAAAAACAGTGTCAGAGAGCACTGAATGTCCCAAAAACATGTGCAGCCTGAAAGGGGCATTAACCCGCATCCTAGACCACTGAAATTCCCAAACATATTTTTGGCACAGAATATGCATCCAACACCCCTGAAAGATCAGAAAATGTTGGCAGCCCAAAAAATGCCTTAAAATGCATCTTAGGCCTGCAAAAATGTAGAAAACTTTGGAGGGCTAAAAAAGGGCTTTACAGGCATCCTAGACCCCCTAAAGTCCAGGAAAAGGTTGGTGGCGCAAAAACAGTGTCAGAGAGCTCTGATTGTCCCAAAAACATTTGAAGCCAGAAAGGGGCACTAACCCGCATCCTAGACCACTGAAATTCCCAAAAATATTTTTGGCACGAAATATGCATCCAACACCCCTGAAAGTTCAGGAAATGTTGCAGCCCAAAATGGCATTAAAATGCATCTTAGGCCTGCAAAAATGTAGAAAACTTTGGAGGCCCAAAAAAGGTGTTTACAGGCATCCTAGACCCCCTAAAGTCCGGAAAATGTTGGTGGCCAAATACCTGTGTCAGTGAGCTCTGATTGTCCCAAAAACAGTTGCAGCCTGTACGGCGCATTAACCCGCATTCTAGACCACTGAAATTCCCAAAAACATTTTGTCACAAAATATGCATCCAACACCCCTGAAAGTTCAGGAAATGTTGGCAGCCCAAAAAAGGCCTTAAAATGCAAAAAACTTTGGAAGCCCAAAAAAGGGGTTTACAGGCATCCTAGACCATCTAAAGTCCAAAAAATGTTGGTGGCCCAAAAACAGTGTCAGAGCTCTGAATGTCCCAAAAACAGTTGCAGCCTGTAAGGGGCATTAACACGCATTCTAGACCACTGAAATTCCCAAAAACATTTTTGTCAGAAAATATGCATCCAACACCCCTGAAAGTTCAGGAAATGTTGTCAGCCCAAAAAAGGCCTTAAAATGCAACTTAGGCCTGCAAAAATGTATAAAACTTTGGAGGGCATAAAAGGGCTTTACAGGCATCCTAGACCCCCTAAAGTCCAAAAAATGTTGGTGGCCCAAAAACAGTGTCAGAGAGCTCTGAATGTCCCAAAAACATTTGCAGCCTGAAAGGGGCATTAACCCGCATCCTAGACCACTGAAATTCCCAAACATATTTTTGGCACAGAATATGCATCCAACACCCCTGAAAGATCAGAAAATGTTGCAGCACAAAAAAGGCATTAAAATGCATCTTAGGCCTGCAAAAATGTAGAAAACTTTGAAGGCCCACAAAAGGGCTTTACAGGCATCCTAGACCCCCTAAAGTCCAGAAAATGTTGGTAGCCAAAAAACTGTGTCAGTGAGCTCTGATTGTCCCAAAAACAGTTGCAGCCTGTAAGGGGCATTAACCCGCATCCTAGACCACTGAAATTCCCAAAAGTATTTTTGGCACGAAATATGCATCCAACGCCCCTGAAAGTTCAGGAAATGTTGCAGCCCAAAAAGGCATTAAAATGCATCTTAGGCCTTTAAAAATGTAGAAAACTTTGGAGGCCCAAAAAAGGGCTTTACAGGCATCCTAGACCCCCTAAAGTCCAAAAAATGTTGGTGGCCCAAAAACAGTGTCAGAGAGCTCTAAATGTCCCAAAATCATTTGCAGCCTGAAAGGGACATTAACCCGCACCCTAGACCACTGAAATTCCCAAACATATTTTTGGCACAGAATATGCATCCAACACCCCTGAAAGATCAGAAAATGTTGGCAGCACAAAAAATGCCTTAAAATGCATCTTAGGCCTGCAAGAATGTAGAAAACTTTGGAGGGCTAAAAAAGGGCTTTACAGGCATCCTAGACCCCCTAAAGTCCAGGAAATGTTGGTGGCCCTAAAACAGTGTCAGAGAGCTCTGAATGTCCCAAAAACATTTGCAGCCTGAAAGGGACATTAACCCGCACCCTAGACCACTGAAATTCCCAAACATATTTTTGGCACGAAATATGCATCCAACACCCCTGAAAGTTCAGGAAATGTTGCAGCCCAAAAAAGGCCTTAAAATGCATCTTAGGCCTGCAAAAATGTAGAAAATTTTGGAGGCCCAAAAAAGGGGTTTGCAGGCATCCTAGACCCCCTAAAGTCCAGAAAATGTTGGTGGCCAAATACCTGTGTCAGTGAGCTCTGATTGTCCCAAAAACAGTTGCAGCCTGTGAGGGGCATTAACCCGCATTCTAGACCACTGAAATTCCCAAAAACATTTTTGTCAGAAAATATGAATCCAACACCCCTGAAAGTTCAGGAAATGTTGGCAGCCCAAAAAAGGCCTTAAAATGCAACTTAGGCCTGCAAAAATGTATAAAATTTTGGAGGGCTATAAAAGGGCTTTACAGGCATCCTAGACCCCTTAAAGACCAGGAAAAGGTTGGTGGTGCAAAAACAGTGTCAGAGAGCTCTGATTGTCGCAAAAACAGTTGCAGCCTGTAAGGGGCATTAACCCGCATTCTAGACCACTGAAATTCCCAAAAACATTTTTGTCAGAAAATATGCATCCAACACCCCTGAAAGTTCAGGAAATGTTGCAGCCAAAAAAGGCATTAAAATGCATCTTAGGCCTGCAAAAATATAGAAAACTTTGGAGGCCCAAAAAAGGGGTTTACAAGCATCCTAGGCCCCCTAAAGTCCGGAAAATGTTGGTGGCCAAATACCTGTGTCAGTGAGCTCTGATTGTCCCAAAAACAGTTGCAGCCTGTACGGCGCATTAACCCGCATTCTAGACCACTGAAATTCCCAAAAACATTTTGTCACAAAATATGCATCCAACACCCCTGAAAGTTCAGGAAATGTTGGCAGCCCAAAAAAGGCCTTAAAATGCATCTTAGGCCTTCAAAAATGTAGAAAACTTTGGAGGGCTAAAAAAGGGCTTTACAGGCATCCTAGACCCCCTAAAGTCCAGGAAAAGGTTGGTGGCGCAAAAACAGTGTCAGAGAGCTCTGATTGTCCCAAAAACATTTGAAGCCAGAAAGGGGCACTAACCCGCATCCTAGACCACTGAAATTCCCAAAAATATTTTTGGCACGAAATATGCATCCAACACCCCTGAAAGTTCAGGAAATGTTGCAGCCCAAAATGGCATTAAAATGCATCTTAGGCCTGCAAAAATGTAGAAAACTTTGGAGGCCCAAAAAAGGTGTTTACAGGCATCCTAGACCCCCTAAAGTCCGGAAAATGTTGGTGGCCAAATACCTGTGTCAGTGAGCTCTGATTGTCCCAAAAACAGTTGCAGCCTGTACGGCGCATTAACCCGCATTCTAGACCACTGAAATTCCCAAAAACATTTTGTCACAAAATATGCATCCAACACCCCTGAAAGTTCAGGAAATGTTGGCAGCCCAAAAAAGGCCTTAAAATGCAACTTAGGCCTGCAAAAAATGTAGAAAACTTTGGAAGCCCAAAAAAGGGGTTTACAGGCATCCTAGACCATCTAAAGTCCAAAAAATGTTGGTGGCCCAAAAACAGTGTCAGAGCTCTGAATGTCCCAAAAACAGTTGCAGCCTGTAAGGGGCATTAACACGCATTCTAGACCACTGAAATTCCCAAAAACATTTTTGTCAGAAAATATGCATCCAACACCCCTGAAAGTTCAGGAAATGTTGTCAGCCCAAAAAAGGCCTTAAAATGCAACTTAGGCCTGCAAAAATGTATAAAACTTTGGAGGGCATAAAAGGACTTTACAGGCATCCTAGACCCCCTAAAGTCCAAAAAATGTTGGTGGCCCAAAAACAGTGTCAGAGAGCTCTGAATGTCCCAAAAACATTTGCAGCCTGAAAGGGGCATTAACCCGCATCCTAGACCACTGAAATTCCCAAACATATTTTTGGCACAGAATATGCATCCAACACCCCTGAAAGATCAGAAAATGTTGCAGCACAAAAAATGCCTTAAAATGCATCTTAGGCCTGCAAAAATGTAGAAAACTTTGAAGGCCCACAAAAGGGCTTTACAGGCATCCTAGACCCCCTAAAGTCCAGAAAATGTTGGTAGCCAAAAAACTGTGTCAGTGAGCTCTGATTGTCCCAAAAACAGTTGCAGCCTGTAAGGGGCATTAACCCGCATCCTAGACCACTGAAATTCCCAAAAGTATTTTTGGCACGAAATATGCATCCAACGCCCCTGAAAGTTCAGGAAATGTTGCAGCCCAAAAAGGCATTAAAATGCATCTTAGGCCTTTAAAAATGTAGAAAACTTTGGAGGCCCAAAAAAGGGCTTTACAGGCATCCTAGACCCCCTAAAGTCCAAAAAATGTTGGTGGCCCAAAAACAGTGTCAGAGAGCTCTGAATGTCCCAAAAACATTTGCAGCCTGAAAGGGACATTAACCCGCACCCTAGACCACTGAAATTCCCAAACATATTTTTGGCACAGAATATGCATCCAACACCCCTGAAGATCAGAAAATGTTGGCAGCACAAAAAATGCCTTAAAATGCATCTTAGGCCTGCAAGAATGTAGAAAACTTTGGAGGGCTAAAAAAGGGCTTTACAGGCATCCTAGACCCCCTAAAGTCCAGGAAATGTTGGTGGCCCTAAAACAGTGTCAGAGAGCTCTGAATGTCCCAAAAACATTTGCAGCCTGAAAGGGACATTAACCCGCACCCTAGACCACTGAAATTCCCAAACATATTTTTGGCACGAAATATGCATCCAACACCCCTGAAAGTTCAGGAAATGTTGCAGCCCAAAAAAGGCCTTAAAATGCATCTTAGGCCTGCAAAAATGTAGAAAATTTTGGAGGCCCAAAAAAGGGGTTTGCAGGCATCCTAGACCCCCTAAAGTCCAGAAAATGTTGGTGGCCAAATACCTGTGTCAGTGAGCTCTGATTGTCCCAAAAACAGTTGCAGCCTGTAAGGGGCATTAACCCGCATTCTAGACCACTGAAATTCCCAAAAACATTTTTGTCAGAAAATATGCATCCAACACCCCTGAAAGTTCAGGAAATGTTGGCAGCCCAAAAAAGGCCTTAAAATGCAACTTAGGCCTGCAAAAATGTATAAAATTTTGGAGGGCTATAAAAGGGCTTTACAGGCATCCTAGACCACTTAAAGACCAGGAAAAGGTTGGTGGTGCAAAAACAGTGTCAGAGAGCTCTGATTGTCGCAAAAACAGTTGCAGCCTGTAAGGGGCATTAACCCGCATTCTAGACCACTGAAATTCCCAAAAACATTTTTGTCAGAAAATATGCATCCAACACCCCTGAAAGTTCAGGAAATGTTGCAGCCAAAAAAGGCATTAAAATGCATCTTAGGCCTGCAAAAATATAGAAAACTTTGGAGGCCCAAAAAAGGGGTTTACAAGCATCCTAGGCCCCTTAAAGTCCAAAAAATGTTGGTGGTCCAAAAACAGTGTCAGAGAGCTCTGAATATCCCGAAAAAATTTCCAGCCTGAAAGGGGCATTAACCCGCATCCTAGACCACTGAAATTCCCAAACATATTTTTGGCACAGAATATGCATCCAACACCCCTGAAAGATCAGAAAATGTTGGCAGCCCAAAAAATGCCTTAAAATGCATCTTAGGCCTGCAAAAATGTAGAAAACTTTGGAGGGCTAAAAAAGGGCTTTACAGGCATCCCAGACCCCCTAAAGTCCAGGAAAAGGTTTGTGGCGCAAAAACAGTGTCAGAGAGCTCTGATTGTCCCAAAAACATTTGTAGCCAGAAAGGGGTACTAACCCGCATCCTAGACCACTGAAATTCCCAAAAATATTTTTGGCACGAAATATGCATCCAACACCCCTGAAAGTTCAGGAAATGTTGCAGCCCAAAACGGCATTAAAATGCATCTTAGGCCTGCAAAAATGTAGAAAACTTTGGAGGCCCAAAAAAGGTGTTTACAGGCATCCTAGACCCCCTAAAGTCCGGAAAATGTTGGTGGCCAAATACCTGTGTCAGTGAGCTCTGATTGTCCCAAAAACAGTTGCAGCCTGTAAGGCGCATTAACCTGCATTCTAGACCACTGAAATTCCCAAAAACATTTTTGTCACAAAATATGCATCCATCACCCCTGAAAGTTCAGGAAATGTTGCAGCCCAAAAAAGGCATTAAAATGCATCTTAGGCCTGCAAAAATATAGAAAACTTTGGAGGCCCAAAAAAGGGGTTTACAAGCATCCTAGACCCCCTAAAGTCCAAAAAATGTTGGTGGCCCAAAAACAGTGTCCGAGAGCTCTGAATGTCCCAAAAACATTTGCAGCCTGAAAGGGACATTAACCTGCACCCTAGACCACTGAAATTCCCAAACATATTTTTGGCACGAAATATGCATCCAACACCCCTGAAAAGTTCAGGAAATGTTGCAGCCCAAAAAAGGCCTTAAAATGCATCTTAGGCCTGCAAAAATATAGAAAACTTTGGAGGTCCAAAAAAGGGGTTTACAGGCATTCTAGACCCCCTAAAGTCCAGAAAATGTTGGTGGCCAAATACCTGTGTCAGTGAGCACTGATTGTCCCAAAAACAGTTGCACCCTGTAAAGGGAATTAACCCGCATTCGAGCCACTGAAATTCCCCAAAACATTTTGTCACAAAATATGCATCCAACAACCATGAAAGTTCCGGAAATGTTGGCAGCCCAAAAAAGGCATAGAATGCATCTTAGGCCTGCAAACATGTAGAAAACTTTGGAGGCCCAAAAAAGGGCTTTACAGGCGTCTTAAACCCCTTAAAGTCCAGAAAATGTTGGTGGCCAAATACCTGTGTCAGTGAGCTCTGATTGTCCCAAAAACAGTTGCAGCCTGTAAGGGGCATTAACCCGCATTCTAGACCACTGAAATTCCCAAAAACATTTTTGTCACAAAATATGCATCCAACACCCCTGAAAGTTCAGGAAATGTTGGCAGCCCAAAAAAGGCCTTAAAATGCAACTTAGGCCTGCAAAAATGTAGAAAACTTTGGAAGCCCAAAAAAGGGGTTTACAGGCATCCTAGACCCCCTAAAGTCCAAAAAATGTTGGTGGCCCAAAAACAGTGTCAGAGCGCTGAATGTCCCAAAAACAGTTGCAGCCTGTAAGGGGCATTAACCCGCATTCTAGACCACTGAAATTCCCAAAAACATTTTTGTCAGAAAATATGCATCCAACACCCCTGAAAGTTCAGGAAATGTTGGCAGCCCAAAAAAGGCCTTAAAATGCAACTTAGGCCTGCAAAAATGTATAAAACTTTGGAGGGCATA
The DNA here is from genome assembly GCF_040938575.1 of Ambystoma mexicanum. NCBI lineage: Eukaryota > Metazoa > Chordata > Amphibia > Caudata > Ambystomatidae > Ambystoma > Ambystoma mexicanum. Next base: position 1,396,376,626 of record NC_090934.1, on the reverse strand, counting down.
AAAGGGCTTTACAGGCATCCTAGACCCCCTAAAGTCGAGGAAAAGGTTGGTGGCCCAAAAACAGTGTCAGAGAGCTCTGATTGTCCCAAATACATTTGTAGCCTGAAAGGGGAATTAACCCGCATCCTAGACCACTGAAATTCCCAAAAATATTTTTGGCACGAAATATGCATCCAACACCCCTGAAAGTTCAGGAAATGTTGCAGCCCAAAAAAGGCATTAAAATGCATCTTAGGCCTGCAAAAATATAGAAAACTTTGGAGGCCCAAAAAAGGGGTTTACAAGCATCCTAGACCCCCTAAAATCCAAAAAATGGTGGTGGCCCAAAAACAGTGTCAGAGAGCTCTGAATGTCCCAAAAACATTTGCAGCCTGAAAGGGGCATTAACCCGCATCCTAGACCACTGAAATTCCCAAACATATTTTTGGCACAGAATATGCATCCAACACCCCTGAAAGATCAGAAAATGTTGCAGCACAAAAAAGGCATTAAAATGCATCTTAGGCCTGCAAAAATGTAGAAACCTTTGGAGGCCCAAAAAAGGGCTTTACAGGCATCCTAGACCCCCTAAAGTCCAGAAAATGTTACTTGGCCAAAAAACTGTGTCAGTGAGCTCTGATTGTCCCAAAAACAGTTGCAGCCTGTAAGGGGCATTAACCCGCATCCTAGTCCACTGAAATTCCCAAAAATATTTTTGGCACGAAATATGCATCCAACACCCCTGAAAGTTCAGGAAATGTTGCAGCCCAAAAAGGCATTAAAATGCATCTTAGGCCTTTAAAAATGTAGAAAACTTTGGAGGCCCAAAAAAGGGCTTTACAGGCATCCTAGACCCCCTAAAGTCCAAAAAATGTCGGTGGCCCAAAAACAGTGTCAGAGAGCTCTGAATGTCCCAAAAACATTTGCAGCCTGAAAGGTTAACCCGCATCCTAGACCACTGAAATTCCCAAACATATTTTTGGCACAGAATATGCATCCAACACCCCTGAAAGATCAGAAAATGTTGGCAGCCCAAAAAATGCCTTAAAATGCATCTTAGGCCTGCAAAAATGTAGAAAACTTTGGAGGGCTAAAAAAGGGCTTTACAGGCATCCTAGACCCCCTAAAGTCCAGGAAAAGGTTGGTGGCCCCAAAAACAGTGTCAGAGAGCTCTGAATGTCCCAAAAACATTTGCAGCCTGAAAGGGGCATTAACCCGCATCCTAGGCCACTGAAATTCCCAAACAGATTTTTGGCACAGAATATGCATCCAACACCCCTGAAAGATCAGAAAATGTTGGCAGCCCAAAAAAATGCCTTGAAATGCATCTTAGGCCTGCAAAAATGTAGAAAACTTTGGAGGGCTAAAAAAGGGCTTTACAGGCATCCTAGACCCGATAAAGTCCAGGAAAAGGTTGGTGGCGCAAAAACAGTGTCAGAGAGCTCTGATTGTCCCAAAAACATTTGAAGCCTGAAAGGGGCATTAACCCGCATCCTAGACCACTGAAATTCCCAAACAGATTTTTGGCACAGAATATGCATCCAACACCCCTGAACGATCAGGAAATGTCGGCAGCCCAAAAAAAGACCTTAAAATGCATCTTAGGTGGGCAAAAATGTAGAATACTTTGGAGGCCCAACAAAGGGCTTTACAGGCATCTTAGACCCCCTAAAGTCCAGGAAATGTTGGTGGCCCAAAAACATTGTCAGAGAGCTCTGAATGTCCCAAAAACATTTGCAGCCTGAAAGGGGCATTAACCCGCACCCTAGACCACTGAAATTCCCAAACATATTTTTGGCACAGAATATGCATCCAACACCCCTGAAAGATCAGAAAATGTTGGCAGCCCAAAAAATGCATCTTAGGCCTGCAAAAATGTAGAAAACCTTGGAGGGCTAAAAACGGGCTTTACAGGCATCCTAGACCCCCTAAAGTCCAGGAAAAGGTTGGTGGCGCAAAAACAGTGTCAGAGAGCTCTGATTGACCCAAAAACATTTGATGCCAGAAAGGGGCACTAACCCGCATCCTAGACCACTGAAATTCCCAAAAATATTTTTGGCACGAAATATGCATCCAACACCCCTGAAAGTTCAGGAAATGTTGCAGCCCAAAACGGCATTAAAATGCATTTTAGGCCTGCAAAAATGTAGAAAACTTTGGAGGCCCAAAAAAGGTGTTTACAGGCATCCTAGACCCCCTAATGTCCGGAAAATGTTGGTGGCCAAATACCTGTGTCAGTCAGCTCTGATTGTCCCAAAAACAGTTGCAGCCTGTACGGCACATTAACCCGCATTCTAGACCACTGAAATTCCCAAAAAATGCATCCAACACCCCTGAAAGTTCAGGAAATGTTGGCAGCCCAAAAAAGGCCTTAAAATGCAACTTAGGCCTGCAAAAATGTATAAAACTTTGGAGGGCATAAAAGGGCTTTACAGGCATCCTAGACCCCCTAAAGTCGAGGAAAAGGTTGGTGGCCCAAAAACAGTGTCAGAGAGCTCTGATTGTCCCAAAAACATTTGTAGCCTGAAACGGGAATTAACCCGCATCCTAGACCACTGAAATTCCCAAAAATATTTTTGGCACGAAATATGCATCCAACACCCCTGAAAGTTCAGGAAATGTTGCAGCCCAAAAAAGGCATTAAAATGCATCTTAGGCCTGCAAAAATATAGAAACCTTTGGAGGCCCAAAAAAGGGGTTTACAAGCATCCTAGACCGCCTAAAGTCCAAAAAATGTTGGTGGCCCAAAAACAGTGTCAGATAGCTCTGAATGTCCCAAAAACATTTGCAGCCTGAAAGGGGCATTAACCCGCATTGTAGACCGCTGAAATTCCCAAACATATTTTTGGCACAGAATATGCATCCAACACCCCTGAAAGATCAGAAAATGTTGCAGCACAAAAAAGGCATTAAAATGCATCTTAGGCCTGCAAAAATGTAGAAACCTTTGGAGGCCCAAAAAAGGGCTTTACAGGCATCCTAGACCCCCTAAAGTCCAGAAAATGTTGGTGGCCAAAAAACTGTGTCAGTGAGCTCTGATTGTCCCAAAAACAGTTGCAGCCTGTAAGGGGCATTAACCCGCATCCTAGACCACTGAAATTCCCAAAAATATTTTTGGCACGAAATATGCATCCAACACCCCTGAAAGTTCAGGAAATGTTGCAGCCCAAAAAGGCATTAAAATGCATCTTAGGCCTTTAGAAATGTAGAAAACTTTGGAGGCCCAAAAAAGGGCTTTACAGGCATCCTAGACCCCCTAAAGTCCAAAAAATGTCGGTGGCCCAAAAACAGTGTCAGAGAGCTCTGAATGTCCCAAAAACATTTGTAGCCTGAAAGGGGAATGAACCCGCATCCTAGACCACTGAAATTCCCAAACATATTTTTGGCACAGAATATGCATCCAACACCCCTGAAAGATCAGAAAATGTTGGCAGCCCAAAAAATGCCTTAAAATGCATCTTAGGCCTGCAAAAATGTAGAAAACTTTGGAGGGCTAATAAAGGGCTTTACAGGCATCCTAGACCCCCTAAAGTCCAGGAAAAGGTTGGTGGCTCAAAAACAGTGTCAGAGAGCTCTGAATGTCCCAAAAACATTTGCAGCCTGAAAGGGGCATTAACCCGCATCCTAGACCACTGAAATTCCCAAACATATTTTTGGCACAGAATATGCATCCAACACCCCTGAAAGTTCCGGAAATGTTGGCAGCCCAAAAAAGGCATTAGAATGCATCTTAGGCCTGCAAAAATGTAGAAAACTTTGGAGGCCCAAAAAAGGGCTTTACAGGCATCCTAGACCCCCTAAAGTCCAGAACATGTTGGTGGCCAAAAAACTGTGTCAGTGAGCTCTGATTGTCCCAAAAACAGTTGCAGCCTGTAAGGGGCATTAACCCGCATTCAAGACCACTGAAATTCCCAAAAACATTTTTGTCAGAAAATATGCATCCAACACCCCTGAAAGTTCAGGAAATGTTGGCAGCCCAAAAAAGGCCTTAAAATGCAACTTAGGCCTGCAAAAATGTCTAAAACTTTGGAGGGCTATAAAAGAACTTTACAGGCATCCCAGACCCCCTAAAGTCCAGGAAAAGGTTGGTGGCCCAAAAACAGTGTCAGAGAGCTCTGAATGTCCCAAAAACATTTGCAGCCTGAAAGGGGCATGAACCCGCACCCTAGACCACTGAAATTCCCAAAAACATTTTTGTCAGAAAATATGCATCCAACACCCCTGAAAGTTCAGGAAATGTTGGCAGCCCAAAAAAGGCCTTAAAATGCAACTTAGGCCTGCAAAAATGTATAAAACTTTGGAGGGCTATAAAAGGGCTTGACAGGCATCCTAGACCCCCTAAAGTCCAGGAAAAGGTTAGTTGCCCAAAAACAGTGTCAGAGAGCTCTGATTGTACCAAAAACATTTGTAGCCTGAAAGGGGCATTAACCCGCATCCTAGACCACTGAAATTCCCAAAAATATTTTTGGCACGAAATATGCATCCAACACCCCTGAAAGTTCAGGAAATGTTGCAGCCCAAAAAAGGCATTAAAATGCATTTTAGGCCTGCAAAAATGTCGAAAACTTTGGAGGCCCAAAAAAGGGGTTTACAGGCATCCTAGACCCCCTAAAGTCCAGAAAATGTTGGTGGCCAAATACCTGTGTCAGTGAGCTCTGATTGTCCCAAAAACAGTTGCAGCCTGTAAGGGGAATTAACCCGCATTCCAGACCACTGAAATTCCCAAAAACATTTTTGTCACAAAATATGCATCCAACACCCCTGAAAGTTCCAGAAATGTTGGCAGCCCAAAAAAGGCATTAGAATGCATCTTAGGCCTGCAAAAATGTAGAAAACTTTGGAGGCCCAAAAAAGGTGTTTACAGGCATCCTAGACCCCCTAAAGTCCAGAAAGTGTTGGTGGCCAAATACCTGTGTCAGTGAGCTCTGATAGTCCCAAAAACAGTTGCAACCTGTAAGGTGCATTAACCCACATTCTAGACCACTGAAATTCCCAAAAACATTTTTGTCAAAAAATATGCATCCAACACCCCTGAAAGTTCAGGAAATGTTGCAGCCCAAAAAAAGGCATTAAAATGCATCTTAGGCCTGCACAAATGTAGAAAACTTTGGAGGCCCAAAAAAGGGCTTTACAGGCATCCTAGACCCCCTAAAGTCCAGGAAATGTTGGTGGCCCAAAAACAGTGTCAGAGAGCTCTGAATGTCCCAAAAACATTTGCAGCCTGAAAGGGGCATTAACCCGCACCCTAGACCACTGAAATTCCCAAACATATTTTTGGCACAGAATATGCATCCAACACCCCTGAAAGATCAGAAAATGTTGGCAGCCCAAAAAATGCATCTTAGGCCTGCAAATATGTAGAAAACCTTGGAGGGCTAAAAACGGGCTTTACAGGCATCCTAGACCCCCTAAAGTCCAGGAAAAGGTTGGTGGCGCAAAAACAGTGTCAGAGAGCTCTGATTGACCCAAAAACATTTGATGCCAGAAAGGGGCACTAACCCGCATCCTAGACCACTGTAATTCCCAAAAATATTTTTGGCACGAAATATGCATCCAACACCCCTGAAAGTTCAGGAAATGTTGCAGCCCAAAACGGCATTAAAATGCATCTTAGGCCTGCAAAAATGTAGAAAACTTTGGAGGCCCAAAAAAGGTGTTTACAGGCATCCTAGACCCCCTAATGTCTGGAAAATGTTGGTGGCCAAATACCTGTGTCAGTCAGCTCTGATTGTCCCAAAAACAGTTGCAGCCTGTACGGCGCATTAACCCGCATTCTAGACCACTGAAATTCCCAAAAACATTTTTGTCACAAAATATGCATCCAACACCCCTGAAAGTTCAGGAAATGTTGGCAGCCCAAAAAAGGCCTTAAAATGCAACTTAGGCCTGCAAAAATGTAGAAAACATTGGAAGCCCAAAAAAGGGGTTTACAGGCATCCTAGACCCCCTAAAGTCCAAAAAATGTTGGTGGCCCAAAAACAGTGTCAGAGAGCTCTGAATGTCCCAAAAACAGTTGCAGCCTGTAAGGGGCATTAACCCGCATTCAAGACCACTAAAATTCCCAAAAACATTTTTGTCAGAAAATATGCATCCAACACCCCTGAAAGTTAAGGAAATGTTGGCAGCCCAAAAAAGGCCTTAAAATGCAAATCAGGCCTGCAAAAATGTATAAAACTTTGGAGGGCATAAAAGGGCTTTACAGGCATCCTAGACCCCCTAAAGTCGAGGAAAAGGTTGGTGGCCCAAAAACAGTGTCAGAGAGCTCTGATTGTCCCAAAAACATTTGTAGCCTGAAAGGGGAATTAACCCGCATCCTAGACCACTGAAATTCCCAAAAATATTTTTGGCACGAAATATGCATCCAACACCCCTGAAAGTTCAGGAAATGTTGCAGCCCAAAAAAGGCATTAAAATGCATCTTAGGCCTGCAAAAATATAGAAACCTTTGGAGGCCCAAAAAAGGGGTTTACAAGCATCCTAGACCGCCTAAAGTCCAAAAAATGTTGGTGGCCCAAAAACAGTGTCAGAGAGCTCTGAATGTCCCAAAAACATTTGCAGCCTGAAAGGGGCATTAACCCGCATCCTAGACCGCTGAAATTCCCAAACATATTTTTGGCACAGAATATGCATCCAACACCCCTGAAAGATCAGAAAATGTTGCAGCACAAAAAAGGCATTAAAATGCATCTTAGGCCTGCAAAAATGTAGAAACCTTTGGAGGCCCAAAAAAGGGCTTTACAGGCATCCTAGACCCCCTAAAGTCCAGAAAATGTTGGTAGCCAAAAAACTGTGTCAGTGAGCTCTGATTGTCCCAAAAACAGTTGCAGCCTGTAAGGGGCATTAACCCGCATCCTAGACCACTGAAATTCCCAAAAATATTTTTGGCACGAAATATGCATCCAACACCCCTGAAAGTTCAGGAAATGTTGCAGCCCAAAAAGGCATTAAAATGCATCTTAGGCCTTTAAAAATGTAGAAAACTTTGGAGGCCCAAAAAAGGGCTTTACAGGCATCCTAGACCCCCTAAAGTCCAAAAAATGTCGGTGGCCCAAAAACAGTGTCAGAGAGCTCTGAATGTCCCAAAAACATTTGTAGCCTGAAAGGGGAATTAACCCGCATCCTAGACCACTGAAATTCCCAAACATATTTTTGGCACAGAAAATGCATCCAACACCCCTGAAAGTTCCGGAAATGTTGGCAGCCCAAAAAATGCCTTAAAATGCATCTTAGGCCTGCAAAAATGTAGAAAACTTTGGAGGCCCAAAAAAGGGCTTTACAGGCATCCTAGACCCCCTAAAGTCCAGAAAATGTTGGTGGCCAAAAAACTGTGTCAGTGAGCTCTGATTGTCCCAAAAACAGTTGCAGCCTGTAAGGGGCATTAACCCGCATTCAAGACCACTGAAATTCCCAAAAACATTTTTGTCAGAAAATATGCATCCAACACCCCTGAAAGTTCCGGAAATGTTGACAGCCCAAAAAAGGGCTTAAAATGCAACTTAGGCCTGCAAAAATGTATAAAACTTTGGAGGGCTTTACAGGCATCCCAGACCCCCTAAAGTCCAGGAAATGTTGGTGGCCCAAAAACAGTGTCAGAGAGCTCTGAATGTCCCAAAAACATTTGCAGCCTGAAAGGGGCATGAACCCGAACCCTAGACCACTGAAATGCCCAAACATATTTTTGGCACAGAATATGCATCCAACACCCCTGAAAGATCAGAAAATGTTGGCAGCACAAAAAATGCCTTAAAATGCATCTTAGGCCTGCAAAAATGTAGAAAACTTTGGAGGACCAAAAAAGGGCTTTACAGGCATCCTAGACCCCTAAAGTCCAGGAAAAGGTTGGTGGCCCAAAAACAGTGTCAGAGAGCTCTGATTGTCCCAAAAACATTTGTAGCCTGAAAGGGGCATTAACCCGCATCCTAGACCACTGATATTCCCAAAAATATTTTTGGCACGAAATATGCATCCAACACCCCTGAAAGTTCAGGAAATGTTGCAGCCCAAAAAAGGCATTAAAATGCATCTTAGGCCTGCAAAAATGTCGAAAACTTGGGAGGCCCAAAAAAGGTGTTTACAGGCATCCTACACCCCCTAAAGTCCAGAAAGTGTTGGTGGCCAAATACCTGTGTCAGTGAGCTCTGATTGTCCCAAAAACAGTTGCAGCCTGTAAGGCGCATTAACCCGCATTCTAGACCACTGTAATTCCCAAAAACATTTTTGTCACAAAATATGCATCCAACACCCCTGAAAGTTCCGGAAATGTTGGCAGCCCAAAAAGGCATTAAAATGCATCTTAGGCCTGCAAAAATTTAGAAAACTTTCGAGGCCCAAAAAAGGGCTTTACAGGCATCCTAGACCCCCTAAATTCCAGGAAATGTTGGTGGCCCAAAAACAGTGTCAGAGAGCTCTGAATGTCCCAAAAAGATTTGCAGCCTGAAAGGGGCATGAACCCGCACCCTAGACCACTGAAATTCCTAAACATATTTTTGGCACAGAATATGCATCCAACACCCCTGAAAGATCAGAAAATGTTGGCAGCCCAAAAAATGCCTTAAAATGCATCTTAGGCCTGCAAAAATGTAGAAAACTTTGGAGGACCAAAAAAGGGCTTTACAGGCATCCTAGACCCCCTAAATTCCAGGAAATGTTGGTGGCCCAAAAACAGTGTCAGAGAGCTCTGATTGTCCCAAAAACATTTGTAGCCTGAAAGGGGCATTAACCCGCATCCTAGACCACTGAAATTCCCAAAAATATTTTTGGCACGAAATATACATCCAACACCCCTGAAAGTTCAGGAAATGTTGCAGACCAAAAAAGGCATTAAAATGCATTTTAGGCCTGCAAAAATGTTGAAAACTTTGGAGGCCCAAAAAAGGGGTTTACATGCATCCTAGACCCCCTAAAGTCCAGAAAATGTTGGTGGCCAAATACCTGTGTCAGTGAGCTCCGATTGTCCCAAAAACAGTTGCAGCCTGTAAGGGGAATTAACGCACATTCTAGACCACTGAAATTCCCAAAAACATTTTTGTCACAAAATATGCATCCAACACCCCTGAAAGTTCAGGAAATGTTGCAGCACAAAAAAAGGCATTAAAATGCATCTTAGGCCTGCAAAAATGTAGAAATATTTGGAGGGCTATAAAAGGGTTTTACAGGCATCCTAGACCCCCTAAAGTCCAGGAAAGGGTTGGTGGCCCAGAAACAGTGTCAGAGAGCTCTGATTGTCCCAAAAACATTTGTAGCCTGAAAGGGGCATTAACCTGCATCCTAGACCACTGAAATTCCCAAAAATATTTTTGGCACGAAATATGCATCTAACACCCCTGAAAGTTCAGGAAATGTTGCAGCCAAAAAAAGAAATTAAAATGCATCTTAGGCCTGCAAAAATATAACAAACTTTGGAGGCCCAAATAAGGGGTTTACAAGCATCCTAGACCCCCTAAAGTCCAAAAAATGTTGGTGGCCCAAAAACAGTGTCAGAGAGCTCTGAATGTCCCAAAAACATTTGCAGCCTGAAAGGGGCATTAACCCGCACCCTAGACCACTGAAATTCCCAAACATATTTTTGGCACAGAATATGCATCCAACACCCCTGAAAGTTCCGGAAATGTTGGCAGCCCAAAAAAGGCATTAGAATGCATCTTAGGCCTGCAAAAATTTGGAAAACTTTGGAGGCCCAAAAAAGGGCTTACAGGCATCCTAGACCCCCTAAAGTCCAGGAAATGTTGGTGGCCCAAAAACAGTGTCAGAGAGCTCTGAATGTCCCAAAAACATTTGCAGCCTGAAAGGGGCATGAACCCGAACCATAGACCACTGAAATGCCCAAACATATTTTTGGCACAGAATATGCATCCAACACCCCTGAAAGTTCAGGAAATGTTGCAGACCAAAAAAGGCATTAAAATGCATCTTAGGCCTGCAAAAATATAGAAAACTTTGGAGGCCCAAATAAGGGGTTTACAAGCATCCTAGACCCCCTAAAGTCCAAAAAATGTTGGTGGCCCAAAAACAGTGTCAGAGAGCTCTGAATGTCCCAAAAACATTTGTAGCCTGAAAGGGGCATTAACCCGCATCCTAGACCACTGAAATTCCCAAACATATTTTTGGCACAGAATATGCATCCAACACCCCTGAAAGTTCCGGAAATGTTGGCAGCCCAAAAAAGGCATTAGAATGCATCTTAGGCCTGCAAAAATGTAGAAAACTTTGGAGGCCCAAAAAAGGGCTTTACAGGCATCCTAGACCCCCTAAAGTCCAGAAAATGTTGGTGGCCAAAAAACTGTCAGTGAGCTCTGATTGTCCCAAAAACAGTTGCAGCCTGTAAGGGGCATTAACCCGCATTCTAGACCACTGAAATTCCCCCAAAAAATTTTGTCAGAAAATATGCATCCAACACCCCTGAAAGTTCCGGAAATGTTAGCAGCCCAAAAAAGGCCTTAAAATGCAACTTAGGGCTGCAAAAATGTATGAAGATTTGGAGGGCTAAAAAACGGCTTTACAGGCATCCTAGACCCCCTAAAGTCCAGGAAAAGGTTGGTGGCCCAAAAACAATGTCAGAGAGCTCTGAATGTCCCAAAAACATTTGCAGCCTGAAAGGTTAACCCGCATCCTAGACCACTGAAATTACCAAACATATTTTTGGCACAGAATATGCATCCAACACCTCTGAAAGTTCAGGAAATGTTGCAGCCCAAAAAAGGCATTAAAATGCACTTTAGGCCTGCAAAAATGTCGAAAACTTTGGAGGCCCAAAAAAGGGGTTTACAGGCATCATAGACCCCCTAAAGTCCAGAAAATGTTGGTGGCCAAATACCTGTGTCAGTGAGCTCTGATTGTCCCAAAAACAGTTGCAGCCTGTAAGGGGCATTAACCCGCATTCAAGACCACTGAAATTCCCAAAAACATTTTTGTCAGAAAATATGCATCCAACACCCCTGAAAGTTCAGGAAATGTTGGCAGCCCAAAAAAGGCCTTAAAATGCAATTTAGGCCTGCAAAAATGTATAAAACTTTGGAGGGCATAAAAGGGCTTTACAGGCATCCTAGACCCCCTAAAGTCGAGGAAAAGGTTGGTGGCCCAAAAACAGTGTCAGAGAGCTCTGATTGTCCCAAAAACATTTGTAGCCTGAAAGGGGAATTAACCCGCATCCTAGACCACTGAAATTCCCAAAAATATTTTTGGCACGAAATATGCATCCAACACCCCTGAAAGTTCAGGAAATGTTGCAGCCCAAAAAAGGCATTCAAATGCATCTTAGGCCTGCAAAAATATAGAAAACTTTGGAGGCCCAAAAAAGGGGTTTACAAGCATCCTAGACCCCCTAAAGTCCAAAAAATTTTGGTGGCCCAAAAACAGTGTCAGAGAGCTCTGAATGTCCCAAAAACATTTGCAGCCTGAAAGGGGCATTAACCCGCATCCTAGACCACTGAAATTCCCAAACATATTTTTGGCACAGAATATGCATCCAACAACCCTGAAAGTTCCGGAAATGTTGGCAGCCCAAAAAAGGCATTAGAATGCATCTTAGGCCTGCAAAAATGTAGAAAACTTTGGAGGCCCAAAAAAGGGCTTTACATGCATCCTAGACCCCCTAAAGTCCAGAAAATGTTGGTGGCCAAAAAACTGTGTCAGTGAGCTCTGATTGTCCCAAAAACAGTTGCAGCCTGTAAGGGGCATTAACCCGCATTCAAGACCACTGAAATTCCCAAAAACATTTTTGTCAGAAAATATGCATCCAACACCCCTGAAAGTTCAGGAAATGTTGGCAACCCAAAAAAGGCCTTAAAATGCAACTTAGGCCTGCAAAAATGTATAAAACTTTGGAGGGCTATAAAAGGGCTTTACAGGCATCCCAGACCCCCTAAAGTCCAGGAAAAGGTTGGTGGCCCAAAAACAGTGTCAGAGAGCTCTGAATGTCCCAAAAACATTTGCAGCCTGAAAGGGGCATGAACCCGCACCCTAGACCACTGAAATTCCCAAAAATATTTTTGGCACGAAATATGCATCCAACACCCCTGAAAGTTCAGGAAATGTTGCAGCCCAAAAAAGGCATTAAAATGCATTTTAGGCCTGCAAAAATGTCGAAAACTTTGGAGGCCCAAAAAAGGGGTTTACAGGCATCCTAGAGCCCCTAAAGTCCAGAAAATGTTGGTGGCCAAATACCTGTGTCAGTGAGCTCTGATAGTCCCAAAAACAGTTGCAACCTGTAAGGTGCATTAACCCACATTCTAGACCACTGAAATTCCCAAAAACATTTTTGTCAAAAAATATGCATCCAACACCCCTGAAAGTTCAGGAAATGTTGCAGCCCAAAAGAAAGCATTAAAATGCATCTTAGGCCTGCACAAATGTAGAAAACTTTGGAGGCCCAAAAAATGGCTTTACAGGCATCCTAGACCCCCTAAAGTCCAGGAAATGTTGGTGGCCCAAAAACAGTGTCAGAGAGCTCTGAATGTCCCAAAAACATTTGCAGCCTGAAAGGGGCATTAACCCGCACCCTAGACCACTGAAATTCCCAAACATATTTTTGGCACGAAATATGCATCCAACACCCCTGAAAGTTCAGGAAATGTTGCAGCCCAAAAAAGGCATTAAAATGCATCTTAGGCCTGCAAAAATATCGAAAACTTTGGAGGCCCAAAAAAGGGCTTACAGGCATCCTAGACCCCCTAAAGTCCAGGAAATGTTGGTGGCCAAATACCTGTGTCAGTGAGCTCTGATTGTCCCAAAAACAGTTGCAGCCTGTAAGGCGCATTAACCCGCATTCTAGACCACTGTAATTCCCAAAAACATTTTTGTCACAAAATATGCATCCAACACCCCTGAAAGTTCCGGAAATGTTGGCAGCCCAAAAAGGCATTAAAATGCATTTTAGGCCTGCAAAAATGTTGAAAACTTTGGAGGCCCAAAAAAGGGGTTTACAGGCATCCTAGACCCCCTAAAGTCCAGAAAATGTTGGTGGCCAAATACCCGTGTCAGTGAGCTCTGATTGTCCCAAAAACAGTTGCAGCCTGTAAGGGGAATTAACGCACATTCTAGACCACTGAAATTCCCAAAAACATTTTTGTCACAAAATATGCATCCAACACCCCTGAAAGTTCAGGAAATGTTGCAGCACAAAAAAAGGCATTAAAATGCATCTTAGGCCTGCAAAAATGTAGAAAACTTTGGAGGGCTATAAAAGGGTTTTACAGGCATCCTAGACCCCCAAAAGTCCAGGAAAGTGTCAGAGAGCTCTGATTGTCCCAAAAACATTTGTAGCCTGAAAGCGGCATTAACCCGCATCCTAGACCACTGAAATTCCCAAAAATATTTTTGGCACGAAATATGCATCCAACACCCCTGAAAGTTCAGGAAATGTTGCAGCCCAAAAAAGGCATTCAAATGCATCTTAGGCCTGCAAAAATATAGAAATCTTTGGAGGCCCAAATAAGGGGTTTACAAGCATCCTAGACCCCCTAAAGTCCAAAAAATGTTGGTGGCCCAAAAACAGTGTCAGAGAGCTCTGAATGTCCCAAAAACATTTGCAGCCTGAAAGGGGCATTAACCCGCATCCTAGACCACTGAAATTCCCAAACATATTTTTGGCACAGAATATGCATCCAACACCCCTGAAAGTTCCGGAAATGTTGGCAGTCCAAAAAAGGCATTAGAATGCATCTTAGGCCTGCAAAAATGTAGAAAACTTTGGAGGCCCAAAAAAGGGCTTTACAGGCATCCTAGACCCCCTAAAGTCCAGAAAATGTTGGTGGCCAAAAAACTGTGTCAGTGAGCTCTGATTGTCCCAAAAACAGTTGCAGCCTGTAAGGGGCATTAACCCGCATTCTAGACCACTGAAATTCCCCCAAAAAATTTTGTCAGAAAATATGCATCCAACACCCCTGAAAGTTCAGGAAATGTTGCAGCCCAAAAGAAAGCATTAAAATGCATCTTAGGCCTGCACAAATGTAGAAAACTTTGGACGCCCAAAAAATGGCTTTACAGGCATCCTAGACCCCCTAAAGTCCAGGAAATGTTGGTGGCCAAATACCTGTGTCAGTGAGCTCTGATAGTCCCAAAAACAGTTGCAACCTGTAAGGTGCATTAACCCACATTCTAGACCACTGAAATTCCCAAAAACATTTTTGTCAAAAAATATGCATCCAACACCCCTGAAAGTTCAGGAAATGTTGCAGCCCAAAAAAGGCATTAAAATGCATCTTAGGCCTGCAAAAATATCGAAAACTTTGGAGTCCCAAAAAAGGGCTTACAGGCATCCTAGACCCCCTAAAGTCCAGGAAATGTTGGTGGCCAAATACCTGTGTCAGTGAGCTCTGATTGTCCCAAAAACAGTTGCAGCCTGTAAGGCGCATTAACCCGCATTCTAGACCACTGTAATTCCCAAAAACATTTTTGTCACAAAATATGCATCCAACACCCCTGAAAGTTCAGGAAATGTTGCAGCCCAAAAAAGGCATTAAAATGCATCTTAGGCCTGCAAAAATATCGAAAACTTTGGAGGCCCAAAAAAGGGCTTACAGGCATCCTAGACCCCCTAAAGTCCAGGAAATGTTGGTGGCCAAATACCTGTGTCAGTGAGCTCTGATTGTCCCAAAAACAGTTGCAGCCTGTAAGGCGCATTAACCCGCATTCTAGACCACTGTAATTCCCAAAAACATTTTTGTCACAAAATATGCATCCAACACCCCTGAAAGTTCCGGAAATGTTGGCAGCCCAAAAAGGCATTAAAATGCATTTTAGGCCTGCAAAAATGTTGAAAACTTTGGAGGCCCAAAAAAGGGGTTTACAGGCATCCTAGACCCCCTAAAGTCCAGAAAATGTTGGTGGCCAAATACCCGTGTCAGTGAGCTCTGATTGTCCCAAAAACAGTTGCAGCCTGTAAGGGGAATTAACGCACATTCTAGACCACTGAAATTCCCAAAAACATTTTTGTCACAAAATATGCATCCAACACCCCTGAAAGTTCAGGAAATGTTGCAGCACAAAAAAAGGCATTAAAATGCATCTTAGGCCTGCAAAAATGTAGAAAACTTTGGAGGGCTATAAAAGGGTTTTACAGGCATCCTAGACCCCCAAAAGTCCAGGAAAGTGTCAGAGAGCTCTGATTGTCCCAAAAACATTTGTAGCCTGAAAGCGGCATTAACCCGCATCCTAGACCACTGAAATTCCCAAAAATATTTTTGGCACGAAATATGCATCCAACACCCCTGAAAGTTCAGGAAATGTTGCAGCCCAAAAAAGGCATTCAAATGCATCTTAGGCCTGCAAAAATATAGAAATCTTTGGAGGCCCAAATAAGGGGTTTACAAGCATCCTAGACCCCCTAAAGTCCAAAAAATGTTGGTGGCCCAAAAACAGTGTCAGAGAGCTCTGAATGTCCCAAAAACATTTGCAGCCTGAAAGGGGCATTAACCCGCATCCTAGACCACTGAAATTCCCAAACATATTTTTGGCACAGAATATGCATCCAACACCCCTGAAAGTTCCGGAAATGTTGGCAGTCCAAAAAAGGCATTAGAATGCATCTTAGGCCTGCAAAAATGTAGAAAACTTTGGAGGCCCAAAAAAGGGCTTTACAGGCATCCTAGACCCCCTAAAGTCCAGAAAATGTTGGTGGCCAAAAAACTGTGTCAGTGAGCTCTGATTGTCCCAAAAACAGTTGCAGCCTGTAAGGGGCATTAACCCGCATTCTAGACCACTGAAATTCCCCCAAAAAATTTTGTCAGAAAATATGCATCCAACACCCCTGAAAGTTCAGGAAATGTTGCAGCCCAAAAGAAAGCATTAAAATGCATCTTAGGCCTGCACAAATGTAGAAAACTTTGGACGCCCAAAAAATGGCTTTACAGGCATCCTAGACCCCCTAAAGTCCAGGAAATGTTGGTGGCCAAATACCTGTGTCAGTGAGCTCTGATAGTCCCAAAAACAGTTGCAACCTGTAAGGTGCATTAACCCACATTCTAGACCACTGAAATTCCCAAAAACATTTTTGTCAAAAAATATGCATCCAACACCCCTGAAAGTTCAGGAAATGTTGCAGCCCAAAAAAGGCATTAAAATGCATCTTAGGCCTGCAAAAATATCGAAAACTTTGGAGTCCCAAAAAAGGGCTTACAGGCATCCTAGACCCCCTAAAGTCCAGGAAATGTTGGTGGCCAAATACCTGTGTCAGTGAGCTCTGATTGTCCCAAAAACAGTTGCAGCCTGTAAGGCGCATTAACCCGCATTCTAGACCACTGTAATTCCCAAAAACATTTTTGTCACAAAATATGCATCCAACACCCCTGAAAGTTCCGGAAATGTTGGCAGCCCAAAAAGGCATTAAAATGCATTTTAGGCCTGCAAAAATATTGAAAACTTTGGAGGCCCAAAAAAGGGGTTTACAGGCATCCTAGACCCCCTAAAGTCCAGAAAATGTTGGTGGCCAAATACCTGTGTCAGTGAGCTCTGATTGTCCCAAAAACAGTTGCAGCCTGTAAGGGGAATTAACGCACATTCTAGACCACTGAAATTCCCAAAAACATTTTTGTCACAAAATATGCATCCAACACCCCTGAAAGTTCAGGAAATGTTGCAGCACAAAAAAAGGCATTAAAATGCATCTTAGGCCTGCAAAAATGTAGAAAACTTTGGAGGGCTATAAAAGGGTTTTACAGGCATCCTAGACCCCCTAAAGTCCAGGAAAGTGTCACAGAGCTCTGATTGTCCCAAAAACATTTGTAGCCTGAAAGGGGCATTAACCCGCATCCTAGACCACTGAAATTCCCAAAAATATTTTTGGCACGAAATATGCATCCAACACCCCTGAAAGTTCAGGAAATGTTGCAGCCCAAAAAAGGCATTAAAATGCATCTTAGGCCTGCAAAAATATAGAAAACTTTGGAGGCCCAAATAAGGGGTTTACAAGCATCCTAGACCCCCTAAAGTCCAAAAAATGTTGGTGGCCCAAAAACAGTGTCAGAGAGCTCTGAATGTCCCAAAAACATTTGCAGCCTGAAAGGGGCATTAACCCGCATCCTAGACCACTGAAATTCCCAAACATATTTTTGGCACAGAATATGCATCCAACACCCCTGAAAGTTCCGGAAATGTTGGCAGTCCAAAAAAGGCATTAGAATGCATCTTAGGCCTGCAAAAATGTAGAAAACTTTGGAGGCCCAAAAAAGGGCTTTACAGGCATCCTAGACCCCCTAAAGTCCAGAAAATGTTGGTGGCCAAAAAACTGTGTCAGTGAGCTCTGATTGTCCCAAAAACAGTTGCAGCCTGTAAGGGGCATTAACCCGCATTCTAGACCACTGAAATTCCCCCAAAAAATTTTGTCAGAAAATATGCATCCAACACCCCTGAAAGTTCCGGAAATGTTGGCAGCCCAAAAAAGGCCTTAAAATGCAACTTAGGGCTGCAAAAATGTATGAAGATTTGGAGGGCTAAAAAACGGCTTTACAAGCATCCTAGACCCCCTAAAGTCCAGGAAAAGGTTGGTGGCCCAAAAACAATGTCAGAGAGCTCTGAATGTCCCAAAAACATTTGCAGCCTGAAAGGTTAACCCGCATCCTAGACCACTGAAATTACCAAACATATTTTTGGCACAGAATATGCATCCAACACCTCTGAAAGTTCAGGAAATGTTGCAGCCCGAAAAAGGCATTAAAATGCATCTTAGGCCTGCAAAAATGTCGAAAACTTTGGAGGCCCAAAAAAGGGGTTTACAGGCATCATAGACCCCCTAAAGTCCAGAAAATGTTGGTGGCCAAATACCTGTGTCAGTGAGCTCTGATTGTCCCAAAAACAGTTGCAGCCTGTAAGGGGAATTAACACGCATTCCAGACCACTGAAATTCCCAAAAACATTTTTGTCACAAAATATGCATCCAACACCCCTGAAAGTTCCAGAAATGTTGGCAGCCCAAAAAGGCCTTAAAATGCATCTTAAGCCTGCAAAAATGTAGAAAACTTTGGAGGCCCAAAAAAGGGGTTTACAGGCATCCTAGACCCCCTAAAGTCGAGGAAAAGGTTGGTGGCCCAAAAACAGTGTCAGAGAGCTCTGATTGTCCCAAAAACATTTGTAGCCTGAAAGGGGAATTAACCCGCATCCTAGACCACTGAAATTCCCAAAAATATTTTTGGCACGAAATATGCATCCAACACCCCTGAAAGTTCAGGAAATGTTGCAGCCCAAAAAAGGCATTCAAATGCATCTTAGGCCTGCAAAAATATAGAAAACTTTGGAGGCCCAAAAAAGGGGTTTACAAGCATCCTAGACCCCCTAAAGTCCAAAAAATGTCGGTGGCCCAAAAACAGTGTCAGAGAGCTCTGAATGTCCCAAAAACATTTGCAGCCTGAAAGGTTAACCCGCATCCTAGACCACTGAAATTCCCAAACATATTTTTGGCACAGAATATGCATCCAACACCCCTGAAAGATCAGAAAATGTTGGCAGCCCAAAAAATGCCTTAAAATGCATCTTAGGCCTGCAAAAATGTAGAAAACTTTGGAGGCCCAAAAAAGGGGTTTACAGGCATCCTAGACCCCCTAAAGTCCAGAAAATGTTGGTGGCCAAATACCTGTGTCAGTGAGCTCTGATAGTCCCAAAAACAGTTGCAACCTGTAAGGTGCATTAACCCACATTCTAGACCACTGAAATTCCCAAAAACATTTTTGTCAAAAAATATGCATCCAACACCCCTGAAAGTTCAGGAAATGTTGCAGCCCAAAAAAAGGCATTAAAATGCATCTTAGGCCTGCACAAATGTAGAAAACTTTGGAGGCCCAAAAAATGGCTTTACAGGCATCCTAGACCCCCTAAAGTCCAGGAAATGTTGGTGGCCCAAAAACAGTGTCAGAGAGCTCTGAATGTCCCAAAAACAGTTGCAGCCTGTAAAGGGAGTTAACCCGCATTCGAGACCACTGAAATTCCCAAAAACATTTTTGTCACAAAATATGCATCCAACACCCCTGAAAGTTCCGGAAATGTTGGCAGCCCAAAAAAGGCATTAGAATGCATCTTAGGCCCGCAAAAATGTAGAAAACTTTGGAGGCCCCAAAAAAGGGCTTTACAGGCATCCTAGACCCCCTAAAGTCCAGAAAATGTTGGTGGCCAAAAAACCGTGTCAGTGAGCTCTGATTCTCCCAAAAACAGTTGCAGCCTGTAAGGGGCATTAACCCGCATTCTAGACCACTGAAATTCCCAAAAACATTTTTGTCAGAAAATATGCATCCAACACCCCTGAAAGTTCAGGAAATATTGGCAGCCCAAAAAAGGCCTTAAAATGCAATTTAGGCCTGCAAAAATGTATAAAACTTTGGAGGGCTATAAAAGGGCTTTACAGGCATCCTAGACCCCCTAAAGTCCAGGAAATGTTGGTGGCCCAAAAACAGTGTCAGAGAGCTCTGAATGTCCCAAAAACATTTGCAGCCTGAAAGGGGCATGAACCCGAACCCTAGACCACTGAAATTCCCAAACATATTTTTGGCACAGAATATGCATCCAACACCCCTGAAAGATCAGAAAATGTTGGCAGCACAAAAAATGCCTTAACATGCATCTTAGGCCTGCAAAAATGTAGAAAACTTTGGAGGACCAGAAAAGGGCTTTACAGGCATCCTAGACCCCCTAAAGTCCAGGAAAAGGTTGGTGGCCCAAAAACAGTGTCAGAGAGCTCTGATTGTCCCAAAAACATTGGTAGCCTGAAAGGGGCATTAACCCGCATCCTAGACCACTGATATTCCCAAAAATATTTTTGGCACGAAATATGCATCCAACACCCCTGAAAGTTCAGGAAATGTTGCAGCCCAAAAAAGGCATTAAAATGCATCTTAGGCCTGCAAAAATGTAGAAAACTTTGGAGGCCCAAAAAAGGGCTTTACAGGCATCCTAGACCCCCTAAATTCCAGGAAATGTTGGTGGCCCAAAAACAGTGTCAGAGAGCTCTGAATGTCCCAAAAAGATTTGCAGCCTGAAAGGGGCATGAACCCGCACCCTAGACCACTGAAATTCCTAAACATATTTTTGGCACAGAATATGCATCCAACACCCCTGAAAGTTCAGGAAATGTTGCAGCCCAAAAAAGGCATTAAAATGCATCTTAGGCCTGCAAAAATGTAGAAAACTTTGGAGGCCCAAAAAAGGTGTTTACAGGCATCCTAGACCCCCTAAAGTCCAGAAAGTGTTGGTGGCCAAATACCTGTGTCAGTGAGCTCTGATTGTCCCAAAAACAGTTGCAGCCTGTAAGGCGCATTAACCCGCATTCTAGACCACTGTAATTCCCAAAAACATTTTTGCCACAAAATATGCATCCAACACCCCTGAAAGTTCCGGAAATGTTGGCAGCCCAAAAAGGCATTACAATGCATCTTAGGCCTGCAAAAATTTAGAAAACTTTGGAGGCCCAAAAAAGGGCTTTACAGGCATCCTAGACCCCCTAAAGTCCAGCAAAAGGTTGGTGGCCCAAAATACAGGGCCATTAACCCGCATCCTAGACCACTGAAATTCCCAAAAATATTTTTGGCACGAAATATACATCCAACACCCCTGAAAGTTCAGGAAATGTTGCAGACCAAAAAAGGGATTAAAATGCATTTTAGGCCTGCAAAAATGTCGAAAACTTTGGAGGCCCAAAAAAGGGGCTTACAGGCATCCTAGACCCACTAAAGTCCAGAAAATGTTGGTGGCCAAATACCTGTGTCAGTGAGCTCTCATTGTCCCAAAAACAGTTGCAGCCTGTAAGGGGAATTAACCCGCATTCCAGACGACTGAAATTCCCAAAAACATTTTTGTCACAAAATATGCATCCAACACCCCTGAAAGTTCCAGAAATGTTGGCAGCCCAAAAAGGCATTAAAATGCATCTTAGTCCTGCAAAAATGTAGAAAACTTTGGAGGCCCCAAAAAAAGTGTTTACAGGCATCCTAGATCCCCTAAAGTCCAGAAAGTGTTGGTGGCCAAATACCTGTGTCAGTGAGCTCTGATAGTCCCAAAAACAGTTGCAGCCTGTAAGGCGCATTAACGCACATTCTAGACCACTGAAATTCCCAAAAACATTTTTGTCAAAAATATGCATCCAACACCCCTGAAAGTTCAGGAAATGTTGCAGCACAAAAAAAGGCATTAAAATGCATCTTAGGCCTGCAAAAATGTAGAAAACTTTGGAGGCCCAAAAAGGGCTTTACAGGCATCCTAGACCCCCTAAAGTCCAAGAAATTTTGGTGGCCCAAAGACAGTGTCAGAGAGCTCTGAATTTCCCAAAAACATTTGCAGCCTGAAAGGGGCATTAACCCGCACCCTAGACCACTGAAATTCCCAAACATATTTTTGGCACGAAATATGCATCCAACACCCCTGAAAGTTCAGGAAATGTTGCATCCCAAAAAGGGCATTGAAATGCATCTTAGGCCTGTAAAAATATCGAAAACTTTGGAGGCCCAAAAAAGGGGTTTACAGGCATCCTAGACCCCCTAAAGTCCAGAAAATGTTGGTAGCCAAATACCTGTGTCATTGAGCTCTGATTGTCCCAAAAACAATTGCAGCCTGTAAAGGGAATTAACCCGCATTCGAGACCACTGAAATTCCCAAAAACATTTTTGTCAGAAAATATGCATCCAACACCCCTGAAAGTTCAGGAAATGTTGGCAGCCCAAAAAAGGCCTTAAAATGCAACTTAGGCCTGCAAAAATGTATAAAACTTTGGAGGGCTATAAAAGGGTTTTACAGGCATCCTAGACCCCCTAAAGTCCAGGAAAGGGTTGGTGGCCCAAAAACAGTGTCAGAGAGCTCTGATTGACCCAAAAACATTTGTAGCCTGAAAGGGGCATTAACCCGCATCCTAGACCACTGAAATTCCCAAAAATATTTTTGGCACGAAATATGCATCCAACACCCTGAAAGTTCAGGAAATGTTGCAGCCCAAAAAAGGCATTAAAATGCATCTTAGGCCTGCAAAAATGTAGAAAACTTTGGAGGCCCAAAAAAGGGGTTTACAGGCATCCTAGACCCCCTAAAGTCCAGAAAATGTTGGTGACCAAATACCTGTGTCATAGAGCTCTGATTGTCCCAAAAACAGTTGCCGCCTGTAAGGGGCATTAACCCGCATTCTAGACCACTGAAATTCCCAAGAACACTTTTCTCACAAAATATGCATCCAACACCCCTGAAAGTTCCGGAAATGTTGGCAGCCCAAAAAAGGCATTAAAATGCATCCTAGGCCTGCAAAAATGTAGAAAACTTTGGAGGCCCAAAAAAGGGCTTTACAGTCATCCTAGACCCCCAAAGTCCAGAAAATGTTGGTGGCCAAAAAACTGTGTCAGTGAGCTCAGTTTGTCCCAAAAACATTTGTAGCTTGAAAGGGGCATTAACCCGCATCCTAGACCACTGAAATTCCCAAAAATATTTTTGGCACGAAATATGCATCCAACACCCCTGAAAGTTCAGGAAAAGTTGCAGCCCAAAAATGGCATTAAAATGCATCTTATGTCTGCAAAAATGTAGAAAACTTTGGAGGCCCAAAAAAGGGGTTTACAGGCATCCTAGAACCCCTAAAGTCCAGAAAATGTTGGTGGCCAAATACCTGTGTCAGTGAGCTCAGTTTGTCCCAAAAACAGTTGCAGCCTGTAAGGGGCATTAACCCGCATTCTAGACCACTGAAATTCCCAAAAACATTTTTGTCACAAAATATGCATCCAACACCCCTGAAAGTTCCGGAAATGTTGGCAGCCCAAAAAAGGCCTTAAAATGCAACTTAGGCCTGCAACAATGTATACAACTTTGGAGGGCTAAAAAAGGGCTTTACAGGCATCCTAGAACCCCTAAAGTCCAGGAAAAGGTTGGTGTCCCAAAAACAGTGTCAGAGAGCTCTGATTGTCCCAAAAACATTTGTAGCCTGAAAGGGGCATTCACCCGCATCCTAGACGACTGAAATTCCCAACCATATTTTTGGCATAGAATATGCATTCAACACCCCTGAAAGATCAGAAAATGTTGGCAGCCCAAAATATGCCTTAAAATGCATCTTAGGCCTGCAAAAATGTAGAAAACTTTGGAGGCCCAAAATAGGGGTTTATAGCCATCCTAGACCCCCTAAAGTCCAGGAAAAGGTTGGTGGCCCAAAAACAGTGTCAGAGAGCTCTGATTGTCCCAAAAACATTTGTAGCCTGAAAGGGGCATTAACCCGCATCCTAGACCACTGAAATTCCCAAAAATATTTTTGGCACGAAATATGCATCCAACACCCTGAAAGTTCAGGAAATGTTGCAGCACAAAAAAGGAATTAAAATGCATCTTAGGCCTGCAAAAATGTAGAAAACTTTGGAGGCCCAAAAAAGGGGTTTACAGGCATCCTAGACCACCTAAAGTCCAGAAAATGTTGGTGGCCAAATACCTGTGTCATAGAGCTCTGATTGTCCCAAAAACAGTTGCAGCCTGTAAGGGGCATTAACCCGCATTCTAGACCACTGAAATTCCCAAAAACATTTTTCTCACAAAATATGGATCCAACACCCCTGAAAGTTCCGGAAATGTTGGCAGCCCAAAAAAGGCATTAAAATGCATTTTAGGCCTGCAAAAATGTAGAAACTTTGGAGGCCCAAAAAAGGGGTTTACAGGCATCCTAGACCCCCTAAAGTCCAGAAAATGTTGGTGGCCAAATACCTGTGACATAGAGCTCTGATTGTCCCAAAAACAGTTGCAGCCTGTAAGGGGCATTAACCCGCATTCTAGACCACTGAAATTCCCAAAAACATTTTTGTCACAAAATATGCATCCAACACCCCTGAAAGTTCCGGAAATGTTGGCAGCCCAAAAAAAGACCTTAAAATGCATCTTAGGCCTGCAAAAATGTAGAAATCTTTGAAGGACCATAAAAGGGATTTTCAGGCATCCTAGACCCCCTAAAGTCCAGCAAAAGGTTGGTGGCCCAAAATACAGGGCCATTAACCCGCATCCTAGACCACTGAAATTCCCAAAAATATTTTTGGCACGAAATATGCATCCAACAACTCTGAAAGTTCAGGAAATGTTGCATCCCAAAAAAGGCATTAAAATGCATCTTAGGCCTGCAAAAATGTAGAAAACTTTGGAGGCCCAAAAAAGGCGTTTACAGGCATCCTAGACCCCCTAATGTCTAGAAAATGTTGGTGGCCAAAAAACTGTGTCAGTGAGCTCTGATTGTCCCAAAAACAGTTGCAGCCTGTAAGAGGCATTAACCCGCATCCTAGACCACTGAAATTCACAAACATATTTTTGGCACAGAATATGCATCCAACACCCCTGAAAGATCAGAAAATGTTGGCAGCCCAAAAAATAACTTAAAATGCATCTTAGACCTGCAAGAATGTAGAAAACTTTGGAGGACTAAAAAAGGGCTTTACAGGCATCCTAGACCCCCTAAAGTCCCGGAAATTTTGGTGGCCCAAAGACAGTGTCAGAGAGCTCTGAATTTCCCTAAAACATTTGCAGCCTGAAAGGGGCATTAACCCGCACCCTAGACCACTGAAATTCCCAAACATATTTTTGGCACGAAATATGCATCCAACACCCCTGAAAGTTCAGGAAATGTTGCATCCCAAAAAAGGCATTGAAATGCATCTTAGGCCTGCAAAAATATCGAAAACTTTGGAGGCCCAAAAAAGGGGTTTACAGGCATCCTAGACCCCCTAAAGTCCAGAAAATGTTGGTAGCCAAATACCTGTGTCATTGAGCTCTGATTGTCCCAAAAACAGTTGCAGCCTGTAAGGGGCATTAACCCGCATTCTAGACCACTGAAATTCCCAAAAACATTTTTGTCACAAAATATGCATCCAACACCCCTGAAAGTTCCGGAAATGTTGGCAGCCCAAAAAAAGACCTTAAAATGCATCTTAGGCCTGAAAAAATGTAGAAATCTTTGAAGGACCATAAAAGGGATTTACAGGCATCCTAGACCCCCTAACGTCCAGCAAAAGGTTGGTGGCCCAAAATACAGGGCCATTAACCCGCATCCTAGACCACTGAAATTCCCAAAAATATTTTTGGCACGAAATATGCATCCAACAACTCTGAAAGTTCAGGAAATGTTGCATCCCAAAAAAGGCATTAAAATGCATCTTAGGCCTGCAAAAATGTAGAAAACTTTGGAGGCCCAAAAAAGGCGTTTACAGGCATCCTAGACCCCCTAATGTCTAGAAAATGTTGGTGGCCAAAAAACTGTGTCAGTGAGCTCTGATTGTCCCAAAAACAGTTGCAGCCTGTAAGAGGCATTAACCCGCATCCTAGACCACTGAAATTCACAAACATATTTTTGGCACAGAATATGCATCCAACACCCCTGAAAGATCAGAAAATGTTGGCAGCCCAAAAAATAACTTAAAATGCATCTTAGACCTGCAAGAATGTAGAAAACTTTGGAGGACCAAAAAAGGGCTTTACAGGCATCCTAGACCCCCTAAAGTCCAGGAAAAGGTTGGTGGCCCAAAAACAGTGTCAGAGAGCTCTGATTGTCCCAAAAACATTGGTAGCCTGAAAGGGGCATTAACCCGCATCCTAGACCACTGATATTCCCAAAAATATTTTTGGCACGAAATATGCATCCAACACCCCTGAAAGTTCAGGAAATGTTGCAGCCCAAAAAAGGCATTAAAATGCATCTTAGGCCTGCAAAAATGTAGAAAACTTTGGAGGCCCAAAAAAGGTGTTTACAGGCATCCTAGACCCCCTAAAGTCCAGAAAGTGTTGGTGGCCAAATACCTGTGTCAGTGAGCTCTGAATGTCCCAAAAAGATTTGCAGCCTGAAAGGGGCATGAACCCGCACCCTAGACCACTGAAATTCCTAAACATATTTTTGGCACAGAATATGCATCCAACACCCCTGAAAGATCAGAAAATGTTGGCAGCCCAAAAAATGCCTTAAAATGCATCTTAGGCCTGCAAAAATGTAGAAAACTTTGGAGGACCAAAAAAGGGCTTTACAGGCATCGTAGACCCCCCTAAAGTCCAGGAAAAGGTTGGTGGCCCAAAAACAGTGTCAGAGAGCTCTGATTGTCCGAAAAAAAATTGTAGCCTGAAAGGGGCATTAACCCGCATCCTAGACCACTGAAATTCGCAAAAATATTTTTGGCATGAAATATACATCCAACACCCCTGAAAGTTCAGGAAATGTTGCAGACCAAAAAAGGGATTAAAATGCATTTTAGGCCTGCAAAAATGTCGAAAACTTTGGAGGCCCAAAAAAGGGGCTTACAGGCATCCTAGACCCACTAAAGTCCAGAAAATGTTGGTGGCCAAATACCTGTGTCAGTGAGCTCTGATTGTCCCAAAAACAGTTGCAGCCTGTAAGGGGAATTAACCCGCATTCCAGACGACTGAAATTCCCAAAAACATTTTTGTCACAAAATATGCATCCAACACCCCTGAAAGTTCCAGAAATGTTGGCAGCCCAAAAAGGCATTAAAATGCATCTTTGTCCTGCAAAAATGTAGAAAACTTTGGAGGCCCCAAAAAAAGTGTTTACAGGCATCCTAGATCCCCTAAAGTCCAGAAAGTGTTGGTGGCCAAATACCTGTGTCAGTGAGCTCTGATAGTCCCAAAAACAGTTGCAGCCTGTAAGGCGCATTAACGCACATTCTAGACCACTGAAATTCCCAAAAACATTTTTGTCACAAAATATGCATCCAACACCCCTGAAAGTTCAGGAAATGTTGCAGCACAAAAAAAGGCATTAAAATGCATCTTAGGCCTGCAAAAATGTAGAAAACTTTGGAGGCCCAAAAAGGGCTTTACAGGCATCCTAGACCCCCTAAAGTCCAGGAAATTTTGGTGGCCCAAAGACAGTGTCAGAGAGATCTGAATTTCCCAAAAACATTTGCAGCCTGAAAGGGGCATTAACCCGCACCCTAGACCACTGAAATTCCCAAACATATTTTTGGCACGAAATATGCATCCAACACCCCTGAAAGTTCAGGAAATGTTGCATCCCAAAAAAGGCATTGAAATGCATCTTAGGCCTGCAAAAATATCGAAAACTTTGGAGGCCCAAAAAAGGGGTTTACAGGCATCCTAGAACCCCTAAAGTCCAGAAAATGTTGGTAGCCAAATACCTGTGTCATTGAGCTCTGATTGTCCCAAAAACAGTTGCAGCCTGTAAAGGGAATTAACCCGCATTCGAGACCACTGAAATTCCCAAAAACATTTTTGTCAGAAAATATGCATCCAACACCCCTGAAAGTTCAGGAAATGTTGGCAGCCCAAAAAAGGCCTTAAAATGCAACTTAGGCCTGCAAAAATGTATAAAACTTTGGAGGGCTATAAAAGGGTTTTACAGGCATCCTAGACCCCCTAAAGTCCAGAAAATGTTGGTGACCAAATACCTGTGTCATAGAGCTCTGATTGTCCCAAAAACAGTTGCCGCCTGTAAGGGGCATTAACCCGCATTCTAGACCACTGAAATTCCCAAGAACACTTTTCTCACAAAATATGCATCCAACACCCCTGAAAGTTCCGGAAATGTTGGCAGCCCAAAAAAGGCATTAAAATGCATCCTATGCCTGCAAAAATGTAGAAAACTTTGGAGGCCCAAAAAAGGGCTTTACAGTCATCCTAGACCCCCAAAGTCCAGAAAATGTTGGTGGCCAAAAAACTGTGTCAGTGAGCTCTGAATGTCCCAAAAACAGTTGCAGCCTGTAAGAGGCATTAACCCGTATTCTAGACCACTGGAATTCCCAAAAACATTTTTGTCACAAAATATGCATCCAACACCCCTGAAAGTTAAGGAAATGTTGGCAGCCCAAAAAAGGCCTTAAAATGCAACTTAGGCCTGCAAAAATGTATAAAACTTTGGAGGGCTATAAAAGGGCTTTACAGGCATCCTAGACCCCCTAAAGTCCAGGAAAAGGTTGGTGGCCCAAAAACAGTGTCAGAGAGCTCTGATTGTCCCAAAAACATTTGTAGCTTGAAAGGGGCATTAACCCGCATCCTAGACCACTGAAATTCCCAAAAATATTTTTGGCACGAAATATGCATCCAACACCCCTGAAAGTTCAGGAAAAGTTGCAGCCCAAAAATGGCATTAAAATGCATCTTATGTCTGCAAAAATGGAGAAAACTTTGGAGGCCCAAAAAAGGGGTTTACAGGCATCCTAGAACCCCTAAAGTCCAGAAAATGTTGGTGGCCAAATGCCTGTGTCAGTGAGCTCAGTTTGTCCCAAAAACAGTTGTAGCCTGTAAGGGGCATTAACCCGCATTCTAGACCACTGAAATTCCCAAAAACATTTTTGTCACAAAATATGCATCCAACACCCCTGAATGATCAGAAAATGTTGGCAGCCCAAAAAATGCCTTAAAATGCATCTTAGGCCTGCAAAAATGTAGAAAACTTTGGAGGACCAAAAAAGGGCTTTACAGGCATCCTAGACCCCCTAAAGTCCAGAAAATGTTGGTGGCCAAATACCTGTGTCAGTGAGCTCAGTTTGTCCCAAAAACAGTTGCAGCCTGTAAGGGGCATTAACCCGCATTCTAGACCACTGAAATTCCCAAAAACATTTTTGTCACAAAATATGCATCCAACACCCCTGAAAGTTCCGGAAATGTTGGCAGCCCAAAAAAGGCCTTAAAATGCAACTTAGGCCTGCAACAATGTATACAACTTTGGAGGGCTAAAAAAGGGCTTTACAGGCATCCTAGAACCCCTAAAGTCCAGGAAAAGGTTGGTGTCCCAAAAACAGTGTCAGAGAGCTCTGATTGTCCCAAAAACATTTGTAGCCTGAAAGGGGCATTCACCCGCATCCTAGACGACTGAAATTCCCAACCATATTTTTGCATAGAATATGCATTCAACACCCCTGAAAGATCAGAAAATGTTGGCAGCCCAAAATATGCCTTAAAATGCATCTTAGGCCTGCAAAAATGTAGAAAAATTTGGAGGCCCAAAAAAGGGGTTTACAGGCATCCTAGACCCCCTAAAGTCCAGAAAATGTTGGTGGCCCAAAAACAGTGTCAGAGAGCTCTGAATGTCCCAAAAACATTTGCAGCCTGAAAGGGGCATTAACCCGCATCCTAGACCACTGAAATCCCCAAACATATTTTTGGCACAGAATATGCATACAACACCCCTGAAAGTTTTTGGCACAGAATATGCATACAACACCCCTGAAAGATCAGAAAATGTTGGCAGCCCAAAAAATGCCTTAAAATGCATCTTAGGCCTGAAAAAATGTAGAAAACTTTGGAGGACCAAAAACGGGCTTTACAGGCATCCTAGACCCCCTAAAGTCCAGAAAATCTTGGTGGCCAAATACTTGTGTCAGTGAGCTCTGATTGTCCCAAAAACAGTTGCAGCCTGTAAGGGGCATTAACCCGCATTCTAGACCACTGAAATTCCCAAAAACATTTTTCTCACAAAATATGGATCCAACACCCCTGAAAGTTCCGGAAATGTTGGCAGCCCAAAAGAGGCATTAAAATGCATTTTAGGCCTGCAAAAATGTAGAAAACTTTGGAGGCCCAAAATAGGGGTTTATAGCCATCCTAGACCCCCTAAAGTCCAGGAAAAGGTTGGTGGCCCAAAAACAGTGTCAGAGAGCTCTGATTGTCCCAAAAACATTTGTAGCCTGAAAGGGGCATTAACCCGCATCCTAGACCACTGAAATTCCCAAAAATATTTTTGGCACGAAATATGCATCCAACACCCTGAAAGTTCAGGAAATGTTGCAGCACAAAAAAGGAATTAAAATGCATCTTAGGCCTGCAAAAATGTAGAAAACTTTGGAGGCCCAAAAAAGGGGTTTACAGGCATCCTAGACCACCTAAAGTCCAGAAAATGTTGGTGGCCAAATACCTGTGTCATAGAGCTCTGATTGTCCCAAAAACAGTTGCAGCCTGTAAGGGGCATTAACCCGCATTCTAGACCACTGAAATTCCCAAAAACATTTTTCTCACAAAATATGGATCCAACACCCCTGAAAGTTCCGGAAATGTTGGCAGCCCAAAAAAGGCATTAAAATGCATTTTAGGCCTGCAAAAATGTAGAAACTTTGGAGGCCCAAAAAAGGGGTTTACAGGCATCCTAGACCCCCTAAAGTCCAGAAAATGTTGGTGGCCAAATACCTGTGACATAGAGCTCTGATTGTCCCAAAAACAGTTGCAGCCTGTAAGGGGCATTAACCCGCATTCTAGACCACTGAAATTCCCAAAAACATTTTTGTCACAAAATATGCATCCAACACCCCTGAAAGTTCCGGAAATGTTGGCAGCCCAAAAAAAGACCTTAAAATGCATCTTAGGCCTGCAAAAATGTAGAAATCTTTGAAGGACCATAAAAGGGATTTACAGGCATCCTAGACCCCCTAAAGTCCAGCAAAAGGTTGGTGGCCCAAAATACAGGGCCATTAACCCGCATCCTAGACCACTGAAATTCCCAAAAATATTTTTGGCACGAAATATGCATCCAACAACTCTGAAAGTTCAGGAAATGTTGCATCCCAAAAAAGGCATTAAAATGCATCTTAGGCCTGCAAAAATGTAGAAAACTTTGGAGGCCCAAAAAAGGCGTTTACAGGCATCCTAGACCCCCTAATGTCTAGAAAATGTTGGTGGCCAAAAAACTGTGTCAGTGAGCTCTGATTGTCCCAAAAACATTTGCAGCCTGTAAGAGGCATTAACCCGCATCCTAGACCACTGAAATTCACAAACATATTTTTGGCACAGAATATGCATCCAACACCCCTGAAAGATCAGAAAATGTTGGCAGCCCAAAAAATAACTTAAAATGCATCTTAGACCTGCAAGAATGTAGAAAACTTTGGAGGACCAAAAAAGGGCTTTACAGGCATCCTAGACCCCCTAAAGTCCCGGAAATTTTGGTGGCCCAAAGACAGTGTCAGAGAGCTCTGAATTTCCCAAAAACATTTGCAGCCTGAAAGGGGCATTAACCCGCACCCTAGACCACTGAAATTCCCAAACATATTTTTGGCACGAAATATGCATCCAACACCCCTGAAAGTTCAGGAAATGTTGCATCCCAAAAAAGGCATTGAAATGCATCTTAGGCCTGCAAAAATATCGAAAACTTTGGAGGCCCAAAAAAGGGGTTTACAGGCATCCTAGACCCCCTAAAGTCCAGAAAATGTTGGTAGCCAAATACCTGTGTCATTGAGCTCTGATTGTCCCAAAAACAGTTGCAGCCTGTAAGGGGCATTAACCCGCATTCTAGACCACTGAAATTCCCAAAAACATTTTTGTCACAAAATATGCATCCAACACCCCTGAAAGTTCCGGAAATGTTGGCAGCCCAAAAAAAGACCTTAAAATGCATCTTAGGCCTGCAAAAATGTAGAAATCTTTGAATGACCATAAAAGGGATTTACAGGCATCCTAGACCCCCTAAAGTCCAGCAAAAGGTTGGTGGCCCAAAATACAGGGCCATTAACCCGCATCCTAGACCACTGAAATTCCCAAAAATATTTTTGGCACGAAATATGCATCCAACAACTCTGAAAGTTCAGGAAATGTTGCATCCCAAAAAAGGCATTAAAATGCATCTTAGGCCTGCAAAAATGTAGAAAACTTTGGAGGCCCAAAAAAGGCGTTTACAGGCATCCTAGACCCCCTAATGTCTAGAAAATGTTGGTGGCCAAAAAACTGTGTCAGTGAGCTCTGATTGTCCCAAAAACAGTTGCAGCCTGTAAGAGGCATTAACCCGCATCCTAGACCACTGAAATTCACAAACATATTTTTGGCACAGAATATGCATCCAAAACCCCTGAAAGATCAGAAAATGTTGGCAGCCCAGAAAATAACTTAAAATGCATCTTAGACCTGCAAGAATGTAGAAAACTTTGGAGGACCAAAAAAGGGCTTTACAGGCATCCTAGACCCCCTAAAGTCCAGGAAAAGGTTGGTGGCCCAAAAACAGTGTCAGAGAGCTCTGATTGTCCCAAAAACATTGGTAGCCTGAAAGGGGCATTAACCCGCATCCTAGACCACTGATATTCCCAAAAATATTTTTGGCACGAAATATGCATCCAACACCCCTGAAAGTTCAGGAAATGTTGCAGCCCAAAAAAGGCATTAAAATGCATCTTAGGCCTGCAAAAATGTAGAAAACTTTGGAGGCCCAAAAAAGGTGTTTACAGGCATCCTAGACCCCCTAAAGTCCAGAAAGTGTTGGTGGCCAAATACCTGTGTCAGTGAGCTCTGATTGTCCCAAAAACAGTTGCAGCCTGTAAGGCGCATTAACCCGCATTCTAGACCACTGTTTTCCCAAAAACATTTTTGCCACAAAATATGCATCCAACACCCCTGAAAGTTCCGGAAATGTTGGCAGCCCAAAAAGGCATTACAATGCATCTTAGGCCTGCAAAAATTTAGAAAACTTTGGAGGCCCAAAAAAGGGCTTTACAGGCATCCTAGACCCCCTAAATTCCAGGAAAAGGTTGGTGGCCCAAAAACAGTGTCAGAGAGCTCTGATTGTCCGAAAAAAAATTGTAGCCTGAAAGGGGCATTAACCCGCATCCTAGACCACTGAAATTCGCAAAAATATTTTTGGCACGAAATATACATCCAACACCCCTGAAAGTTCAGGAAATGTTGCAGACCAAAAAAGGGATTAAAATGCATTTTAGGCCTGCAAAAATGTCGAAAACTTTGGAGGCCCAAAAAAGGGGCTTACAGGCATCCTAGACCCACTAAAGTCCAGAAAATGTTGGTGGCCAAATACCTGTGTCAGTGAGCTCTGATTGTCCCAAAAACAGTTGCAGCCTGTAAGGGGAATTAACCCGCATTCCAGACGACTGAAATTCCCAAAAACATTTTTGTCACAAAATATGCATCCAACACCCCTGAAAGTTCCAGAAATGTTGGCAGCCCAAAAAGGCATTAAAATGCATCTTAGTCCTGCAAAAATGTAGAAAACTTTGGAGGCCCCAAAAAAAGTGTTTACAGGCATCCTAGATCCCCTAAAGTCCAGAAAGTGTTGGTGGCCAAATACCTGTGTCAGTGAGCTCTGATAGTCCCAAAAACAGTTGCAGCCTGTAAGGCGCATTAACGCACATTCTAGACCACTGAAATTCCCAAAAACATTTTTGTCACAAAATATGCATCCAACACCCCTGAAAGTTCAGGAAATGTTGCAGCACAAAAAAAGGCATTAAAATGCATCTTAGGCCTGCAAAAATGTAGAAAACTTTGGAGGCCCAAAAAGGGCTTTACAGGCATCCTAGACCCCCTAAAGTCCAGGAAATTTTGGTGGCCCAAAGACAGTGTCAGAGAGCTCTGAATTTCCCAAAAACATTTGCAGCCTGAAAGGGGCATTAACCCGCACCCTAGACCACTGAAATTCCCAAACATATTTTTGGCACGAAATATGCATCCAACACCCCTGAAAGTTCAGGAAATGTTGCATCCCAAAAAAGGCATTGAAATGCATCTTAGGCCTGCAAAAATATCGAAAACTTTGGAGGCCCAAAAAAGGGGTTTACAGGCATCCTAGAACCCCTAAAGTCCAGAAAATGTTGGTAGCCAAATACTTGTGTCATTGAGCTCTGATTGTCCCAAAAACAGTTGCAGCCTGTAAAGGGAATTAACCCGCATTCGAGACCACTGAAATTCCCAAAAACATTTTTGTCAGAAAATATGCATCCAACACCCCTGAAAGTTCAGGAAATGTTGGCAGCCCAAAAAAGGCCTTAAAATGCAACTTAGGCCTGCAAAAATGTATAAAACTTTGGAGGGCTATAAAAGGGTTTTACAGGCATCCTAGACCCCCTAAAGTCCAGGAAAGGGTTGGTGGCCCAAAAACAGTGTCAGAGAGCTCTGATTGTCCCAAAAACATTTGTAGCCTGAAAGGGGCATTAACCCGCATCCTAGACCACTGAAATTCCCAAAAATATTTTTGGCACGAAATATGCATCCAACACCCTGAAAGTTCAGGAAATGTTGCAGCCCAAAAAAGGCATTAAAATGCATCTTAGGCCTGCAAAAATGTAGAAAACTTTGGAGGCCCAAAAAAGGGGTTTACAGGCATCCTAGACCCCCTAAAGTCCAGAAAATGTTGGTGACCAAATACCTGTGTCATAGAGCTCTGATTGTCCCAAAAACAGTTGCCGCCTGTAAGGGGCATTAACCCGCATTCTAGACCACTGAAATTCCCAAGAACACTTTTCTCACAAAATATGCATCCAACACCCCTGAAAGTTCCGGAAATGTTGGCAGCCCAAAAAAGGCATTAAAATGCATCCTAGGCCTGCAAAAATGTAGAAAACTTTGGAGGCCCAAAAAAGGGCTTTACAGTCATCCTAGACCCCCAAAGTCCAGAAAATGTTGGTGGCCAAAAAACTGTGTCAGTGAGCTCTGAATGTCCCAAAAACAGTTGCAGCCTGTAAGAGGCATTAACCCGTATTCTAGACCACTGGAATTCCCAAAAACATTTTTGTCACAAAATATGCATCCAACACCCCTGAAAGTTAAGGAAATGTTGGCAGCCCAAAAAAGGCCTTAAAATGCAACTTAGGCCTGCAAAAATGTATAAAACTTTGGAGGGCTATAAAAGGGCTTTACAGGCATCCTAGACCCCCTAAAGTCCAGGAAAAGGTTGGTGGCCCAAAAACAGTGTCAGAGAGCTCTGATTGTCCCAAAAACATTTGTAGCTTGAAAGGGGCATTAACCCGCATCCTAGACCACTGAAATTCCCAAAAATATTTTTGGCACGAAATATGCATCCAACACCCCTGAAAGTTCAGGAAAAGTTGCAGCCCAAAAATGGCATTAAAATGCATCTTATGTCTGCAAAAATGGAGAAAACTTTGGAGGCCCAAAAAAGGGGTTTACAGGCATCCTAGAACCCCT
The DNA here is from genome assembly GCF_040938575.1 of Ambystoma mexicanum. Classification (NCBI taxonomy): domain Eukaryota; kingdom Metazoa; phylum Chordata; class Amphibia; order Caudata; family Ambystomatidae; genus Ambystoma; species Ambystoma mexicanum. Next base: position 1,396,341,844 of record NC_090934.1, on the reverse strand, counting down.
AAAGTCCAGAAAATGTTGGTGGCCAGAAAACTGTGTCAGTGAGCTCTGATTGTCCCAAAAACAGTTGCAGCCTGTAAGGGGCATTAACCCGCATTCTAGACCACTGAAATTCCCAAAAACATTTTTGTCACAAAATATGCATCCAACACCCCTGAAAGTTCCAGAAATGTTGGCAGCCCAAAAAAGGCCTTAAAATGCATCTTAGGCCTGCAAAAATGTAGAAAACTTTGGAGGACCAAAAAAGGGCTTTACAGGCATCCTAGACCCTCTAAAGTCCAGAAAATGTTGGTGGCCAAATGCCTGTGTCAGTGAGCTCAGTTTGTCCCAAAAACAGTTGTAGCCTGTAAGGGGCATTAACCCGCATTCTAGACCACTGAAATTCCCAAAAACATTTTTGTCAAAAAATATGCATCCAACACCCCTGAAAGTTCCGGAAATGTTGGCAGCCCAAAAAAGGCCTTAAAATGCAACTTAGGCCTGCAACAATGTATACAACTTTGGAGGGCTAAAAAAGGGCTTTACAGGCATCCTAGAACCCCTAAAGTCCAGGAAAAGGTTGGTGTCCCAAAAACAGTGTCAGAGAGCTCTGATTGTCCCAAAAACATTTGTAGCCTGAAAGGGGCATTCACCCGCATCCTAGACGACTGAAATTCCCAACCATATTTTTGCATAGAATATGCATTCAACACCCCTGAAAGATCAGAAAATGTTGGCAGCCCAAAATATGCCTTAAAATGCATCTTAGGCCTGCAAAAATGTAGAAAACTTTGGAGGACCAAAAAAGGGCTTTAAAGGCATCCTAGACCCCCTAAAGTCCAGAAAAAGGTTGGTGGCCCAAAAACAGTGTCAGAGAGCTCTGATTGTCCCAAAAATATTTGCAGCCTGTAAGGGGCATTAACCCGCATTCTAGACCACTGAAATTCCCAAAAATATTTTTGGCACGAAATATGCATCCAACACCCTGAAAGTTCAGGAAATGTTGCAGCCCAAAGAAGGCATTAAAATGCATCTTAGGCCTGCAAAAATGTAGAAAAATTTGGAGGCCCAAAAAAGGGGTTTACAGGCATCCTAGACCCCCTAAAGTCCAGAAAATGTTGGTGGCCCAAAAACAGTGTCAGAGAGCTCTGAATGTCCCAAAAACATTTGCAGCCTGAAAGGGGCATTAACCCGCATCCTAGACCACTGAAATTCCCAAACATATTTTTGGCACAGAATATGCATACAACACCCCTGAAAGTTTTTGGCACAGAATATGCATACAACACCCCTGAAAGATCAGAAAATGTTGGCAGCCCAAAAAATGCCTTAAAATGCATCTTAGGCCTGAAAAAATGTAGAAAACTTTGGAGGACCAAAAACGGGCTTTACAGGCATCCTAGACCCCCTAAAGTCCAGAAAATCTTGGTGGCCAAATACTTGTGTCAGTGAGCTCTGATTGTCCCAAAAACAGTTGCAGCCTGTAAGGGGCATTAACCCGCATTCTAGACCACTGAAATTCCCAAAAACATTTTTCTCACAAAATATGGATCCAACACCCCTGAAAGTTCCGGAAATGTTGGCAGCCCAAAAGAGGCATTAAAATGCATTTTAGGCCTGCAAAAATGTAGAAAACTTTGGAGGCCCAAAAAAGGGGTTTATAGCCATCCTAGACCCCCTAAAGTCCAGGAAAAGGTTGGTGGCCCAAAAACAGTGTCAGAGAGCTCTGATTGTCCCAAAAACATTTGTAGCCTGAAAGGGGCATTAACCCGCATCCTAGACCACTGAAATTCCCAAAAATATTTTTGGCACGAAATATGCATCCAACACCCTGAAAGTTCAGGAAATGTTGCAGCACAAAAAAGGAATTAAAATGCATCTTAGGCCTGCAAAAATGTAGAAAACTTTGGAGGCCCAAAAAAGGGGTTTACAGGCATCCTAGACCACCTAAAGTCCAGAAAATGTTGGTGGCCAAATACCTGTGTCATAGAGCTCTGATTGTCCCAAAAACAGTTGCAGCCTGTAAGGGGCATTAACCCGCATTCTAGACCACTGAAATTCCCAAAAACATTTTTCTCACAAAATATGGATCCAACACCCCTGAAAGTTCCGGAAATGTTGGCAGCCCAAAAAAGAAATTAAAATGCATTTTAGGCCTGCAAAAATGTAGAAACTTTGGAGGCCCAAAAAAGGGGTTTACAGGCATCCTAGACCCCCTAAAGTCCAGAAAATGTTGGTGGCCAAATACCTGTGACATAGAGCTCTGATTGTCCCAAAAACAGTTGCAGCCTGTAAGGGGCATTAACCCGCATTCTAGACCACTGAAATTCCCAAAAACATTTTTGTCACAAAATATGCATCCAACACCCCTGAAAGTTCCGGAAATGTTGGCAGCCCAAAAAAAGACCTTAAAATGCATCTTAGGCCTGCAAAAATGTAGAAATCTTTGAAGGACCATAAAAGGGATTTACAGGCATCCTAGACCCCCTAAAGTCCAGCAAAAGGTTGGTGGCCCAAAATACAGGGCCATTAACCCGCATCCTAGACCACTGAAATTCCCAAAAATATTTTTGGCACGAAATATGCATCCAACAACTCTGAAAGTTCAGGAAATGTTGCATCCCAAAAAAGGCATTAAAATGCATCTTAGGCCTGCAAAAATGTAGAAAACTTTGGAGGCCCAAAAAAGGCGTTTACAGGCATCCTAGACCCCATAATGTCTAGAAAATGTTGGTGGCCAAAAAACTGTGTCAGTGAGCTCTGATTGTCCCAAAAACAGTTGCAGCCTGTAAGAGGCATTAACCCGCATCCTAGACCACTGAAATTCACAAACATATTTTTGGCACAGAATATGCATCCAACACCCCTGAAAGATCAGAAAATGTTGGCAGCCCAAAAAATAACTTAAAATGCATCTTAGACCTGCAAGAATGTAGAAAACTTTGGAGGACCAAAAAAGGGCTTTACAGGCATCCTAGACCCCCTAAAGTCCCGGAAATTTTGGTGGCCCAAAGACAGTGTCAGAGAGCTCTGAATTTCCCAAAAACATTTGCAGCCTGAAAGGGGCATTAACCCGCACCCTAGACCACTGAAATTCCCAAACATATTTTTGGCACAGAATATGCATACAACACCCCTGAAAGTTTTTGGCACAGAATATGCATACAACACCCCTGAAAGATCAGAAAATGTTGGCAGCCCAAAAAATGCCTTAAAATGCATCTTAGGCCTGAAAAAATGTAGAAAACTTTGGAGGACCAAAAACGGGCTTTACAGGCATCCTAGACCCCCTAAAGTCCAGAAAATCTTGGTGGCCAAATACTTGTGTCAGTGAGCTCTGATTGTCCCAAAAACAGTTGCAGCCTGTAAGGGGCATTAACCCGCATTCTAGACCACTGAAATTCCCAAAAACATTTTTCTCACAAAATATGGATCCAACACCCCTGAAAGTTCCGGAAATGTTGGCAGCCCAAAAGAGGCATTAAAATGCATTTTAGGCCTGCAAAAATGTAGAAAACTTTGGAGGCCCAAAAAAGGGGTTTATAGCCATCCTAGACCCCCTAAAGTCCAGGAAAAGGTTGGTGGCCCAAAAACAGTGTCAGAGAGCTCTGATTGTCCCAAAAACATTTGTAGCCTGAAAGGGGCATTAACCCGCATCCTAGACCACTGAAATTCCCAAAAATATTTTTGGCACGAAATATGCATCCAACACCCTGAAAGTTCAGGAAATGTTGCAGCACAAAAAAGGAATTAAAATGCATCTTAGGCCTGCAAAAATGTAGAAAACTTTGGAGGCCCAAAAAAGGGGTTTACAGGCATCCTAGACCACCTAAAGTCCAGAAAATGTTGGTGGCCAAATGCCTGTGTCATAGAGCTCTGATTGTCCCAAAAACAGTTGCAGCCTGTAAGGGGCATTAACCCGCATTCTAGACCACTGAAATTCCCAAAAACATTTTTCTCACAAAATATGGATCCAACACCCCTGAAAGTTCCGGAAATGTTGGCAGCCCAAAAAAGGCATTAAAATGCATTTTAGGCCTGCAAAAATGTAGAAACTTTGGAGGCCCAAAAAAGGGGTTTACAGGCATCCTAGACCCCCTAAAGTCCAGAAAATGTTGGTGGCCAAATACCTGTGACATAGAGCTCTGATTGTCCCAAAAACAGTTGCAGCCTGTAAGGGGCATTAACCCGCATTCTAGACCACTGAAATTCCCAAAAACATTTTTGTCACAAAATATGCATCCAACACCCCTGAAAGTTCCGGAAATGTTGGCAGCCCAAAAAAAGACCTTAAAATGCATCTTAGGCCTGCAAAAATGTAGAAATCTTTGAAGGACCATAAAAGGGATTTACAGGCATCCTAGACCCCCTAAAGTCCAGCAAAAGGTTGGTGGCCCAAAATACAGGGCCATTAACCCGCATCCTAGACCACTGAAATTCACAAAAATATTTTTGGCACGAAATATGCATCCAACAACTCTGAAAGTTCAGGAAATGTTGCATCCCAAAAAAGGCATTAAAATGCATCTTAGGCCTGCAAAAATGTAGAAAACTTTGTAGGCCCAAAAAAGGCGTTTACAGGCATCCTAGACCCCCTAATGTCTAGAAAATGTTGGTGGCCAAAAAACTGTGTCAGTGAGCTCTGATTGTCCCAAAAACAGTTGCAGCCTGTAAGAGGCATTAACCCGCATCCTAGACCACTGAAATTCACAAACATATTTTTGGCACAGAATATGCATCCAACACCCCTGAAAGATCAGAAAATGTTGGCAGCCCAAAAAATAACTTAAAATGCATCTTAGACCTGCAAGAATGTAGAAAACTTTGGAGGACCAAAAAAGGGCTTTACAGGCATCCTAGACCCCCTAAAGTCCAGGAAAAGGTTGGTGGCCCAAAAACAGTGTCAGAGAGCTCTGATTGTCCCAAAAACATTGGTAGCCTGAAAGGGGCATTAACCCGCATCCTAGACCACTGATATTCCCAAAAATATTTTTGGCACGAAATATGCATCCAACACCCCTGAAAGTTCAGGAAATGTTGCAGCCCAAAAAAGGCATTAAAATGCATCTTAGGCCTGCAAAAATGTAGAAATCTTTGAAGGACCATAAAAGGGATTTACAGGCATCCTAGACCCCCTAAAGTCCAGAAAGTGTTGGTGGCCAAATACCTGTGTCAGTGAGCTCTGATTGTCCCAAAAACAGTTGCAGCCTGTAAGGCGCATTAACCCGCATTCTAGACCACTGTAATTCCCAAAAACATTTTTGCCACAAAATATGCATCCAACACCCCTGAAAGTTCCGGAAATGTTGGCAGCCCAAAAAGGCATTACAATGCATCTTAGGCCTGCAAAAATTTAGAAAACTTTGGAGGCCCAAAAAAGGGCTTTACAGGCATCCTAGACCCCCTAAATTCCAGGAAATGTTGGTGGCCCAAAAACAGTGTCAGAGAGCTCTGAATGTCCCAAAAAGATTTGCAGCCTGAAAGGGGCATGAACCCGCACCCTAGACCACTGAAATTCCTAAACATATTTTTGGCACAGAATATGCATCCAACACCCCTGAAAGATCAGAAAATGTTGGCAGCCCAAAAAATGCCTTAAAATGCATCTTAGGCCTCCAAAAATGTAGAAAACTTTGGAGGACCAAAAAAGGGCTTTACAGGCATCGTAGACCCCCCTAAAGTCCAGGAAAAGGTTGGTGGCCCAAAAACAGTGTCAGAGAGCTCTGATTGTCCGAAAAAAAATTGTAGCCTCAAAGGGGCATTAACCCGCATCCTAGACCACTGAAATTCGCAAAAATATTTTTGGCACGAAATATACATCCAACACCCCTGAAAGTTCAGGAAATGTTGCAGACCAAAAAAGGGATTAAAATGCATTTTAGGCCTGCAAAAATGTCGAAAACTTTGGAGGCCCAAAAAAGGGGCTTACAGGCATCCTAGACCCACTAAAGTCCAGAAAATGTTGGTGGCCAAATACCTGTGTCATTGAGCTCTGATTGTCCCAAAAACAGTTGCAGCCTGTAAGGGGAATTAACCCGCATTCCAGACGACTGAAATTCCCAAAAACATTTTTGTCACAAAATATGCATCCAACACCCCTGGAAGTTCCAGAAATGTTGGCAGCCCAAAAAGGCATTAAAATGCATCTTAGTCCTGCAAAAATGTAGAAAACTTTGGAGGCCCCAAAAAAAGTGTTTACAGGCATCCTAGATCCCCTAAAGTCCAGAAAGTGTTGGTGGCCAAATACCTGTGTCAGTGAGCTCTGATAGTCCCAAAAACAGTTGCAGCCTGTAAGGCGCATTAACGCACATTCTAGACCACTGAAATTCCCAAAAACATTTTTGTCACAAAATATGCATCCAACACCCCTGAAAGTTCAGGAAATGTTGCAGCACAAAAAAAGGCATTAAAATGCATCTTAGGCCTGCAAAAATGTCGAAAACTTTGGAGGCCCAAAAAGGGCTTTACAGGCATCCTAAACCCCAGACCCCCTAAAGTCCAGGAAATTTTGGTGGCCCAAAAACAGTGTCAGAGAGCTCTGAATTTCCCAAAAACATTTGCAGCCTGAAAGGGGCATTAACCCGCACCCTAGACCACTGAAATTCCCAAACATATTTTTGGCACGAAATATGCATCCAACACCCCTGAAAGTTCAGGAAATGTTGCATCCCAAAAAAGGCATTGAAATGCATCTTAGGCCTGCAAAAATATCGAAAACTTTGGAGGCCCAAAAAAGGGGTTTACAGGCATCCTAGACCCCCTAAAGTCCAGAAAATGTTGGTAGCCAAATACCTGTGTCATTGAGCTCTGATTGTCCCAAAAACAGTTGCAGCCTGTAAAGGGAATTAACCCGCATTCGAGACCACTGAAATTCCCAAAAACATTTTTGTCAGAAAATATGCATCCAACACCCCTGAAAGTTCAGGAAATGTTGGCAGCCCAAAAAAGGCCTTAAAATGCAACTTAGGCCTGCAAAAATGTATAAAACTTTGGAGGGCTATAAAAGGGTTTTACAGGCATCCTAGACCCCCTAAAGTCCAGGAAAGGGTTGGTGGCCCAAAAACAGTGTCAGAGAGCTCTGATTGTCCCAAAAACATTTGTAGCCTGAAAGGGGCATTAACCCGCATCCTAGACCACTGAAATTCCCAAAAATATTTTTGGCACGAAATATGCATCCAACACCCTGAAAGTTCAGGAAATGTTGCAGCCCAAAAAAGGCATTAAAATGCATCTTAGGCCTGCAAAAATGTAGAAAACTTTGGAGGCCCAAAAAAGGGGTTTACAGGCATCCTAGACCCCCTAAAGTCCAGAAAATGTTGGTGACCAAATACCTGTGTCATAGAGCTCTGATTGTCCCAAAAACAGTTGCCGCCTGTAAGGGGCATTAACCCGCATTCTAGACCACTGAAATTCCCAAGAACACTTTTCTCACAAAATATGCATCCAACACCCCTGAAAGTTCCGGAAATGTTGGCAGCCCAAAAAAGGCATTAAAATGCATCCTAGGTCTGCAAAAATGTAGAAAACTTTGGAGGCCCAAAAAAGGGCTTTACAGTCATCCTAGACCCCCAAAGTCCAGAAAATGTTGGTGGCCAAAAAACTGTGTCAGTGAGCTCTGAATGTCCCAAAAACAGTTGCAGCCTGTAAGAGGCATTAACCCGTATTCTAGACCACTGGAATTCCCAAAAACATTTTTGTCACAAAATATGCATCCAACACCCCTGAAAGTTAAGGAAATGTTGGCAGCCCAAAAAAGGCCTTAAAATGCAACTTAGGCCTGCAAAAATGTATAAAACTTTGGAGGGCTATAAAAGGGCTTTACAGGCATCCTAGACCCCCTAAAGTCCAGGAAAAGGTTGGTGGCCCAAAAACAGTGTCAGAGAGCTCTGATTGTCCCAAAAACATTTGTAGCTTGAAAGGGGCATTAACCCGCATCCTAGACCACTGAAATTCCCAAAAATATTTTTGGCACGAAATATGCATCCAACACCCCTGAAAGTTCAGGAAAAGTTGCAGCCCAAAAATGGCATTAAAATGCATCTTATGTCTGCAAAAATGTAGAAAACTTTGGAGGCCCAAAAAAGGGGTTTACAGGCATCCTAGAACCCCTAAAGTCCAGAAAATGTTGGTGGCCAAAAAACTGTGTCAGTGAGCTCTGATTGTCCCAAAAACAGTTGCAGCCTGTAAGGGGCATTAACCCGCATTCTAGACCACTGAAATTCCCAAAAACATTTTTGTCACAAAATATGCATCCAACACCCCTGAAAGTTCCAGAAATGTTGGCAGCCCAAAAAAGGCCTTAAAATGCATCTTAGGCCTGCAAAAATGTAGAAAACTTTGGAGGACCAAAAAAGGGCTTTACAGGCATCCTAGACCCTCTAAAGTCCAGAAAATGTTGGTGGCCAAATGCCTGTGTCAGTGAGCTCAGTTTGTCCCAAAAACAGTTGCAGCCTGTAAGGGGCATTAACCCGCATTCTAGACCACTGAAATTCCCCAAAACATTTTTGTCACAAAATATGCATCCAACACCCCTGAATGATCAGAAAATGTTGGCAGCCCAAAAAATGCCTTAAAATGCATCTTAGGCCTGCAAAAATGTAGAAAACTTTGGAGGACCAAAAAAGGGCTTTACAGGCATCCTAGACCCCCTAAAGTCCAGAAAATGTTGGTGGCCAAATACCTGTGTCAGTGAGCTCAGTTTGTCCCAAAAACAGTTGCAGCCTGTAAGGGGCATTAACCCGCATTCTAGACCACTGAAATTCCCAAAAACATTTTTGTCACAAAATATGCATCCAACACCCCTGAAAGTTCCGGAAATGTTGGCAGCCCAAAAAAGGCCTTAAAATGCAACTTAGGCCTGCAACAATGTATACAACTTTGGAGGGCTAAAAAAGGGCTTTACAGGCATCCTAGAACCCCTAACGTCCAGGAAAAGGTTGGTGTCCCAAAAACAGTGTCAGAGAGCTCTGATTGTCCCAAAAACATTTGTAGCCTGAAAGGGGCATTCACCCGCATCCTAGACGACTGAAATTCCCAACCATATTTTTGGCATAGAATATGCATTCAACACCCCTGAAAGATCAGAAAATGTTGGCAGCCCAAAATATGCCTTAAAATGCATCTTAGGCCTGCAAAAATGTAGAAAACTTTGGAGGACCAAAAAAGGGCTTTAAAGGCATCCTAGACCCCCTAAAGTCCAGAAAATCTTGGTGGCCAAATACTTGTGTCAGTGAGCTCTGATTGTCCCAAAAACAGTTGCAGCCTGTAAGGGGCATTAACCCGCATTCTAGACCACTGAAATTCCCAAAAATATTTTTGGCACGAAAAATGCATCCAACACCCTGAAAGTTCAGGAAATGTTGCAGCCCAAAGAAGGCATTAAAATGCATCTTAGGCCTGCAAAAATGTAGAAAAATTTGGAGGCCCAAAAAAGGGGTTTACAGGCATCCTAGACCCCCTAAAGTCCAGAAAATGTTGGTGGCCCAAAAACAGTGTCAGAGAGCTCTGAATGTCCCAAAAACATTTGCAGCCTGAAAGGGGCATTAACCCGCATCCTAGACCACTGAAATTCCCAAACATATTTTTGGCACAGAATATGCATACAACACCCCTGAAAGTTTTTGGCACAGAATATGCATACAACACCCCTGAAAGATCAGAAAATGTTGGCAGCCCAAGAAATGCCTTAAAATGCATCTTAGGCCTGAAAAAATGTAGAAAACTTTGGAGGACCAAAAACGGGCTTTACAGGCATCCTAGACCCCCTAAAGTCCAGAAAATCTTGGTGGCCAAATACTTGTGTCAGTGAGCTCTGATTGTCCCAAAAACAGTTGCAGCCTGTAAGGGGCATTAACCCGCATTCTAGACCACTGAAATTCCCAAAAACATTTTTCTCACAAAATATGGATCCAACACCCCTGAAAGTTCCGGAAATGTTGGCAGCCCAAAAGAGGCATTAAAATGCATTTTAGGCCTGCAAAAATGTAGAAAACTTTGGAGGCCCAAAAAAGGGGTTTATAGCCATCCTAGACCCCCTAAAGTCCAGGAAAAGGTTGGTGGCCCAAAAACAGTGTCAGAGAGCTCTGATTGTCCCAAAAACATTTGTAGCCTGAAAGGGGCATTAACCCGCATCCTAGACCACTGAAATTCCCAAAAATATTTTTGGCACGAAATATGCATCCAACAACTCTGAAAGTTCAGGAAATGTTGCATCCCAAAAAAGGCATTAAAATGCATCTTAGGCCTGCAAAAATGTAGAAAACTTTGGAGGCCCAAAAAAGGCGTTTACAGGCATCCTAGACCCCCTAATGTCTAGAAAATGTTGGTGGCCAAAAAACTGTGTCAGTGAGCTCTGATTGTCCCAAAAACAGTTGCAGCCTGTAAGAGGCATTAACCCGCATCCTAGACCACTGAAATTCACAAACATATTTTTGGCACAGAATATGCATCCAACACCCCTGAAAGATCAGAAAATGTTGGCAGCCCAAAAAATAACTTAAAATGCATCTTAGACCTGCAAGAATGTAGAAAACTTTGGAGGACCAAAAAAGGGCTTTACAGGCATCCTAGACCCCCTAAAGTCCCGGAAATTTTGGTGGCCCAAAGACAGTGTCAGAGAGCTCTGAATTTCCCAAAAACATTTGCAGCCTGAAAGGGGCATTAACCCGCACCCTAGACCACTGAAATTCCCAAACATATTTTTGGCACGAAATATGCATCCAACACCCCTGAAAGTTCAGGAAATGTTGCATCCCAAAAAAGGCATTGAAATGCATCTTAGGCCTGCAAAAATATCGAAAACTTTGGAGGCCCAAAAAAGGGGTTTACAGGCATCCTAGACCCCCTAAAGTCCAGAAAATGTTGGTAGCCAAATACCTGTGTCATTGAGCTCTGATTGTCCCAAAAACAGTTGCAGCCTGTAAGGGGCATTAACCCGCATTCTAGACCACTGAAATTCCCAAAAACATTTTTGTCACAAAATATGCATCCAACACCCCTGAAAGTTCCGGAAATGTTGGCAGCCCAAAAAAAGACCTTAAAATGCATCTTAGGCCTGCAAAAATGTAGAAATCTTTGAAGGACCATAAAAGGGATTTACAGGCATCCTAGACCCCCTAAAGTCCAGCAAAAGGTTGGTGGCCCAAAATACAGGGCCATTAACCCGCATCCTAGACCACTGAAATTCCCAAAAATATTTTTGGCACGAAATATGCATCCAACAACTCTGAAAGTTCAGGAAATGTTGCATCCCAAAAAAGGCATTAAAATGCATCTTAGGCCTGCAAAAATGTAGAAAACTTTGGAGGCCCAAAAAAGGCGTTTACAGGCATCCTAGACCCCCTAATGTCTAGAAAATGTTGGTGGCCAAAAAACTGTGTCAGTGAGCTCTGATTGTCCCAAAAACAGTTGCAGCCTGTAAGAGGCATTAACCCGCATCCTAGACCACTGAAATTCACAAACATATTTTTGGCACAGAATATGCATCCAACACCCCTGAAAGATCAGAAAATGTTGGGAGCCCAGAAAATAACTTAAAATGCATCTTAGACCTGCAAGAATGTAGAAAACTTTGGAGGACCAAAAAAGGGCTTTACAGGCATCCTAGACCCCCTAAAGTCCAGGAAAAGGTTGGTGGCCCAAAAACAGTGTCAGAGAGCTCTGATTGTCCCAAAAACATTGGTAGCCTGAAAGGGGCATTAACCCGCATCCTAGACCACTGATATTCCCAAAAATATTTTTGGCACGAAATATGCATCCAACACCCCTGAAAGTTCAGGAAATGTTGCAGCCCAAAAAAGGCATTAAAATGCATCTTAGGCCTGCAAAAATGTAGAAAACTTTGGAGGCCCAAAAAAGGTGTTTACAGGCATCCTAGACCCCCTAAAGTCCAGAAAGTGTTGGTGGCCAAATACCTGTGTCAGTGAGCTCTGATTGTCCCAAAAACAGTTGCAGCCTGTAAGGCGCATTAACCCGCATTCTAGACCACTGTAATTCCCAAAAACATTTTTGCCACAAAATATGCATCCAACACCCCTGAAAGTTCCGGAAATGTTGGCAGCCCAAAAAGGCATTACAATGCATCTTAGGCCTGCAAAAATTTAGAAAACTTTGGAGGCCCAAAAAAGGGCTTTACAGGCATCCTAGACCCCCTAAATTCCAGGAAATGTTGGTGGCCCAAAAACAGTGTCAGAGAGCTCTGAATGTCCCAAAAAGATTTGCAGCCTGAAAGGGGCATGAACCCGCACCCTAGACCACTGAAATTCCTAAACATATTTTTGGCACAGAATATGCATCCAACACCCCTGAAAGATCAGAAAATGTTGGCAGCCCAAAAAATGCCTTAAAATGCATCTTAGGCCTGCAAAAATGTAGAAAACTTTGGAGGACCAAAAAAGGGCTTTACAGGCATCGTAGACCCCCCTAAAGTCCAGGAAAAGGTTGGTGGCCCAAAAACAGTGTCAGAGAGCTCTGATTGTCCGAAAAAAAATTGTAGCCTGAAAGGGGCATTAACCCGCATCCTAGACCACTGAAATTCGCAAAAATATTTTTGGCACGAAATATGCATCCAACACCCCTGAAAGTTCAGGAAATGTTGCAGACCAAAAAAGGGATTAAAATGCATTTTAGGCCTGCAAAAATGTCGAAAACTTTGGAGGCCCAACAAAAGGGGCTTACAGGCATCCTAGACCCACTAAAGTCCAGAAAATGTTGGTGGCCAAATACCTGTGTCAGTGAGCTCTGATTGTCCCAAAAACAGTTGCAGCCTGTAAGGGGAATTAACCCGCATTCCAGACGACTGAAATTCCCAAAAACATTTTTGTCACAAAATATGCATCCAACACCCCTGAAAGTTCCAGAAATGTTGGCAGCCCAAAAAGGCATTAAAATGCATCTTAGTCCTGCAAAAATGTAGAAAACTTTGGAGGCCCCAAAAAAAGTGTTTACAGGCATCCTAGATCCCCTAAAGTCCAGAAAGTGTTGGTGGCCAAATACCTGTGTCAGTGAGCTCTGATAGTCCCAAAAACAGTTGCAGCCTGTAAGGCGCATTAACGCACATTCTAGACCACTGAAATTCCCAAAAACATTTTTGTCACAAAATATGCATCCAACACCCCTGAAAGTTCAGGAAATGTTGCAGCACAAAAAAAGGCATTAAAATGCATCTTAGGCCTGCAAAAATGTAGAAAACTTTGGAGGCCCAAAAAGGGCTTTACAGGCATCCTAGACCCCCTAAAGTCCAGGAAATTTTGGTGGCCCAAAGACAGTGTCAGAGAGCTCTGAATTTCCCAAAAACATTTGCAGCCTGAAAGGGGCATTAACCCGCACCCTAGACCACTGAAATTCCCAAACATATTTTTGGCACGAAATATGCATCCAACACCCCTGAAAGTTCAGGAAATGTTGCATCCCAAAAAAGGCATTGAAATGCATCTTAGGCCTGCAAAAATATCGAAAACTTTGGAGGCCCAAAAAAGGGGTTTACAGGCATCCTAGAACCCCTAAAGTCCAGAAAATGTTGGTAGCCAAATACTTGTGTCATTGAGCTCTGATTGTCCCAAAAACAGTTGCAGCCTGTAAAGGGAATTAACCCGCATTCGAGACCACTGAAATTCCCAAAAACATTTTTGTCAGAAAATATGCATCCAACACCCCTGAAAGTTCAGGAAATGTTGGCAGCCCAAAAAAGGCCTTAAAATGCAACTTAGGCCTGCAAAAATGTATAAAACTTTGGAGGGCTATAAAAGGGTTTTACAGGCATCCTAGACCCCCTAAAGTCCAGGAAAGGGTTGGTGGCCCAAAAACAGTGTCAGAGAGCTCTGATTGTCCCAAAAACATTTGTAGCCTGAAAGGGGCATTAACCCGCATCCTAGACCACTGAAATTCCCAAAAATATTTTTGGCACGAAATATGCATCCAACACCCTGAAAGTTCAGGAAATGTTGCAGCCCAAAAAAGGCATTAAAATGCATCTTAGGCCTGCAAAAATGTAGAAAACTTTGGATGCCCAAAAAGGGGTTTACAGGCATCCTAGACCCCCTAAAGTCCAGAAAATGTTGGTGACCAAATACCTGTGTCATAGAGCTCTGATTGTCCCAAAAACAGTTGCCGCCTGTAAGGGGCATTAACCCGCATTCTAGACCACTGAAATTCCCAAGAACACTTTTCTCACAAAATATGCATCCAACACCCCTGAAAGTTCCGGAAATGTTGGCAGCCCAAAAAAGGCATTAAAATGCATCCTAGGCCTGCAAAAATGTAGAAAACTTTGGAGGCCCAAAAAAGGGCTTTACAGTCATCCTAGACCCCCAAAGTCCAGAAAATGTTGGTGGCCAAAAAACTGTGTCAGTGAGCTCTGAATGTCCCAAAAACAGTTGCAGCCTGTAAGAGGCATTAACCCGTATTCTAGACCACTGGAATTCCCAAAAACATTTTTGTCACAAAATATGCATCCAACACCCCTGAAAGTTAAGGAAATGTTGGCAGCCCAAAAAAGGCCTTAAAATGCAACTTAGGCCTGCAAAAATGTATAAAACTTTGGAGGGCTATAAAAGGGCTTTACAGGCATCCTAGACCCCCTAAAGTCCAGGAAAAGGTTGGTGGCCCAAAAACAGTGTCAGAGAGCTCTGATTGTCCCAAAAACATTTGTAGCTTGAAAGGGGCATTAACCCGCATCCTAGACCACTGAAATTCCCAAAAATATTTTTGGCACGAAATATGCATCCAACACCCCTGAAAGTTCAGGAAAAGTTGCAGCCCAAAAATGGCATTAAAATGCATCTTATGTCTGCAAAAATGGAGAAAACTTTGGAGGCCCAAAAAAGGGGTTTACAGGCATCCTAGAACCCCTAAAGTCCAGAAAATGTTGGTGGCCAAAAAACTGTGTCAGTGAGCTCTGATTGTCCCAAAAACAGTTGCAGCCTGTAAGGGGCATTAACCCGCATTCTAGACCACTGAAATTCCCAAAAACATTTTTGTCACAAAATATGCATCCAACAACCCTGAAAGTTCCAGAAATGTTGGCAGCCCAAAAAAGGCCTTAAAATGCATCTTAGGCCTGCAAAAATGTAGAAAACTTTGGAGGACCAAAAAAGGGCTTTACAGGCATCCTAGACCCTCTAAAGTCCAGAAAATGTTGGTGGCCAAATGCCTGTGTCAGTGAGCTCAGTTTGTCCCAAAAACAGTTGTAGCCTGTAAGGGGCATTAACCCGCATTCTAGACCACTGAAATTCCCAAAAACATTTTTGTCACAAAATATGCATCCAACACCCCTGAAAGTTCCGGAAATGTTGGCAGCCCAAAAAAGGCCTTAAAATGCAACTTAGGCCTCCAACAATGTATACAACTTTGGAGGGCTAAAAAAGGGCTTTACAGGCATCCTAGAACCCCTAAAGTCCAGGAAAAGGTTGGTGTCCCAAAAACAGTGTCAGAGAGCTCTGATTGTCCCAAAAACATTTGTAGCCTGAAAGGGGCATTCACCCGCATCCTAGACGACTGAAATTCCCAACCATATTTTTGCATAGAATATGCATTCAACACCCCTGAAAGATCAGAAAATGTTGGCAGCCCAAAATATGCCTTAAAATGCATCTTAGGCCTGCAAAAATGTAGAAAACTTTGGAGGACCAAAAAAGGGCTTTAAAGGCATCCTAGACCCCCTAAAGTCCAGGAAAAGGTTGGTGGCCCAAAAACAGTGTCAGAGAGCTCTGATTGTCCCAAAAATATTTGCAGCCTGTAAGGGGCATTAACCCGCATTCTAGACCACTGAAATTCCCAAAAATATTTTTGGCACGAAATATGCATCCAACACCCTGAAAGTTCAGGAAATGTTGCAGCCCAAAGAAGGCATTAAAATGCATCTTAGGCCTGCAAAAATGTAGAAAAATTTGGAGGCCCAAAAAAGGGGTTTACAGGCATCCTAGACCCCCTAAAGTCCAGAAAATGTTGGTGGCCCAAAAACAGTGTCAGAGAGCTCTGAATGTCCCAAAAACATTTGCAGCCTGAAAGGGGCATTAACCCGCATCCTAGACCACTGAAATTCCCAAACATATTTTTGGCACAGAATATGCATACAACACCCCTGAAAGTTTTTGGCACAGAATATGCATACAACACCCCTGAAAGATCAGAAAATGTTGGCAGCCCAAAAAATGCCTTAAAATGCATCTTAGGCCTGAAAAAATGTAGAAAACTTTGGAGGACCAAAAACGGGCTTTACAGGCATCCTAGACCCCCTAAAGTCCAGAAAATCTTGGTGGCCAAATACTTGTGTCAGTGAGCTCTGATTGTCCCAAAAACAGTTGCAGCCTGTAAGGGGCATGTAGGGTATTTTGTGGAGATTTGGGGCCTGACGGTATTTTATTACCGCCGAAAAATAACTTAGCAATAATCACTCTTTGTATTCAGATTAGGCCATGTGCAACAATAATACAATGGACATGCATTATTTCAGCACCCAGACCTGCATATTTGGTATACGTGGTTGGTGGTATTTTGGTGAGCATAATTCCCTTGTTTTATTTGTGGCCCCAATGTCCAGAATCCCTTATCTTTGCTTAGATTTTTCGTGTGATCATTAGAGAGACCTCAGACCTGCATTCTAGGAATACCACATTTCCAGTGATAGTGTTGGCGTGCCACCATGGGCGAACTCACTGACTTATTTACGACAGAGAGCTATATGTGGTAGTCTTGTGGTAATTTCCACTACCTTATATACGGTAGGGAGCTATGTTCAGAGAGTCTCTCTTCCCGTTGGCTCATGTACCTCCAACAAGTTATGCTACAGTTACTCACAATTATTCATACTGATTCTGACATGCACACATCTGTCTTAAAATGACCATTGCACTGTTTAAAAATCTCCCCACATCATTGGCATTGTAATGGTAAATAGAAAATAAACCATCCGTCTGTTTTCAAATATTTTCTGTATTATAAAAGTTGCATTTAGACATGATCTCATTCTTTACAGAAATAAATAAAATGGTACATTAAAAGCATTTTCTATGTCACACTGCAAAGAGCGTGGCGGAGAACAGAACTCAAATTGCAACATTGGTATTTGATTAAGACACGCACAGGAATCCTACACTGACTGCATATTTTCGTGCACACACCCGGCTCCCACGCTTAGGTAATTACCTTATCTGAGTGTTCTTCAGTTGTTCTCTTTGTGAATGTGGCTCTCTTGGATTGACTCCAGCAAAAAGGAACGCTTGCCTTCTCAAGCCGGGGTCATTGCCTGGAATTCTCAGCTTTTTCAGATAGGAATGCCTCAGCCAGTGGAAAGGTTTTTCTTTCAGCTCTCCCCAGCCTCGACTGCAGCAGGACACCGGAATCTGCATTCAGTCAGGACCCCACAGCCAGGTCTTCTCCCCAGTAGTGCAGAAAGATGTCTGCCTCTCTTTTTCCCTGATACTGCCCACTAAAACTTTCCTCTCAGCCCTCTGTATGACGTGTCCCAATGAAATCCATCATCTCTCATCCTCCTACTCTTCAACAATAGCTTCGCTTATACATTTGCAATTGTTGCAAATCTGACTTCCTCCTTCCTGCAGTTACTGTGCACAAAAACACGGAGAATCAGGCAGAGAAGAGAAGAGAAAAAATCTGCACACACATTTAAATGGTTTTCAGAGTATGCCTAATTCTGCAGTGGAGAACACATTTTATTAGTGGGTTATATTAAAATAAGGTTTTATTAGTCAGGTTAATGGTTAATAGGTTAGCTGTTAATTTTCAAATGTGTCTCTAGCAATATAGGCATTTCAGGTGAAAAATAGTGTGCATTTTTAAATGAACACGTGTGCTTTTAACTGTAAAAATAGATTTGCATCTTATATGTTAAAATCGTTTTTGACTGAATAGCCTGTCTTTCCTTGTTAATCTGCTAACCCATATAGCAATGCACCGCACCCTTGTGGTGGTGGTGCTGCAAAAAAAAATTTGCTACTTGTGCAGTAGCGCTGTACTCTGTGCTGTTTGCTAAATATCCTTACATATACCCTCCTTTTGTTTTTAGAACTTGGCTATAATCCAAGCCAATTCCTAAAAACAACTTGTTCTATTTTTTTTTACAATATAGCAATCCAACAAAATGAATATTCATGTGCATCAATGAAAATTTGCAATCAACATTTCATCTGAGTCCATCAGTTCATAAAATGTTCCACATTTGCCTTCTCAGTGGAAGTGGCATTACTTTAAGTTTAAATTTTCCAAGTCAATTAAAAACAATGAAATAAAACAACTAACTAAAACAAATAAGTAATATAACAAGTTAAAATAAATAATTAAAATAATAAATACGTGGAACTTCATATGCCGGAACTTTTGTTTTGTCTCTTTTGGTATGTCCCGACCAGCGATGTTATTCGGTTCATTCGAGTACTCTTTCATCTTGGCAATCTTGAATCCACAGTAGTCATCTCTTTTGGCATTCCGGTTATTTTGTCTTCACCTCCACCTGGAGGCAGGCATCTTTTGGTCTTCATCCAGGGGACTCCAGGACTCCATCGTCTCCCGTGGCCTCTGATCCCGGAACCTCCGACCAAATAATGTTAATTGTCTAAATCAAGATAGAAAATAAACAGATTAAGTACATAGCACAATACTAATTTCCACCTTTTGCCAAAAATAAAACATGCTTGGTAAAAATATTTCGTTTATATTTTTTTCTGTTTTTTTTTTTTCTGAAATCAAATACAAGTTAAAAGAAAACAAGCATATATAAAACAGCATTCAATATTTAATACACTTTCTCTCTGCACACCAACCATGAGCTTCCGTTATATGTGCATTTATTTATTTATTTATTTATTTATTTATTTATTTATATTATATATTTTTACATATATTACAGTGTTTATGTGCCATCATAACAATCAACTTTTTTTTAACTTCTTTGTCACTGCCTCCTGATTACACCCATTTATTTTCTCAAGGGACTCTATCTGTTTCTACATGCTCAAGCTGCCTGATCTCATGTCTGGGATGGCATGGTTTGATTTGATTTACATGGACAAACTGCTCTATTGCTGTTTCACCTTCATTTTTCAAAATTTTATACACTACAGGAGAGACTTTATCTATAATTCGAAATGGCCCCTGCCAGGCTGCTAGAAATTTAGAATTTTTCTGTTTACTTTTTCCAAAATGAAACTTGTACACCTGATCCCCTACACTGTATTCCTTTACTGATGTCTTTTTATCATAATATGACTTTGCACTGCCAGCAGCCCTTTCCAGATTTCTCTGCACAAAAGCAAATGCATGTTGCAAATGCCTCCTCAGTTCATCAATATATTCATGAACTGTGGATGCACTCACTAGAGTTTGCTCATGTGTTCTGTATAGTAGGTGTTGTGGTAACACCATTTTCCTACCTGTTAAGACCTCATGGGGGCTAACACCTGTTGCTTTGGCAGGAGTCGACCTGATTGCCATCAGAACCAACGGTAAACGTAAATCCCAGCTGGAACCTGCTTCTGCCACAAATTTCTTTAAAATATCCACAACAGACCTATTGCTCCTTTCAACTGTACCTGAAGACGCCGCCCGATATGCGATATGTAGTTTCCTTTTCACACCTAGTATTTGCCATACCTTACTCATTAGAGCACTTGTGAAATGACTTCCTCTGTCTGACTCAATTCTTTGTGGCAACCCAAACCTTGAGAACACATGGTTCACCAGCAATGTGGCTGCTGTTTGCGCACTACAATCTGGTGCAGGAATGCACTCAATCCACTTTGACATCAAACATACCACACTCAAAATATAACGGTGTCCCCTGCTCGACCTTTTTAAAGGACCTACATAGTCTATTTGCAAATCTGACCATGGGAGAGTTAGGCCTCTTTTCATCAATGGTGCTCTATGCATTGGTGAAGCAGGTTTAAATTGGGCGCATACTAGACATCCTCTAGTATATAATTCCACATCTTGGGACATATGAGGCCAGTAAGCATAATCTTTTAGTATTTCTAATGTTTTTTGTGAACCTCTATGGCCTGCAGTTATGGCATCGTGTGCATGGTGTAGCATTAGTCCTCTGAATGAAAGGGGTACTACCCACTGTATTTGCCCTGTTATGGACTCTCTAATCATGAGTCCATCCTGTAATCTAATTCGTGTTTTGTTCTTTAATAACACCCTCAACTCTTCTTTTCCCATACAATCATTTTCTGTTAAAGGATTTTGTTCAGGATCTATCAAATGATTATAATAGATTCCCAAAATTTGATCATTCTTTTGTGCCTCAATCAAATCTTGGTCTGGCGTGTCATGACTCCACTGCACCACCGGTTGATCTACCTCCTTTGGTGCTTTAGAACGTGTGACTGCATCAATTTGTATTTCACCCATTAAATAATCAATAGGTAGCAATTCTCCCATCACAGCCCCAATCTTAGCCAGATGGTCTGCCTTATCATTTCCCTCCTTATCCTCTCCTGGTGTTTTTAAATGCCCACGAATTTTTCTCCAGTATATTGTTAAATTATTTTCTGACACCAATTTGTCTATGGCTTGTATCATTTTTCCATGTTTAAGTGGTTTTTTGTTGTATGTAACCATGCCTCTTGCTTTCCAACCAGGCAAATACTCCACAAAACTATTCCGTGCATAGTCAGAATCAGTCACCAGGACAATTTCACTGAACTTTTTATCAACTGCAGTAGCAATTGCTTTATAGATGGCTGCCAATTCCGCCACCTGACTGCTCCTATCTCCAATCCTCATCCCTATACTAGGAACGCCTTCACATTTCAACCAGACATTTCCTATTCCTGCCACTAATTGTTTATCATTGTCATTTTCAATGTGAAAAGCACAACCGTCCACATATACAGTTGGCAAATCCTTGCATGTTTTTTCATCAAAAGCTTTGTGTGGTGATTGTTCAAATTCCTGTAAACTAGCTTCCACATCCATTTCATTTGTTATTTGTTCAGCTGCACAGTCATGTAAGTCAGCTAACCCTTGAGCAATTGGGCTCTTTTTATTTTGTCCATATCTTACTTCTACAGGAAAACCTTGTAATGCCAGCGTCCATGAAGTGATTCTGGATTGCGCTAGATTGCCTGATCTAATTCTTTTACTCTCTAAAAATTGCAAAGGTTGATGATTTGTTTCAATAATCACCTTTTCTCCCTGAACAATGGGGCGAAAATGTTGTAGCGCCCACACAGTGGTTAATAGGGCCTTCTCACATTCATTAAATTTCATTTCAACTTGGGAAAATGCCTTACTTGCATATGCAATGGTTTTGTGATTCAAATCGTGTTTTTGTGATAACACTGCTGACATACAATGTTCAGAAAAGCCTATTTCTATAAAGAAATCCCTGTCCTTTATGGGGTATGCTAAACATGGTGCCTTTACAAGACATTCCTTCAATCTAGCCACTGCATCAGACTGCTCTCTTTCCCATCTCCAGGGAGTATTTAGTTTAAGCAGTTTAGTCAATGGTTGAGTGATTTCTGCATAATTCTCAATGAACTTTCTGTTATAGCCTGTCATCCCTAATAAACTTTTTACTCCTTTCACATTTTTAGGATCTTTTAATCTTTGTATGGCCTCTATTTTCTTCCTTTGTGGATTTAGCCCATGTTCAGTCACTTCATGCCCTAGAAAGTTCACTTTTTTCTTGCACCATTGTGCTTTTTGCAAAGATACTTTGGCGCCTGCTTTCTGCAATTGGCCAAGTATATGTCTTATTTCATCAAAATGGCTTTTAAGGCTTTCATTTTTTATCAGGACATCATCCACATAAACTATTGTTCCTCTTTCCGCTGCATCCGGCATGGCCTTTCTCAAAAATATGCCAAATTCACTCCCACTATTGATGTACCCGAACGGAGCTCTAAGCCAGGCATATTGAGTCCTGTCAAATGTAAAGGAAAATAGGTGTTGTATCTCCTCTGCCAATGGCACACACCAATATCCAGATGTGAGATCTAATGTGGTAAATACATTTGAACCATGTATCTGAGCTAGGCCCTGATCAATGAATGGTAGTGGCCATCTAGATACTGGTACTCTTTTATTTAACTCTCTTAAGTCTGCACACAGCCGCCATTGACCATTTGGCTTTAACACACCTAAAATAGGCGTATTGGATGTGCTATGAATGGGCCTAATTATTCCCCGTGATTCCAAATTTTTAATAATCTCTGCCAATGATTCTAAACATGCCAGCGGTAGTCTATACTGGCGTACAAACACTGGATTTCTGCTACAACCTTCTGGTAGTGTGACCACATGTAAATCAGTTAAACCACAATCATAAGCATCTTTTGCAAATACATCCTTAAACTCCATAAATATTTCCCTCAGGTCGTCTCGATCCTCATCGCTGTCGCATGCATCCGCTAAGGAGATCTGCTCTTCTACCATTCTGGAAAATTCTGGAAACTCTTCTGGTAAAGGAATCTCAGCGCTTTCCTCTAACTGTGTGGCTGTGTCTTTTTGTAGAGCTGCCACTTTTAAATATTTTGGCATATCAGCTTCCACTTCAATGGGCTGATTTCCTGTTTCATTTTCATTTAAATTAAATATTATGCAATCCTCTTGATGGCAGCACACTGTCTCATTTGAATCATAAGGATACACAGAATGAATTTTAAATATTCCTTTGGGCTGAGAGTCCAGGTGTTCTGGCAACTCGCCCTTGGCATCTACATATTTTTCAGGAATATTCCCAATCACCATGTTATTTAAATCTGCCGTATAATGTGATTTTTGTATGGCCATTCCTAATGGGGAGTTTTCCTCTAAATGAATATCCTGACAACCTTTATTATTTACCATGATTTTTACAGATCCCTCACCAATGTCTACCAATGGAATGTATTCATAATCCAGGCCTTGCTGTTTTATGGATTCATTCAGGCATACAAATGCATCAGAGCCTTTCATCTGCTGTCCATTTTTGCATTTCAGTGTTATTGCAAACTGTTTTGTAAATGCAGGAACAATAGTATTTTTCCTCATTTGTAATTCGACTGCATAAGGAACTAGTTGTGCACAATGATAAGCCCTTCTTTTGTCTTCAAATTCAGGTGCCGGACCACCTAGGCGTGACCATATTTTTTGATTAAGGAAATCTAACACCATACACATTCTGTGCATGATGTCATTGCCCATGTAAAATTCATTTTGTGCTCCATTCACTATCCATACATTATGGTAAATTATTTTCTGCCCAATGCTAATTTTAAGCATGCATCTGCCTGCAATTCGGTTTTCAAAGTCTGGACTGTCCAACCCAGAAACATATTGGTTTTTAATCCTAAATTTCGGGATTTCTTCCCTCTCCATAATTTTTTGCAACAATTTCTCATTAATGAAACTCCTTTCATGTTCAAGCGCTAAAGTGGCTTTTATTGTTTTAAGATAATCATTTATACCAACGTGAACCCATGGTTGCTCATCTTCCATGTGTATTTCTGCCAGAGTGGTAATGTGTTTTTCTGAATCTGTTTTAGGAACAATATTCTGTTTGCATGTATTCTCTTTTAAGTAAAAACGTAATGTGTGCTCATCTATAGCAGTCTGCCAATCTTTCCTTGGGTCCAAGTATATTTGTACAGGTAGTTTTTCATTGTCGCTCTGATCTTTGTCTTGACACATTAATATAACAGTGACACTAGGTATGCAGCTATTCTGGAGATATACCTCCACAGCATCATTTGTTTTGGCAACGGTGTGACATTCTTTTATATTGCTGTTTTGTGATTTTAGTTTCTTAGGCCTCAATGGTTTTTTGGTTAAGGACCACAGCACTCCATTCACCCCATCTATGAGAGGAGACAATCTTTTCAGGCAATCTGTCCCCATCAGAAATGGAATTTCACAAATAGATGTGATCAATA
This sequence comes from Ambystoma mexicanum, assembly GCF_040938575.1. Lineage (NCBI taxonomy): Eukaryota > Metazoa > Chordata > Amphibia > Caudata > Ambystomatidae > Ambystoma > Ambystoma mexicanum. The sequence goes on along the minus strand of NC_090934.1, from coordinate 1,396,317,992 downwards.
CCTCTTGTTTCATTCTGTGCTTTCCTATTTTTATGTCAACCTCAGTTACACCTATGATGGGCACCTCCTCCCCATTAAAGTTATGCACTGGGCCTTGATTTGCCTTCACTGTGATCTGACTCTGTGGAGGCCTCCCTTCATTGATACTCTTTACCAGCTCCTTGGACATAATTGTGGCCTGTGCGCCAGTGTCAATCATAGCGAAGGTGTGGCATTTTTCTTCTACAGTGATGGGTGCATAATATCTGTCCTCAACTTCCTCTAATACACATAAGAAATGTGAATTCTTACTGATTTCAGGGCTCACCTTTCTCAGGTCTTTTTCACTTTTGGCTAAGCACATTGGTAAATGAAAAGACATTTTTCCCTCCTTTTTACCCATTTCTGTGCGAGATATTTTATTCATTTCTCCATGTTCAGAGGTTTTTTTGAGTGTGGCCACTGTTCGCCCATCCATCTGGGTAACATCAGAGACCACATTACAATCCTCCAACTGAACATGTGTAACAACATCATTCAGCAATTTGTCATTTTTTAATTCTGTGCATTTGTGATCATTTAGTGTAATACCAGCCCTTTCAGCCTCTTCAAAAATATGTGGCTCAAAGAATTCTTCAGTTGATTGACTTGTACCCTCCTTGTGAGTATTTCCTTTTTCTGTCTGTGTTTGGTCATTGTATTGCTTGCCCAGGGAAGGAGCTATGGCATCCCCACTTACTCCCTGTTCACTGGTATTCCCCATGCATGAGTCATTTTTCTTAAATCTGTCCCTTTGTTCTTTTGGAATTCCTAATGTTTCTTTTTCATTTGTGCAAATCTTTACTGTTTTATTTAGCTCTAAGTTAAACCGTATCTCTTTTTTAGAAGTATTTGCACTTTCTATCACAATTTCATTTACTGGTACTTTCATTTTTAATCCATTAGTCACCTCAGAGTTGTCATGCAAAATTATATCAGAGCAATCTGTCATTTTGGCACTGCGATTATCATGAGTACTTAGTCACTTTTCGGAAGCCCCCCGGTCATTGCTATGGCCATCAGCCCCCTCTTTGGAAGGTTGTTTTTGCGCTGTATAGAGCTTTCCTATTTGCTCAGCTAACATTTTCACTTGGGCCTCAAGGCACTGGAACCTTTCCATCTCTCTAGGATCCTCTTTCTGTGGCCTAGGTCGATATTGGTTGTTTTCCCCCTGATTGGATCTATTCTGATACCTCTCAGGTGATTGATACCGGTTGGGATGGTTTCTGAACTCTTGATTTATTTGTGGAGGGGAGCGGGTTGCACCCATCCTTTGATTATAGTCCCCTGGTGGGGAATCATTGTACTGGCGTGGACTGTAGTTCACGTTTTGCCTCATGTCCTGTCTCTCAGATTGTGGGTACTGGCCCCTATGTTGATTTCCATTATCATTAAATCGATCCACATATCGGGGCCTATCCTGATTACCATATATCATGGTGTTGGGATCAAACCTACTCTGTGTCCCCAATGACTGGTAGGGACCATCGTTTCTTTGATCTTGATTTTGTCTCTGGTTATTGTTCATACCTGCCATATCAGACCGGTATCTTACCCGGGGTCTATCTCCTAAATATCTAGGGCTAATGTAGCTCTCTCTATTACTAGGATCATGTGATTGGAACATTGGTACAGGAAATGGCGATCTTTGTTGATTACCCCTTTGTTCAGGTGTCACATTATTTTTACCTTGGCTTTGAGCAGACTCAAGGGACATTTTGGCTGACCTGATTTCCATTACTGTGGCTGAGGGTTCTTTAGATTTAGGCCTAGTATCTTTCATTTTATCACTTTCTCTACCCTGACAATAGAGTACCTCATATAGCTTTGTGTTTTGATGTACAATCCATTCAAGGGACTTGTCACGGTCAAATTCACGGACCAATTGGGATATGATGTCTTTCTGTAGCCCATAGAAGTATGCGGTTTTAAACTCATTGGAATTTGAGTCAAAAGATACATCAAAGCGAGAGAATGCTCTTTTTAAGTCTTGTAAAAATTGGCGAGGGGATGTATTAGGTCCAGCAGTAATAGTGTACGCGACTTTCTTTGCCTCCTGCAATGACTGAAAGGAGAAAAATGACGCCTAATTTCTTTTTCAAACTCCAGCCATGTCATATTCTGCTGTTCATTTAATCCCCTTATGATGCTGGCCGTCGGGGCATCTAAAGTTAAATGAAAATATTGTCTGTACTGTTCCTTAGGTATCTGGAGTGCTTTAAAAATGTCATGTACCGCTTCTAAGTGATCCTCAATGCAGCATTCACCTCCCTTTTTAAATGGTTTGATCAGGGCTTTAATGGATTTCATTATTTTTATGGGGCTACTTGTTGCAATGCATGGAATTGCACTATTTTGTGATTCAATCCTGTTTTCAGATGTATGAGATTGGTGGCTGCCCCCAATGGGAGTATCAAATCCCCCAAGGGCGCTGCAACCAAGTTCAGTCACCGGCCCAGTCACTGGGGCACTAGCTCTTTGGGCAGAGCTAGAATTCACCTCCACTCCATTGAAGGTGGTACCCTGCCGCCTCTCCTGGGACCTGGGGATGCACATTTGCTGTTCTAAGTCCTTACACTTTTTAAGGAGTCTGTTGGCTTCATCATGCAAATAATTATTTTCATCACTCATTTTATTAATTGCCTCCTGCATATCGCACATTTGCATTTGGCATTCATTGAACTCTTTATTTCTCTTGTCTCTTTCTTGGATCATTTTAATCATTTCTTGTTCTGCACTCTGGAGATCACCTTCTTTTTCGCAATGTTCTTTTTGTAAAATCTGCATTTCTGAAACAACCTCATCTTTATCCTGCCTAATGTGATCCACTAAGGCTTTTAAGTGTGTCAATTCTTGCTCACTATCTTCAAATTGTTTCTTGCTTTTGGATAACTGAGTATCAAAGTCTCTGCATTTTAATTGCATGTCTTTTTGGCATACATCCAATTCTGCTCTCAACATTTCCTGATTTTTACTTGCCCCGTCTAATTCAGTCTTTAATCTGTTAATTAGCTGAGTATCATTCTCTTGCATTCGCAGGGACTTGTTTAAAATAAACCATATTTTGCCGCATAGCCGTATTAAACAGTCTTTCTCTGCATTTTTATCGGCTGCATTCAATAATCTTGTAAGGCAGACCTGAATTATGCTGCCTTCTGCAAAAATATTGTCTAGTTTTTCTTTCTGCACCTCACCCTGAATGCGGTTACTCCATTCTAACGTGCTATTCGAAGACCAATTCCCATGTGCAAATAACTTTGCCTCTAAATATTGCACTAGATCTGAGAATGTGGTTTCCCTTTGTGACATTCTGAAATTCGTTTTTAGTGGCACACTGCTATTATAAAATGGGTTCCCTTTAATGTGCAAATGGCAGTGTGAGACACGCTTGCCACGCCCAGTAGGTACTCTATGATCACTTTCCCGGCCTGCAACGCACCATAAATATGTAGGGTATTTTGTGGAGATTTGGGGCCTGACGGTATTTTATTACCGCCGAAAAATAACTTAGCAATAATCACTCTTTGTATTCAGATTAGGCCATGTGCAACAATAATACAATGGACATGCATTATTTCAGCACCCAGACCTGCATATTTGGTATACGTGGTTGGTGGTATTTTGGTGAGCATAATTCCCTTGTTTTATTTGTGGCCCCAATGTCCAGAATCCCTTATCTTTGCTTAGATTTTTCGTGTGATCATTAGAGAGACCTCAGACCTGCATTCTAGGAATACCACATTTCCAGTGATAGTGTTGGCGTGCCACCATGGGCGAACTCACTGACTTATTTACGACAGAGAGCTATATGTGGTAGTCTTGTGGTAATTTCCACTACCTTATATACGGTAGGGAGCTATGTTCAGAGAGTCTCTCTTCCCGTTGGCTCATGTACCTCCAACAAGTTATGCTACAGTTACTCACAATTATTCATACTGATTCTGACATGCACACATCTGTCTTAAAATGACCATTGCACTGTTTAAAAATCTCCCCACATCATTGGCATTGTAATGGTAAATAGAAAATAAACCATCCGTCTGTTTTCAAATATTTTCTGTATTATAAAAGTTGCATTTAGACATGATCTCATTCTTTACAGAAATAAATAAAATGGTACATTAAAAGCATTTTCTATGTCACACTGCAAAGAGCGTGGCGGAGAACAGAACTCAAATTGCAACATTGGTATTTGATTAAGACACGCACAGGAATCCTACACTGACTGCATATTTTCGTGCACACACCCGGCTCCCACGCTTAGGTAATTACCTTATCTGAGTGTTCTTCAGTTGTTCTCTTTGTGAATGTGGCTCTCTTGGATTGACTCCAGCAAAAAGGAACGCTTGCCTTCTCAAGCCGGGGTCATTGCCTGGAATTCTCAGCTTTTTCAGATAGGAATGCCTCAGCCAGTGGAAAGGTTTTTCTTTCAGCTCTCCCCAGCCTCGACTGCAGCAGGACACCGGAATCTGCATTCAGTCAGGACCCCACAGCCAGGTCTTCTCCCCAGTAGTGCAGAAAGATGTCTGCCTCTCTTTTTCCCTGATACTGCCCACTAAAACTTTCCTCTCAGCCCTCTGTATGACGTGTCCCAATGAAATCCATCATCTCTCATCCTCCTACTCTTCAACAATAGCTTCGCTTATACATTTGCAATTGTTGCAAATCTGACTTCCTCCTTCCTGCAGTTACTGTGCACAAAAACACGGAGAATCAGGCAGAGAAGAGAAGAGAAAAAATCTGCACACACATTTAAATGGTTTTCAGAGTATGCCGAATTCTGCAGTGGAGAACACATTTTATTAGTGGGTTATATTAAAATAAGGTTTTATTAGTCAGGTTAATGGTTAATAGGTTAGCTGTTAATTTTCAAATGTGTCTCTAGCAATATAGGCATTTCAGGTGAAAAATAGTGTGCATTTTTAAATGAACACGTGTGCTTTTAACTGTAAAAATAGATTTGCATCTTATATGTTAAAATCGTTTTTGACTGAATAGCCTGTCTTTCCTTGTTAATCTGCTAACCCATATAGCAATGCACCGCACCCTTGTGGTGGTGGTGCTGCAAAAAAAAATTTGCTACTTGTGCAGTAGCGCTGTACTCTGTGCTGTTTGCTAAATATCCTTACAGGCATTAACCCGCATTCTAGACCACTGAAATTCCCAAAAACATTTTTCTCACAAAATATGGATCCAACACCCCTGAAAGTTCCGGAAATGTTGGCAGCCCAAAAGAGGCATTAAAATGCATTTTAGGCCTGCAAAAATGTAGAAAACTTTGGAGGCCCAAAAAAGGGGTTTATAGCCATCCTAGACCCCCTAAAGTCCAGGAAAAGGTTGGTGGCCCAAAAACAGTGTCAGAGAGCTCTGATTGTCCCAAAAACATTTGTAGCCTGAAAGGGGCATTAACCCGCATCCTAGACCACTGAAATTCCCAAAAATATTTTTGGCACGAAATATGCATCCAACACCCTGAAAGTTCAGGAAATGTTGCAGCACAAAAAAGGAATTAAAATGCATCTTAGGCCTGCAAAAATGTAGAAAACTTTGGAGGCCCAAAAAAGGGGTTTACAGGCATCCTAGACCACCTAAAGTCCAGAAAATGTTGGTGGCCAAATACCTGTGTCATAGAGCTCTGATTGTCCCAAAAACAGTTGCAGCCTGTAAGGGGCATTAACCCGCATTCTAGACCACTGAAATTCCCAAAAACATTTTTCTCACAAAATATGGATCCAACACCCCTGAAAGTTCCGGAAATGTTGGCAGCCCAAAAAAGGCATTAAAATGCATTTTATGCCTGCAAAAATGTAGAAACTTTGGAGGCCCAAAAAAGGGGTTTACAGGCATCCTAGACCCCCTAAAGTCCAGAAAATGTTGCTGGCCAAATACCTGTGACATAGAGCTCTGATTGTCCCAAAAACAGTTGCAGCCTGTAAGGGGCATTAACCCGCATTCTAGACCACTGAAATTCCCAAAAACATTTTTGTCACAAAATATGCATCCAACACCCCTGAAAGTTCCGGAAATGTTGGCAGCCCAAAAAAAGACCTTAAAATGCATCTTAGGCCTGCAAAAATGTAGAAATCTTTGAAGGACCATAAAAGGGATTTACAGGCATCCTAGACCCCCTAAAGTCCAGCAAAAGGTTGGTGGCCCAAAATACAGGGCCATTAACCCGCATCCTAGACCACTGAAATTCCCAAAAATATTTTTGGCACGAAATATGCATCCAACAACTCTGAAAGTTCAGGAAATGTTGCATCCCAAAAAAGGCATTAAAATGCATCTTAGGCCTGCAAAAATGTAGAAAACTTTGGAGGCCCAAAAAAGGCGTTTACAGGCATCCTAGACCCCCTAATGTCTAGAAAATGTTGGTGGCCAAAAAACTGTGTCAGTGAGCTCTGATTGTCCCAAAAACAGTTGCAGCCTGTAAGAGGCATTAACCCGCATCCTAGACCACTGAAATTCACAAACATATTTTTGGCACAGAATATGCATCCAACACCCCTGAAAGATCAGAAAATGTTGGCAGCCCAAAAAATAACTTAAAATGCATCTTAGACCTGCAAGAATGTAGAAAACTTTGGAGGACCAAAAAAGGGCTTTACAGGCATCCTAGACCCCCTAAAGTCCCGGAAATTTTGGTGGCCCAAAGACAGTGTCAGAGAGCTCTGAATTTCCCAAAAACATTTGCAGCCTGAAAGGGGCATTAACCCGCACCCTAGACCACTGAAATTCCCAAACATATTTTTGGCACAGAATATGCATACAACACCCCTGAAAGTTTTTGGCACAGAATATGCATACAACACCCCTGAAAGATCAGAAAATGTTGGCAGCCCAAAAAATGCCTTAAAATGCATCTTAGGCCTGAAAAAATGTAGAAAACTTTGGAGGACCAAAAACGGGCTTTACAGGCATCCTAGACCCCCTAAAGTCCAGAAAATCTTGGTGGCCAAATACTTGTGTCAGTGAGCTCTGATTGTCCCAAAAACAGTTGCAGCCTGTAAGGGGCATTAACCCGCATTCTAGACCACTGAAATTCCCAAAAACATTTTTCTCACAAAATATGGATCCAACACCCCTGAAAGTTCCGGAAATGTTGGCAGCCCAAAAGAGGCATTAAAATGCATTTTAGGCCTGCAAAAATGTAGAAAACTTTGGAGGCCCAAAAAAGGGGTTTATAGCCATCCTAGACCCCCTAAAGTCCAGGAAAAGGTTGGTGGCCCAAAAACAGTGTCAGAGAGCTCTGATTGTCCCAAAAACATTTGTAGCCTGAAAGGGGCATTAACCCGCATCCTAGACCACTGAAATTCCCAAAAATATTTTTGGCACGAAATATGCATCCAACACCCTGAAAGTTCAGGAAATGTTGCAGCACAAAAAAGGAATTAAAATGCATCTTAGGCCTGCAAAAATGTAGAAAACTTTGGAGGCCCAAAAAAGGGGTTTACAGGCATCCTAGACCACCTAAAGTCCAGAAAATGTTGGTGGCCAAATGCCTGTGTCATAGAGCTCTGATTGTCCCAAAAACAGTTGCAGCCTGTAAGGGGCATTAACCCGCATTCTAGACCACTGAAATTCCCAAAAACATTTTTCTCACAAAATATGGATCCAACACCCCTGAAAGTTCCGGAAATGTTGGCAGCCCAAAAAAGGCATTAAAATGCATTTTAGGCCTGCAAAAATGTAGAAACTTTGGAGGCCCAAAAAAGGGGTTTACAGGCATCCTAGACCCCCTAAAGTCCAGAAAATGTTGGTGGCCAAATACCTGTGACATAGAGCTCTGATTGTCCCAAAAACAGTTGCAGCCTGTAAGGCGCATTAACGCACATTCTAGACCACTGAAATTCCCAAAAACATTTTTGTCACAAAATATGCATCCAACACCCCTGAAAGTTCAGGAAATGTTGCAGCACAAAAAAAGGCATTAAAATGCATCTTAGGCCTGCAAAAATGTAGAAAACTTTGGAGGCCCAAAAAGGGCTTTACAGGCATCCTAAACCCCAGACCCCCTAAAGTCCAGGAAATTTTGGTGGCCCAAAGACAGTGTCAGAGAGCTCTGAATTTCCCAAAAACATTTGCAGCCTGAAAGGGGCATTAACCCGCACCCTAGACCACTGAAATTCCCAAACATATTTTTGGCACGAAATATGCATCCAACACCCCTGAAAGTTCAGGAAATGTTGCATCCCAAAAAAGGCATTGAAATGCATCTTAGGCCTGCAAAAATATCAAAAACTTTGGAGGCCCAAAAAAGGGGTTTACAGGCATCCTAGACCCCCTAAAGTCCAGAAAATGTTGGTAGCCAAATGCCTGTGTCATTGAGCTCTGATTGTCCCAAAAACAGTTGCAGCCTGTAAAGGGAATTAACCCGCATTCGAGACCACTGAAATTCCCAAAAACATTTTTGTCAGAAAATATGCATCCAACACCCCTGAAAGTTCAGGAAATGTTGGCAGCCCAAAAAAGGCCTTAAAATGCAACTTAGGCCTGCAAAAATGTATAAAACTTTGGAGGGCTATAAAAGGGTTTTACAGGCATCCTAGACCCCCTAAAGTCCAGGAAAGGGTTGGTGGCCCAAAAACAGTGTCAGAGAGCTCTGATTGTCCCAAAAACATTTGTAGCCTGAAAGGGGCATTAACCCGCATCCTAGACCACTGAAATTCCCAAAAATATTTTTGGCACGAAATATGCATCCAACACCCTGAAAGTTCAGGAAATGTTGCAGCCCAAAAAAGGCATTAAAATGCATCTTAGGCCTGCAAAAATGTAGAAAACTTTGGAGGCCCAAAAAAGGGGTTTACAGGCATCCTAGACCCCCTAAAGTCCAGAAAATGTTGGTGACCAAATACCTGTGTCATAGAGCTCTGATTGTCCCAAAAACAGTTGCCGCCTGTAAGGGGCATTAACCCGCATTCTAGACCACTGAAATTCCCAAGAACACTTTTCTCACAAAATATGCATCCAACACCCCTGAAAGTTCCGGAAATGTTGGCAGCCCAAAAAAGGCATTAAAATGCATCCTAGGCCTGCAAAAATGTAGAAAACTTTGGAGGCCCAAAAAAGGGCTTTACAGTCATCCTAGACCCCCAAAGTCCAGAAAATGTTGGTGGCCAAAAAACTGTGTCAGTGAGCTCTGAATGTCCCAAAAACAGTTGCAGCCTGTAAGAGGCATTAACCCGTATTCTAGACCACTGGAATTCCCAAAAACATTTTTGTCACAAAATATGCATCCAACACCCCTGAAAGTTAAGGAAATGTTGGCAGCCCAAAAAAGGCCTTAAAATGCAACTTAGGCCTGCAAAAATGTATAAAACTTTGGAGGGCTATAAAAGGGCTTTACAGGCATCCTAGACCCCCTAAAGTCCAGGAAAAGGTTGGTGGCCCAAAAACAGTGTCAGAGAGCTCTGATTGTCCCAAAAACATTTGTAGCTTGAAAGGGGCATTAACCCACATCCTAGACCACTGAAATTCCCAAAAATATTTTTGGCACGAAATATGCATCCAACACCCCTGAAAGTTCAGGAAAAGTTGCAGCCCAAAAATGGCATTAAAATGCATCTTATGTCTGCAAAAATGTAGAAAACTTTGGAGGCCCAAAAAAGGGGTTTACAGGCATCCTAGAACCCCTAAAGTCCAGAAAATGTTGGTGGCCAAAAAACTGTGTCAGTGAGCTCTGATTGTCCCAAAAACAGTTGCAGCCTGTAAGGGGCATTAACCCGCATTCTAGACCACTGAAATTCCCAAAAACATTTTTGTCACAAAATATGCATCCAACACCCCTGAAAGTTCCAGAAATGTTGGCAGCCCAAAAAAGGCCTTAAAATGCATCTTAGGCCTGCAAAAATGTAGAAAACTTTGGAGGACCAAAAAAGGGCTTTACAGGCATCCTAGACCCTCTAAAGTCCAGAAAATGTTGGTGGCCAAATGCCTGTGTCAGTGAGCTCAGTTTGTCCCAAAAACAGTTGCAGCCTGTAAGGGGCATTAACCCGCATTCTAGACCACTGAAATTCCCCAAAACATTTTTGTCACAAAATATGCATCCAACACCCCTGAATGATCAGAAAATGTTGGCAGCCCAAAAAATGCCTTAAAATGCATCTTAGGCCTGCAAAAATGTAGAAAACTTTGGAGGACCAAAAAAGGGCTTTACAGGCATCCTAGACCCCCTAAAGTCCAGAAAATGTTGGTGGCCAAATACCTGTGTCAGTGAGCTCAGTTTGTCCCAAAAACAGTTGCAGCCTGTAAGGGGCATTAACCCGCATTCTAGACCACTGAAATTCCCAAAAACATTTTTGTCACAAAATATGCATCCAACACCCCTGAAAGTTCCGGAAATGTTGGCAGCCCAAAAAAGGCCTTAAAATGCAACTTAGGCCTGCAACAATGTATACAACTTTGGAGGGCTAAAAAAGGGCTTTACAGGCATCCTAGAACCCCTAAAGTCCAGGAAAAGGTTGGTGTCCCAAAAACAGTGTCAGAGAGCTCTGATTGTCCCAAAAACATTTGTAGCCTGAAAGGGGCATTCACCCGCATCCTAGACGACTGAAATTCCCAACCATATTTTTGGCATAGAATATGCATTCAACACCCCTGAAAGATCAGAAAATGTTGGCAGCCCAAAATATGCCTTAAAATGCATCTTAGGCCTGCAAAAATGTAGAAAACTTTGGAGGACCAAAAAAGGGCTTTAAAGGCATCCTAGACCCCCTAAAGTCCAGGAAAAGGTTGGTGGCCCAAAAACAGTGTCAGAGAGCTCTGATTGTCCCAAAAACATTTGCAGCCTGTAAGGGGCATTAACCCGCATTCTAGACCACTGAAATTCCCAAAAATATTTTTGGCACGAAATATGCATCCAACACCCTGAAAGTTCAGGAAATGTTGCAGCCCAAAGAAGGCATTAAAATGCATCTTAGGCCTGCAAAAATGTAGAAAAATTTGGAGGCCCAAAAAAGGGGTTTACAGGCATCCTAGACCCCCTAAAGTCCAGAAAATGTTGGTGGCCCAAAAACAGTGTCAGAGAGCTCTGAATGTCCCAAAAACATTTGCAGCCTGAAAGGGGCATTAACCCGCATCCTAGACCACTGAAATTCCCAAACATATTTTTGGCACAGAATATGCATACAACACCCCTGAAAGTTTTTGGCACAGAATATGCATACAACACCCCTGAAAGATCAGAAAATGTTGGCAGCCCAAAAAATGCCTTAAAATGCATCTTAGGCCTGAAAAAATGTATAAAACTTTGGAGGACCAAAAACGGGCTTTACAGGCATCCTAGACCCCCTAAAGTCCAGAAAATCTTGGTGGCCAAATACTTGTGTCAGTGAGCTCTGATTGTCCCAAAAACAGTTGCAGCCTGTAAGGGGCATTAACCCGCATTCTAGACCACTGAAATTCCCAAAAACATTTTTCTCACAAAATATGGATCCAACACCCCTGAAAGTTCCGGAAATGTTGGCAGCCCAAAAGAGGCATTAAAATGCATTTTAGGCCTGCAAAAATGTAGAAAACTTTGGAGGCCCAAAAAAGGGGTTTATAGCCATCCTAGACCCCCTAAAGTCCAGGAAAAGGTTGGTGGCCCAAAAACAGTGTCAGAGAGCTCTGATTGTCCCAAAAACATTTGTAGCCTGAAAGGGGCATTAACCCGCATCCTAGACCACTGAAATTCCCAAAAATATTTTTTGCACGAAATATGCATCCAACACCTTAAAAGTTCAGGAAATGTTGCAGCACAAAAAAGGAATTAAAATGCATCTTAGGCCTGCAAAAATGTAGAAAACTTTGGAGGCCCAAAAAAGGGGTTTACAGGCATCCTAGACCACCTAAAGTCCAGAAAATGTTGGTGGCCAAATACCTGTGTCATAGAGCTCTGATTGTCCCAAAAACAGTTGCAGCCTGTAAGGGGCATTAACCCGCATTCTAGACCACTGAAATTCCCAAAAACATTTTTCTCACAAAATATGGATCCAACACCCCTGAAAGTTCCGGAAATGTTGGCAGCCCAAAAAAGGCATTAAAATGCATTTTAGGCCTGCAAAAATGTAGA